>NC_048442.1:18867953-19189151 GCF_004353265.1 Vitis riparia | reverse complement strand
GCTTTTACTAGATAAATTTATACTCGTTCTCAATGAGCTTTTATATTTTGAAAGTTGCATGATAACCCCATTGCTAATGGTATAAAATATATCTTCTTAATATATAAATCAATCTGTTTCACAATTGACTAAGAAATTCAGTAATTTCACTAAAAACGTCCAGAAAAATTTAGGCATATAGAAAGGCCAACAAACTTGCAGACAATAAAAAACTTCAGAAAAAAAATTTATAGAAAAAAAATTCAAAAAAAAAAATATAATTAATCAAAATTTTAGTAAGAAATTTCAGAAACCTTTTTATTTATTAGGAAAAAAAAAAGCCCAAGAGCACAAGAGATGATAAATGGGAACAAGTGCTCTTTTTGCGGAAGTTGATGTATTTATTGCTACTTACTCCCCCTTCCATGGTTTTTTCTTAAAAAATTGTAGACAAATGGGTTGAAGGATCTTATTTGAGTGAAACAGTGGGAGATCTGAGTGGGGTATCTAGTTCAACAAGTTTTCCTTTTTCTTACCCCAAACAAGAATAAATATCGTTTTTTTTTTGTTATATTTTTCAAACAATTAAAAGGTTTCTTAGAAACCTAGCTTAGCGGTAAATGCTTTGAAATGCTGCCAGTAGGTTCAAGGTTCTAATCCCTCTCCAATCAATTGAGTGTAGATTTTTCATTTTTCATTTTATTTATTTATTTTTTTGAGAGAGACATTTCCAGGCTTCACAGGTGTCAATAAACCATCATTATTTGGTTGTACTCCTTTACAAAAGACAGCTGACATGAAACAACCAATTATGCACATCCAGTCCCTAATGCCAAGCAATATTGATAGGTATGTTTAAGAGTTCATCCTGATACATCAGGCATCTAGTCTGCATTTGTAGACCCTGATGCCAAGCAATTTTGATTATTGTGCTATCAAGACACTAAAGAAGTATGAATAAAGCCAAATTGCCCTGACAGACAATAATTTGCAGTCCTTTTATACTGCAAGAGGAGAAAGCAAGTCAAAGCAAGGAGAATATTAGTAATTAATTACGTGTAGTAAAAGAATAGCTTAGGTTGGAAGGAAAAGTTAGGCTACAACTCAAATAGATCGAATCCAAGCCCAACCTGAACAATTGACAAACTAGGCCAGTGAACACCAGTTGTGACAAGGGCTAGAGCATATTTTATGATTCCATAAATGTGGTGGATTGGCTCAAGTATCACAAGGAAGGTCCTTGGAGATACATCCACTAATTGACATAGAGCACTGATATTCTGAGATTGTACAGAATTAATAACTCTTGGCTTCCAAGATCGGTAAACCAGGAAGATGATTTCCAGGCCAAGGAAGCGCTAGTTTCAAATAGCAGTTTGATGGCAACTGCTTGCTGGGACAGCTCTTCAACCACTTGCTCGTGTCATAGATTAAATGGTACCTAAAAACAGAGGAGGCGCTACTCAAATGTGCAGGGTGTGTAGAGACAGCACCAACAGGATAAAGGAGAAAGAAAAGAAAGAAACAAAGTGCTTCAAACTTCTAACCCCTTCCCAATCCATCAATAAAATCCAAAAGAAATATCAACAACCCCAAATGAAAATCTACACCAATCAATAGGGGTCCTAAGAAACATCTCTTCCAGCTAATGCCAGAATGCTCTCTGTCTAAAATCATTCATTGCATTCTCTTCAGATACACTGAAACAAACACAATGAAATCAATCTTCACACTTCTCTTTGCTACTTACCCACACTGCATCACACCAACCCAATAATAACTCCATTAGTAGAGCAAACAAAAGATCCCATAACAATTGAGCCATACAACATTAGATAATGATATATTTAGCAAACTCCCTATCCTTGCACAGGCTGCATCTGTTTACCAATGTCCAACCCCCACTTATGAATTGGTTAACTGTTAGAAGTTTCACCTAAACAGCTTCCCAAGTTAAAAAGCACAAATTAGGGATGTCCTTAAAGTATACTTAATCCAAAATTTTAAATAGATAGAAACTTTCATAAATATGTAGGCATTTTGTCAATCCAAACAGAAAACTTATATTTTCCTAAATTAATTAAACAAAAATGTATACAACTTAATTCTCTTGCCTCGAAGAGAAGAAAATTTGAGGAAGATCTCCTATGTCAGATTCTCTTCCCTTTCCTTTCCTATTAACATCTCAAATTTCTTTCATATGTTAGTTGCCTAATTGGATTCCAAATCATACTGCCTATTTGTAGTAGGTAAGTCATTCAACCAGGATGAATTTTATCTATCAAACAGTGTTGCTCAATTCCTCCTTAACAGGAAATTAGAGCACTTGGAAGAAAAGAGGGAAACAACAAGATCAATGAAACTACCATTATTTACTCCATTCAAACCCCTCAAGAAGCACTGAGTGAATGCACTCAGTGAAGATACCCACCATCTACAACTCCAAATCATTCTCAAGAAACAAGAATTCCTGTTACCCTGCCATTTCCTTAGCATCCAGAAGTACCTCTAGCATTTGCAAGAGAAACTATCCTGAAGAGAAAATGCATTTCACAAAAAGATCAACTTGTAACAGGAAAATGCCTTTTCCAAGGAGTCTTCCCACCACCCATCCATCCAAAACTTGTGTTTCTACCATTCCCTCCTAAGATACGAGTTCTATACCAAAACTCTTTCCAACCCTCTTGTAATAGCTTCTCCACAAGCTTAATACAAAGGCCTTTTATAATTCATACCCCTCTAGAACACCACCTGCCATCTATCTCACCAAATGTACCCTAAATGTATCAACCTCGGAGACAATCCCACTCATTAGAACACCTATACCACCACTGTCCATGTAAGCCTTGTTCAAAGCAAACAATCTTCTCATACCCAAACCCCATTACATTTATCCCAAAAAATAGTCTCCCAATTCACTAAATTCAACTTCTTACTTAAAAAGTGACCACCCCATAAAATATCTCATTGATTCTTCTCCAAGTGGATTCTTACCATCCTACGAATCTCAAACAAAAATAAATCAACAGGCTAGAAAGAGTACTTTTAAATTTTAATAAGTATTAATCTACCCCTCAGGACAGGATCCTAAGTAGGACAGCTTCTTACAAAAAACCAAGCTCCTCTTAAATCTTCTCTCCATAATATCCTAAGTAGGACAGGATTTTAAAGGAGCCTCGAACGGCAAGCTCAAATACATGGTTAGCAATTTTCTCCCACAGCAAGCAAAGATGCCAACTGCTCTACTTCCAGCACTTTCTCACTGGGATAAGCTCACTTTTCTGTAGATTAATTCAAAGAACAAGGGAACCCACTTGAATACAATGACTGCTCTAGGCAAGCTTCACAAAAGAGAAAGGTACCATCCATGAAGATAAGATGAGAGGTCTCCACACCATCTAGTTGAGGGGCAGCATCCATGACCAGAACAAACAAGTAAGGGGAAACAGGGTCTTTCTATCTTAGACTTCTAGAGCTCAAAGAGAAAAAGAACACTTGCAGAAGACCCATTTACCATCACTGACAACCTGACTATAGAGATATGAAATCTTAATCAACCCAACCAAGTTAGCACAAGACTCATCTTGTGCATTAACAATAGCAAAAATTAACAGTATATATGATCTTAGGCATTTTCAGTATCCAACTTAACAAAGCAACCCACATTCTCCAACTCTTAATTCTAGAATCAATAGGGTAATCAAAGCCACATCCAGCATCTATCTACCTTCTACACTTTACAAAAAGAGTGCTATGACTTTGAGACTGCCTTGCTAATGAAGTTTAACCTATAGGTCAGAATCTTTGCCAAAAGTTTGCAAAGTAACACCAAACCCCACCCCCAAATCTGATTAACCTTCCCTAATGTCCTCAATCCCTCCTTTCTTTAGTACCAAAACCAAAAAGATAGCATTAAGGCTTTTATCAAAAGACCTGATCACAAAAACCTCCAGAAGGAATGATACAGAATAAATGTTTTGTTGTTTTAGTGGCCCCAAGGGTTTAGCTCGATCTATGCCAACGAGTGGTGCTCTTGATCGTGTTGCTGAAAAATTGACTCTTCCAATAACATAGCGATGAAGGCTTTTGAGTTGTTTGGGTAATAGTGGAAGAGGCATCAAATTTTTCTGCCATCTTGGGGTGATTAGAGATAGGATGAGATTACTGTAATGGGGAAGACACACACTGGTTTTGAATCTTGTTTGAAAAAGATGATTCGAAATCAGTCTGTTGTAGTGGAGAGAAAGGTTTTCCAGGTGAAGTCTGAAGATTGCAATGGAGGAACATGGATTTCGATAACAGAGAGAAGCCGAGGTTTTGTGGTTTCTTTAGGTTTTGGAGAGGAGGAGACGGGTTGGTTAGTGGAGCAGTTAGAGAAAGCTGTGGATTTGGAGGCTTCCAGGGGTTTCATTCGAAAAATGAGGGGCAAGACAAGGACTCATATGATGGAGATATGTTTTAATAGCAGAGGGAGATATATGAAAATCACAGAATACGTTGCAAAGAGAAAACCTTTGGTTTTAGTTGTTCCAAGAGGTGTTAATGGCTGTGGGTGGGAAAATCTTAGGAAGGTGATTGTTTCAGTCCAAGAGTTCTCTGTTCAAGCTGAAAGAGATTCGAAGGAGAAGCAAAAAAAGCCTCAAGAGAACAAAGGAATGTATAGAGGTGAGAGGTCCTATGCTGATGTGGTTACAAAGAAAGGAACTAGGAATGGTGCAGAGATGCCAGTTGGAAAATGGGCAAGAGCTGTAGTTTGTGAAAGCAAAGGAAAAATACGAGACTGGTGTGAGGTTGGAAAAGCTATAGCGAGAAGGGTGGGGATGAAAGGAATGGTGTCTGTAACACCCATTTCTGCTTACAAAGGGTGTTTTTTTGTGGAATCTGCAAGGAAAGCTCAGTGGATTCAAGATCAAGGGAGCTTCACAGCGAGAGGAGAGGTTATTGCTCTGAGGAGATGGTCGCCAAAAGAGAACTCAGTCGTTAATGGAAAATTTAGACGGGGGTGGTTGGAACTAAGAGGTCTCCCTTTCCACCTGTGGGATGAGGTGCAGTTGAGACACATTTTGCAGCAGTGGGGGAGGGTAACGAAGGTGGCGAGGAAATCATTGAAGCTTGTTGATTTGACGAAGGTAACATTGTGGGTGGAGATGTTTCCAAATGTCATGCTTCCAGCGCTATTAGAGGTAGAAGATGGAGATTGGACATACATGGTTGCAGTTACAGTCACCGGAGAAGACGACGGAGAAGATGACGGAGAAGACTCTATCAGGTCTGAGTCGAATCGCAGCAAGGACGAGCTGAGGTCAGCTGGGGGTTGCGTCTTTCAGAAGCCACAAAACGTTGAGGGGCTACGAGCTATTGACAGAACCAATGAGTGCCATAGCTGGATGCCTCATCATCGTTCCCATTTTCGTTCTTCAGATTCAAAATCGGCAAGGGGGAGAAAGGAAAGGGAAGGTGGATGTTGGGCCCAATGGCGGGAAGCAACATCAAGCCAACACCAGACGCCTTTGAAGCCCGTTCTGATTGGGCCCAATTTGGGGCGAAAGATTTTGGGCCCCTAGCGGGTCCAGCCCAGAAAGGATCCTCTAATGGCGGCCCAAATGTATCTTCGTCTTCAAAGCTCCGAAGACCAGGGTTCATTGCAAGGAATAAAATGCCGAAAGGTCTTCTTCAAGTGTCGTCAAAGCCGAAAGGATCCTCAGTCGCCGTAAGGCGCAGAGCAAGAAGTGGGCCACCGAGATTTGAGGAGGCGTCTTCTACCCCGAAGCGAAACTTAGAAGGAGGTGGCTCACTGGAGACAAATCAAGACGCTTCTCAGGGCAAATCTCACTCCAGAAAGAGCGATCTCTCCACTGGTTTTGAAACATCCAAAGTTTCTACCGGCGAGACAGAGGGAGAAGAGGGGATTCTGCAATGCGATTTGTTCAATGAGGTGCGTACTCCTTTCTCAGTTGTATCTGAGCGAGATCTTCCTCTGTCTGGGGCTTTTGAGCCAAATTTTATTCCCGAAACCTCTGTCTCTTTGGTTCACCCTTCTCGTTGTCAGTCTTTTTCTTCGATTCCGTTGGAGTCAAGCTACGCCGTTCAGCGTGGTTCCGTTTTTATCTCTCCTGTGGTGAATTACAACCATCGTGGTGGTGCGTCCTGTTCGGAAGGTGTGGTGGTTCCCCTAGAAACCTCTAACCGAAAATTTAAAGACCGGCCTCTCCTTAGGGAAACTCTCAGTAACCCTGAGGTGCGTGGTGTCTCAGGTAAGGCTTCGTTCCCAGTGCTAGAACCTTCCACCCTCCCGTTGGAAGGTTTTCAGGTTGAGGGGCTTACGCCTCGGAAGATGGTCAAGGTTCAGTCGGTTCTGGAGAGTTTGAGGGTTAGAATTGTCAGGGATAATGGAAAAGGTGTGGAAGGAGAGAACAAGAGTGTTCTCTCTGTGGACAAGGTTTATTCCAGAAGAAAGAAGAAAAATGACTCTGGAACTCAAGGAGAGGATTAGTTCTAGGTGTGGGTTGTGTCGGGTTGTTTTTGTTTTCATGAAGATCTTAAGTTGGAATACAAAAGGTTTAGGATCTAGGAAGAAAAGGAGGATTGTTAGAAGGTTTTTAAGTACTCAAAACCCAGATGTGGTGATGCTTCAGGAAACAAAGCGTGAAATTTGGGATAAGAGGTTTGTGAGTAGTGTTTGGAAAGGTAAAAGTCTGGATTGGGTTGCTCTTCCTGCTTATGGGGCGTCGGGGGGGATTGTGATCTTGTGGGATTCAATTAAGTTCAAGTGTTCAGAGAAGGTGTTAGGATCTTTCTCTGTTACTGTAAAATTGAACTCTAATGAGGAAGGGTTTTTTTTGTTAACCTCAGTGTATGGCCCGAATAAGGCAGTGTGGAGGAAGGACTTTTGGCTGGAGCTTCAAGACCTGCATGGTCTGACTTTCCCAAGGTGGTGCAGGAGGGGATTTTAATGTGATCAGGAGGATATCTGAGAAGATGGGTGACTCTAGGTTAACAGTCAACATGAGGTGTTTTGACGAGTTTATAAGGGAAAGTGGTTTGTTGGATCCCCCTCTTAGGAATGCGGCTTTTACATGGTCAAACATGCAAGTCGATCCTATTTGCAAGAGGTCAGATAGGTTTTTGTTCTCTTCTGAGTGGGATTCTTTTTTCTCTCAAAGTATTCAAGAGGCCCTTCCTAGATGGACCTCTGACCATACCCCAATTTGTTTGGAAACCAATCCTTTAAAATGGGGGCCGACTCTTTTTAGGTTTGAGAATATGTGGTTGCTTCATCCTGAGTTTAAAGAGAAGTTTAGAGATTGGTGGCAAGAGTGTACGGTTGAAGGTTGGGAAGGTCACAAGTTTATGAGGAAACTAAAGTTTATTAAATCAAAGTTGAAAGAGTGGAATATGTGGTCTTTGGAGATTTAAGAGAGAGGAAAAACACATTCTTACGGACTTAGGCAGAATTGATCGAATTGAACAAGAAGGGAATTTAAATCTTGATCTGGTTTCGGAAAGGACCTTAAGAAGGAAGGAGCTAGAGGATTTGTTATTGAAGGAAGAGGTACAATGGAGACAAAAATCTAGGGTTAAGTGGATTAAAGAAGGGGATTGCAACTCAAAGTTTTTTCACAGAGTGGCCACTGGAAGAAGAAGCAGGAAGTTCATAAAGTCTCTGATTTCTGAGAGGGGGGAGACTTTAAATAACATTGAGATTATTTCTGAGGAGATTGTAAATTTCTTTGGGAATCTCTATTCCAAACCCGAATGTGACTCTTGGAAGATTGAAGGGATTGATTGGGCCCCTATTGCTGAAGAGAGTGCAATTTGGTTGGATAGACCATTTTCTGAAGAGGAGGTTCGAATGGCAGTTTTCCAATTGAATAAGGAAAAGGCCCCTGGCCCTGATGGCTTTACTATAGCAGTTTATCAAGAGTGTTGGGATGTGATAAAAGAGGATCTTATGAGGGTGTTTTTTGAGTTCCACACTAAGGGGGTAATAAATCAAAGTACAAATGCGACATTCATTGCTATGGTGCCTAAGAAAAGCCAAACTTTTAAAATCTCAGATTATAGACCTATTAGTTTGGTTACAAGTTTATATAAGATAATTGCTAAGGTCTTATCAGGGCGTTTACGCAAAGTTCTACATGAAACAATCTTTGGCTCTCAAGGAGCCTTTGTGGAAGGGAGACAAATTTTGGATGCTGTATTGATAGCCAATGAAGTGGTGGATGAGAAAAGAAGGTCAGGGGAGGAAGGGGTAGTCTTCAAAATTGATTTTGAGAAGGCCTATGATCATGTGGATTGGGGCTTTTTAGATCATGTGCTTCAAAGGAAGGGGTTCAGCCAGAAATGGAGATCTTGGATGAGGGGCTGTTTATCTTCTTCTAGTTTTGCTATCCTAGTTAATGGGAATGCAAAGGGTTGGGTTAAGGCCTCTAGAGGTTTGAGACAGGGAGATCCTCTTTCTCCTTTCCTTTTTACTCTAGTAGCAGATGTTCTAAGTAGGTTGATGATTAGAGCTGAGGAAACTGGGATAACTGAGGGTTTCCTTGTGGGGAGGGATAGGACTAGAGTGTCCTTGTTACAGTTTGCTGATGATACCATATTTTTCTCTAAAGCCTCTTTGGACCTTCTTCAAAACCTTAAGATTATCCTTTTGGTTTTTGGGCAAGTATCTGGTTTAAAAATCAACTTAGAAAAAAGCACCATTTCAGGTATTAACACTAGGCAGGAGGTGTTGTCTAGTTTGGCTTTGGTTTTGGAGTGCAGAGTGTCAGAGTGGCCTTTGTCTTATTTAGGCCTTCCTTTGGGAGGGAACCCAAAGACAATAGGCTTTTGGGATCCAGTGGTTGAGAGAATTTCGAGGAGGCTGGATGGGTGGAAAAAGGCCTATTTGTCTTTGGGAGGGAGGATTACTTTAATTCAGTCTTGTCTGTCTCACATCCTAGCTACTTCCTCTCCCTCTTTAAAATCCCTGTATCTATAGCTTCAAAGATTGAGAAGATGCAAAGGGATTTTCTTTGGTCTGGGGCGGGGAAGGGAAGAAAGATCACCTAATACACATCCAGATGGGAGGTTGTTAGTAGACCAAAGGAGATGGGAGGTTTGGGCTTTGGGAAGACTTCTATGAGAAATATTGCCCTCTTAGGGAAATGGCTTTGGAGGTTCCCTAGAGAAAGGAGCGGTCTTTGGCATAAGGTTATTGCGAGTATATATGGGACACATCCTAATGGATGGGACGCCAACATGGTGGTTAGATGGTCTCACAGATGTCCTTGGAAGGCTATTGCTCAAGTTTTCCAGGAGTTCTCCCCTTTTGTCCGCCTAGTGGTGGGCAATGGGGAGAGAATTCGGTTTTGGGAAGATCTTTGGTGGGGAAACCAAACTTTGTGTTCTCAATTTGCTGATCTCTACAGAGTTATTTCTGTGAAAAATCTCACTATCTCAAATGTCCTTGGCAATTCCTTACCATTGTCTTGGAATTTTAACTTTCGCCGCAATCTAACAGATTCAGAAATTTATCTCCTTCAGAGATTAATGTCCTCCCTTAATTTTGTGCTTCTTTCCCCTTCTTCATCAGACTCAAGAGCGTGGTCTTTGTCTTCGTCAGGCTCGTTTTCAGTGAAATCTTTTTTCTATGCCTTGTCAAAAGTTTCAAATCCTTTAATGTTCCTTCCGGCCAAGTTTTTATGGAGCTCAAAAGTCCCTTCAAAGGTTAAGGCCCTCGCTTGGTTAGTAGCACATGGGAAGGTAAACACTAATGACAAGTTGCAATTGAGAAGACCCTACAAAGCCCTCTGTCCTCAATGGTGCATTCTTTGCAAAGGAAATGGAGAGTCGATTGACCACCTTTTTCTTCATTGTCCCGTTACCATTGGACTTTGGCGCAGGTTGTTCAATCTAGTAGGTTGATTTGGGTCCCTCCAAGGAGCCTTGAGGACATGTTGGTTATTTCTTTTAAAGGCTTGGGGAACTCATTAAGAGGCAAGACACTTTGGCAAATTGCTTGCCTTACTTTGATTTGGATGGTGTGGCAAGAAAGAAACAATAGGATCTTTGAGGATAAAGGGAGAACGGAAGAGATGGTTTGGGATTTGATCCGGTTTTATTCTTCTCTATGGGCTTCTTGTACTGAAGCTTTTAGAGGAGTTCCTCTAAGCATTCTACAACTCAATTGGATTGGAGCTTGCGTTTCAAGAGTTTGAAGATTGATGGGGTTTCTTTTGTTTTTAGAGTTTTTGTTGGGTGTTTTTCCTTGGTATTTGTGTAGGAAGGACCTCTCATCCTTCCCTTGGTTTTTTTCTCTTTCTATTGTCTCTTTTTTCTCCCATGTATTTGTTCTTTTATTAATATAATCTTCTTCGTTTCTGATCAAAAAAAAAAAAACCTCCAGAAGGAATGCTATCATCTCTCTACAAACTAACAACCAACACCTTCATCAAAAAGCCATTGAAAAAGATTTGGGCCTAGGCCTTTCTCTCCTCCTAGATTAGCAAGAGCAGCCAAAGTCGCTATTTTTCTAAAAGGGCACTCAAGGCCCTCTCTATTGGTCACTTCAATTCCAATAAAATTCCATTTCTCATTAAAGAAACAGAAAATTAATTGCATTCTCATTGACTGAATATTCATCAGATACAAGAATGACAAACCCATTTATGTGTCTTAATAACAAACTTATGTCACTATTAAGCAGTAATATCCAGAAAAATGTTATCTTATCCATGAAAAGCACTAGTTTGCTGTTACTTGAATTAAGGATGTGGCAATGCAAAACATCAACCCATACTCAATGTGCATAACAAAGAACATGGCTTAATTACTCATATGCTTGCATGACAATGGAAAACACATCACATAGGTATAGAAATGTATTTGGTAGGCAAACCAAATTTACAAAAGGGATAGTCTCCTATTTAACTATAATAACTAGATAATTGAACTCACAGATATAAAAGTAACAAACCTTTGTATGTTCCTGTAATGTTCCAATAGGAAAACGGACCCAGTGCATTCTCATCTTTTCTAATATATAACCACTGCAAGGAGCACCATCAATAAGATGTAAAAGGTATGAAATTAAGTTCAGTCAAGCTAAAATTTCAAATTCAAGTTTTTGAAATGAAATATATAAAGGCTACAAACTTGCTTTTCCAATGGTAAAATGCAACATTAAACTTACATGCCAATACATCTAAATATTGAAACCATGATGTTTTTAAAATACGATAAGGCCCTAGGTAGAGAAGAATGGCAAAATGACTCATAACCCCATAAAAAAAGAGTTGAAGATTGCAAATAACAGAATTAAGTTCTTGGAATAATGCCTTTGTTTCCTTTCTTCTTTAAGTGGTTAAAGATTTAGTGATAAACAGCCAAAATTGAACCTTAGCAATCCAAAGATCCCAAAAAAATAAAAAATAAAACCAAAAAATAAAAACAAGTGCTAAAACTTATTTTCTTTACACTACCAAGAGACAAATATGAGTTCTTTTGACGATGAAATGAAAGAGATAACTGCAAAAAAAGAGATTATATTGTGCCTAAAACTGCTAGCATGAGAAGGTAAACAGCCTCATTCAGAAGCAAATGTCTGAGTAATTTAATCCTTGTAGATATTACTGCAGTTAAAATGAATGAAGTAATACACATCCAACTTTAAAGAGCATTACCAAATAAAATGATAGAATAATAATATCATAAACAGATTCAACATATGAAATATCAAGCATTCATGCAAATCTGATCAAACATAATTGCAGATAAAGCATGATTCCGTGTAGTTTCATCTGTTATGAAGGGCTACTAAATCAATGTGGAACCATATGAAAACAAAAAAGAATCATGGCAGGTAAAGTCAATGCCATCAGAATTTGGCCAACAACATGCTTATTATTGCTAATTAGGTACCCTCCCCAATCAGCTTTGGAAGGAAAAAAGTTCCAACCAGAATATCTTCCCTTATTTGAAGCTAAATCAAAAGAGAGCAGACTGAGGGCAGCATCCACACAATTTGTATCAAACAGGCATCTAATGCAATACCTATGCTACATGTCATCTGGGAAACTAGGACCAATTTTCTTTTAACCGCAAGACGGCACCTGATATTTGGAGGTATATTTAATTTTCAATTCAAGTACCAAAAAAAATTAATAAAGACTGAATTTAGCCAAAAACCAATTTTCTACTTCACAGGTCTTCTGCCATAATATTGTTTGTAGGGCACTCTGAGCAAATTATAATAGACAAAGTTCTAAGAACATAACTTGCTCCATTTCTATTATCATTCATATTTACTTTTAACATAGTTTGGAATTGAGGAGCTTCACAATCCCAATACTTCATCATCTAAGAATCCAGATTTTTCAAAAGTAAAATATGAAGAAAAGACATTGACAAAGCGAATTGGGAAGCTCAACATAGTATGGGAAGGAACTGCTACGAAAACATATTTGTAACTTTCTATAAAAGATAATATTTTCCCCTAAATGACTATCCTTTTTATACCATTCATAAGAAGTCTGACCTATATTTTTGAAAAAGAGGGAGTCCATTATTCAAAACCCCAGAGAGGTTATTACCACCATTGATCAACATAAATGGGAAAAAATTCTAGTAACTTAGCATGTACTCTTAGGAAGGAATGAGATTGTCAATTTTATTGCTAGCTGATTTCTAGTGGTCAAACTTGTTGAATAAGGTCCTATTTTCAACCTAGTGCTAACACAAGCTCATGCATGCTAAACAAGACTATACCAACTAGCAAAGCTAGGAAACCATTCATTAGTATCCATCTGCATCTATCTTCACAATCAATGCTCTCAAATATTTTCTTTTGGTATGTAAAATATACAATTAAACCAATGCTCTGTAATCTATAATTCCAACAATTGGTTGATCTAATTATGGCGACTCTGGTGATTACATTTTGGACCAAGCTTAGATTACTTTTTTTTTCTAGGCCTTGTTTTGCTATTCTCTTCTTCTCCTTTTTCTGAAAGCTTACATTTTCAAGTTTCAGAAACCACACACACAAAAATACATTTTCTATAGTGAGTCAATTATTTTGCTTTTGAAAGCATACGAGAATATAAAGTGCATTAAAACAAGCCCCTCATTGTACTTATTACAGGCTCGAAAAAAATCCTGTGCTTCCAATTGATGAGAGTGATCAAATGCTCTCCTCCTTGATCCTAATTCAATATAAAGAAATTTCTATTAATGGCAAACCTACATTCACCCACGTCAATTTCATGTTACCAACACTGACATTTCCCATTTTGCATTTCATAGGTTCCTTTAATCTAGACAGAGAACTGAATCACATGATTCAACCCCTAATGATTTAGGATTTCAAAATCCCTTAAAACATGCACAATTGAAAATTCCCATTCCTAAACAAGTCAAACTCAAACTCAAAAGTTAGACACACCAAAAAATAGAAAATCTAGTAGAATCTACATATTAGTTAAGAATAGTTGTGATATCATATTGAAAGCATTTCTTGCTTTTGAGACCTTGAATCAATGCAAAATTTGCTTTGAAATACCACCAATTCTTAAAGCCTAACTAAACAATTCCTTAGTTAAACTAAGGTTTCCTCACACCTCACAAAATTGCATAAGCTTCATTCCAAAAACATCTCTGAAAACACGATCAAAACACCAAACAAACCAATTAAGGGTCCATAAAAAATAAAAAATAAAAAATAAACAAAAATATAAAAAAATTATTGAAAACAAACCTCATCGCCCCACGAATGAGCCCTGTCCCTTAAAGGTCTCAGACCCGTCACCGGCCGAAGAACGGCCAACACGACCCACAACCCCAAAACCACCCGAAACGCAAACCCTAGCCTCCCCCTCCTCCCAAACCACCCAAATTCCGCATTTCCGCCGGTGCCCATATCACAACCCCCGCACTCCACCCCACGAGTCAACCCCAATACTTCTAAAAAGCCTGCCGTGTCAGCTGATCTTGGAGAATCCAACAACGAGGTACAACACCCATAAGAAGGGGGACTCAGATAGAGAAAATTCTTGAGAGAGAAAGTGTTGCTTCAAGTGGAGTCAACCATGAGAGCTACCAATCGAGGAAAGTGAGTGCCCAACTTCCAAAACCCACAAAATTTCTCCCAACAACAAGACCTTCAGCAGTCAATTCTGGACCAGAAACCACCTATATAATTTACATGCATATTTATATATTTATATTCATAGTTGTGGAGAGAGAAAGGGAATTGGGTATGGAAGTGGGGAGGTGATGGTGTGTGGATTTTTCCCTCTCTAGCTCGCAGTGGTTGTTGACACGTTGCTGTTCTTGCTGGTGCCTGTGTTTCTTGGGAAATGGAAATCGGATTCTCTCCGGTTCTCCTCCCTCTTTCACTTTTACTCCAATATCTTGACTCGTTGACTTTCTCTCTCTACCTCAATTTCTATCATTTTTCAAAATTTAATTCAATCTTATAAATTATTTTAAATCATTTATATTTTAAAATTGCCTTTTAAAAAATCTAAAACCTTTTTTAAATTCAATAGAAAAAAAAGATGGGATTTGATTCACTAATACAAAAATATATGAAAAACCCCAAAATTTTTAAATTAATATTATCTTCATTTATTTAAAAATAATTTGAAATACATATAATTTTCAATAAATGATCCAATTATTTTCATAAATTTTATTTTACTTATTATGTCATCTAGATCAATTGACAACTAGACTTGTATGTTCCCTTTCTTTTAGATATTTTATTATTATAATTGTTATTTTACTTTTTTATTTTATTATTTGAGAATTTTTTTTCTCTAAAAACTTTATAAAGTAAAAATTGGAAAAAAAAAATTATTCTAATATTAATAAGTTAAAAGTAAATTTATATTCTTAATAATAGATAAACCAATAATAAAATTATATTTATTGTAAAAATATTAATAATTGTTTGATATTGAATAAAATTTGTTGTAAAAGTTTTTACATATTAAATGTTTTACAATACGGTTGTACTTTGATATATAGTATAAAAAAAAATTATATTAAATAAATTAATCATAATTAAAATAATTATATATTATTAAATTTTTTGTTTGTTATTTAATAAACAACTTATTGCTTTTTGAATTATTAATTATGATTAAATAGGATTTATTGGATAATAATTCCTCTAAAATGATAGGAAATAAAAAAAATATTAATCCTATTTAATTAGGATTTTTTTTTTGCATGATATTTCATAAACTTTTAGAAACTAAAATAAGAATTTTATGAAGTGTTTGTTTCCAGAGAAAAAAAATCTCAAATAATAAGATAATAATAATATATATTTAAAAATGAATGAAACATTTATATGGAATAGTCTAATTGTTAATTGATTTGAATGATATTTTTTTGAAATAATTGGATAACTCATTAAAAATTACATATATTTCAAATTATTTTGTAAATAGATGAATGTAATATTAATTTTAAAAAATATTTTTAAAAATAAAAATTATTATAATATTTAATAAGATTCAATAAAATTGCAAAAATAAAAAGCTATAATAATCTTTGATAACATTCAATTAAATTGTCATAATTTTCTTCATTAATTTAAAATTTAAAATTATGCCAAATTAGACCTTTATTACTGACATATTTGTTTTTATTTAATTTTTAAAAATTGATTTATGTTATTATAAATAAAAATAAAAATAGAAAACACCTCTTTTGATGTCCACTAAATTTTGTATTAAATTAATAACTAATAATTTATTTTATGATTTTAAAATAGTTAGTTTTTAATGTCTTATTTCATAATATGACATATTTTATATACTTCAATTTTATTTATTTTTTAATTTTTCGTAGAGGTTATGGTAACTTATGGGAACCCGAATTGGACACGAGTTTGATGTAGGTTTAAAATGATCAACCTAATCTTGGGTTAGATATGATATAACTAAACATATTGATGACAAATTTGACATAGGTCAATCCTCTAACCTGTAAATCATTGAAATTATAACCTTATTTATATCGAAATTTTATTTATTTATAGGTTTGTACAAATTTCAATAAATGTAAAATTTCATGACAACCAATTCAATATTTTGGTGTTTTCCTATCAAATTTAATATTTTATGTCTCTTAGTCTTTGTACGTGTGGATATGAATTAGGTGGCTAACTTTACGTGGAAGACCACTAAAACAATGTTGTGGTGGAAGGTGTTTGTTTTGACAAGTTAGTTATTGCGCTTTAATTGTTGGCTAAGGAATTATTTCTATAAAAAATTAAAAAAAAAAAAGTAATTTTTAAATAAAATATTTAATGCTTACCTTAACGATAAGTCGCCTATCCATGAACAAAAATTATGTGATTATTTAAAAATAATAATAAAAATATGTTTTTATACTATAAAAGTCTGGAATGTGAGGTTTTGTTGTAATTTTACCTTTCTTTTATTATTTTTTTATTATTTGCCAAATTGTCATTGCTGATTTGTTGACAGGTTGGATTGTTGTTATTGTAACAAGTGTCCCGTACAAGTTTTCGGTTTCTGTCTTTTTCAGTCTCGGCTTCGTCTTGTTGCACATACATGTTGTTGTCCACTGTTCCGAGTTATTTTTATGTTTTGTATTTAAATTGTTTTAAAATATGTGTTTTTAAAAAGGGACAAATCATTAGCCATGGCAATCTGGTTTTTGTTTGTGATCTCTCAAAAAAAAATTGAAACAAAAAGACTATTTTTTAAAATATTGATAATATTTATAGTGAAAGTATTTTTAGCCATGTTAATTTTTTTTTAGTTTGAAGTGTTTTTGATTGAAGTGTTTTTTTATTAAAAGGATATTATAAGTAATTTTTCAAAATTTTAAAAAACGTCTTCTAAATTTTACCAAATACTTGATTTTTTTTTTCAAAAACACTTTTTAAGTTAAAAAGCATTTTTAAAAAACACAGAGAAAAGTGTATTTGAAAAAAAAAAAGGTGTTTAACAAAATTTAGAAAATACTTTTAAAATTTTTAAAAATCATTTAAAGATTTTTTGACAGTGATTTTAGAAGGTGTTTCTATAATTTTTATAATATTGATTTTTTTTTTTAAATATCTTAAAAAAAAAACTTTCAAATAAACTTTTATTAAAACATTTCAAGTAAAAACACCACTAAATACACTTAAAATTTATTTAATAGTAATTTTAGGAAACACTTTCAACCTTTTTAACACTTACAATTTTTTTTTTATCTTTGAAATGGTATAAACTTTTATTGGAATCATTGTCAAACATATTTTTAATATTTTTAGAAAAATTATTTATCAAATATTTCATTAAAAAGCACTATAAGTATTTTTTTAACACTATAGTAATTTTCGTATTTCCTAAATTTTGCTAAACATCTCATTTCTTTTCTTAAAAATACTTTTTAATTTAAAAACACCTTTTAAAACCACTTTCCAACTCTTCCTGTTCTGATTAAACAGTAGGCAAAGTGTTGAGCCTAAACGGAGATTTTTCTACTTACCCCTAGAGTTGTCTTGCCCGAGGGATGTTGGACCATTTGATAGGCCATACCTACTTGCCCCTAGAAACACTCTTCCTTTGTTGACAAACTTCTGTTTGAAAAAATGGACAGAAAATTTCAATCAACATCTTAAGTATCTAACTAGTAACTAGGAGGTGATATCCGGGGAGAGTCCTGGCACAATCCATGGGATTCATTTATGAAAAGATCCAACCTAAGGTAGTGTTTGTTTTTTTGGTTTTTTGCTGAAAACCATTTAGTTTTAGAATTTAGGTTGTTTGTTTTTTTACTTTTTCATGATTTATTATAAACTTTTTATTAAATAGAAAAAACCAAAATATGTGGTTTTTTTCTAAATAGAAAAAATGACACAATGGTTTTTTTTACTTTTTAATACTTGATAGAAATAAAATACTACAAAAACAAACAATCTAATATTTAATACTATTAAGTATTAAGGTTCTATTTAGAATTAAGTAAAAAAACAAACACCACCTAAGTCTTTTACCATTTTCTAAAGATTTTTCCTAGCATGTATTGGATTAGTTGTGAAGTCCATTAATGTGGGTCTAGCTAGTTTTAAGTTTTAAGGTCTAATAACATGGGCTGTTTGGTCAAATAATGAAAAATGTTTCTTGTATTTTAAAATAAAAACAACTATAATAGAAAAAATAAGTTAAAATTTGTTTGGTTTTTATAATAAAAATATTAAAATTTACATAAGATTTATATTTGAATAACATATTCCTAAAGGCACTAAGAAACGGTAAATCGCTCTATATATAGATTGATAGCTTTGGTTAATATACCCAAACCTCGAGGTGCTACCCTACCACAAATTATATGTCATTTATTGAGACCATACTTCCTGGTATTCATCTTTATCAATTGTTGATTGGAAAATGAATTTGAACCTCCTACAAACCCTCTCTAACCTTTTACTACTTAGGGGAGACCTCAAGGGCTTGATAGTTTTGATTTCATGTCATTCCTTATTCACTTTTGTCACTGTTTGAGTTCATTTTCTTAGTTATTCTAATGTTATTAAATAATAATTTATTGGTATTATACGTGCCAAATTAATTTTGACATATTATTGATCAAATTTAAGTTATCATGGTAAAAAAATTAGGATTTATTGAGTAACTATTTTCGAAAATAGTTTTTTGTTTTTTAGAATAAAAAAATAGGAAAAACAAAAAATAATATGTTTTCATTTCACCTTTTTTAGGGCTATTTTAAAAAATAATTGTACAATAATGATTCAAAATAAAGCACTTAATATAAAAATTATTTCTATAACATATTTAAAAATAAGTTAAAATATTTCAAGTTTCTACAAAATATTACAAAACAATTTTTAAAAATTATTTTAAAAAACAGTTACTCTCGAGACTTACTTTTTTTTTTTTTTTTAAAAGAAATGTAAAATTTTAGCTTGTATATTTTGCAAAGGAGTTGAAGTAGTAATCACGTCAAAAAAGTAGCACATGGTAAATAAGATGTAGAATTTCTTTAGAATGAGTAAACAATATGACTAAAAACACTTTTTTGATCCACCACCAAATAAACTAAGAGTTTATTTGATAGTAAGTTTAGAAAGTGTTTTTAATATTTGAAAAATTTTATCTTTTAAAGTGTTAAAAATGTTTTATAGAATTGTTATCAAATGCATTCTAAGAAAGAATTTCTATCATTTATAATACTTAAAAATTTTTATTTTTCAAATATTAGAAAGATTAGAAAAACTTTCTAAAATCACTGTCAAACACACTTTAAAAATGGTAATACATTTATAACATTTGAAAATTTTCATTTTTCAAATATTAAAAATATTTTCTGCAGGCACTCTTAACTCTTCTTATCATTTGATTAATCCAAATACGAGGAAAGCGATCTCCCTTCCCCCTTCAAATTGACTAACATATTGAGCTTTATCAGCAGTCCGAAGGGTATGGTAATAATTACAAAACACCATGGTATCGAGTCTATCGACACGTTTAGAGAAAGCATTGATCCAACAACCGAAGGGAGATTCCTCTTTTAATTTCTCAGCAATCAAGCAGACACAGGAATTTGAATGGATGCATTACCATCTAGTTTGGTGAGGTCATATGATGACTGTGAGAGACCTTGGAATTCAAAAAAGTAATGAGGATACTTTTCCCATGAAAGACAAGTTCAGATAATGCTGAGGGGAACTTCACGTTCTTTGGAAGGAGATAATGATAAGAGTGATAGTTGGATAGTCAATCTTGGATTCAAAATGAACTGCAGTAACAGTAGGCTTGAAGCTAGAGCATAGAAGTGTACCTTATTTGAGGATGGGGTTGTGAGAACTGGGAGACAAAGTCTGACCTTAAATAATAGAGGGCCTAAATTGAAACACATTGACAAGGTAAGGCGATTATCCGATGATCCTTTCTTGGATGATGTTAAGTAACCCTGCCTCGATTGTGATAACCACCTTGCACATAAAATCCGATGTTCTTTTCCCTCCTGTCAAAGACAAACAATGTCTATGAATGTAACTTCATAGTACTGGGAATTGAAAGCAATATGTATCTCACCAGCCAAGGAGAATCATGAGCTTCCATGATAACAACTTACAGAGAATTTTTTAATTATATGTATTTTTCTCCGGCATTCAGATGGATATGTCCAGTGTGCTCTTTTTCCCATGAGGAGCATACAGCAGGTCACATGAACTCCACGTCTTCTTCCTGTTGTTCTAGGATAATGGTGGCAAGAGCAAGTCTGTATGCTGTAGATCTAAGATTCCTAACCAGGACATATATCTCCTTTCTCCTTTCCTTCATGGGCATCTCATTCCACTGCTCCTCTCTAAGACGAGCAAGTAAGATTGCTTCACAAAGAGCCTCTGCCTTCAGCTTCTTGCTGCACATGGATGGATACCAAACATAAAATAATATGATATGGAATTTACAGATAAAATAAATAGAAGTCAGGCAGCAATGATAAAGCAGAAGACATGCAAACCAACCTTCCTCGTACAAAACCAGTTGTGACAAATCCAATTGGCTGACGATTAGTTTCCCTGGTAACAGTGTCCTCTGGTATTTGGAGTTCCCACTTACCAGAAGATTGCTCTGTAAAGTATGATCTCACAGAGGACTGAGGTATTTGAAGCCCTGTCTCAGTACTTCTGGACCTGCATCATTTACATGTCACATTTCTTAGTCAAGTGCAAACATTGCCAAGTTTCAAAATAGCCTTTGATAAATAGACATGAAATTTTTAGTAGGCCCAATAAAATAAATATGATGAAATAATAAACCTTTTAAAAAAATCAACGTTTTTGTAGATCCAACGTACTGAATCTCTAGTTTCAATAAAACTCAGTAGTTCCATAATACAACTCATGCTTTTTCACAAATAGTATAAATTTGCATGCTCCTAGACTCCTAGTATACAAGATTATTGAGCAAAAAAAGGGGAAAAGAAAAAAGAAAAAAGAGAAAAAGAAAAAGCAGATATGTGAGGATATAAAGCATTGTTGTCCTGAAAGTCCAACAGTACATCCATTTTATATGTCGGTTAAAAGATGTAAACTACAACAAGAAAAACTAAGAGAATCAGAAAGCATAGATTTACAATTCAAGAAATAAATAATTAACCAGAGAAAGGAAGTTTGGAAAAATAACTACCTGGAAGTCCACATTGATATATCAGAAAGATGCGGTGCACACACAACTGCTCCCTCTTCAAAGGAACCTTCTTTATAAGCATGGAGAAGAACTCTTAGGAAACATAAATTTCGTTCATAATTAATTGGGCTAGCCCCATTAAGGTTCCGGCTAAGCTTGGCTTCATCTATCATGAGTTCAGAAAAACTCTTCTTATCAGGAAACTTAGGAAATAGAAGCAAATGGTTACCATGGATTTCATTCAAGTAGTAACTCAACATATGGGATGTCCTTGATACAAATCCTTCGAATGAGATATTATGATTCTTAAGTGATATATCACAACTTCCTTTGTTTGAGTTTGTTAATGAATCACCATTTGCCACATCTCTGGTACATGTTTCCTCACAAGGATGAGTGTCTCCCAGAATAGTGGATTCTTTATCAAAAGCCGACCGGACACTAATCCATGGAGGTGGAATGGGAACTCTTAAAGCTTGCATGGGAGGAGGACGAAGTTTTGCCTTTTCATCAGATGTAGTTGCTTCAGTTGCCATAAAAGATGAGTATGCATTGGTATCAGGGAAATCTGAAGGAAAATATGGCAATTCAACCTGCAGAAGAGTGAAAATTTAAAAAGAAAATCTTGAGAATGGAAGTTCATAAGAAAATTATGATAACCTTGGACTTGAAATACAGAATTGAGGTGCACATACTTCACATGCAATCCAGTGCTTCTCTCTCAAGCCTATGGCGTGAGCCCCATTGGAGACAAGAGGAATCCAGAAGGCCTTGACCCAACTTAATGGAAGTATAATGGACCATCTGAAAGATAATCAATTAAACATTGTTATCAAGGGCTTTCAAAAAAATTCCAGGAAGTTTATTCCATGTGCCAAGAAAGTGCTCCTCTCAAAATTTTGTATATACAAAACCGAATATAGACACAACATTAAGGAAACAAAGTCAATCACAATTGGCTTCCTTCATGCCAGGCAAGATATAGCTCAAAACCACCTCAAAATTTTGGCCAAAATTCCCAGTAAATGGTGTTATTATTTTCCATGAATATGCATTTTTAAAAGGTGACAGTTAATGGAAACTTAAAAATATATAAATAAAAATAAATAAAATAAAACAACAACATTCACTGCAATAAAAGAATAGCCACAATGCACTGAGATGAATTCTTCTACACTTGTTAGATATCACACTGCCCAGTGCACAAGAAGACCAATTGCAAAAAAGAAGATCCAGCATTTGGAGAAAAACATCAGTCATGAATCTTAAGTGACCTTGTCCATAGGGAAAATGAGAACCAAGTATTAGAAGCATGAAATTCAATGACTAATTTGATCCTTGTTAATTACAAGTGGAGAAAAAGATAAAAAAATAAATAAAGAACTACTTACCCAATCGTGCCCTTTTGATTATTACTTTTTAAAAGAAGAATTGGGCATGATCCATGCTGCGCATCACTAGAAGTATTCAATATCCCAGACTGTGAGTCACTGAGACAGAAGAAAGCCAGACGCTGGTGATGCTTTTCCATGCAAAGAACATTCTCTTCCACTGGAGGACTGAACCCATTCCTAGCATCCCACAAATCCAAGTCCTGATTTCCTTCTAAAGAAGTATTTTCCTTAGCTTCATTCTCTGATGCATCACCAAGCACTCTATTAGATGCCACTTCTGGAACAACTGCAGTCTTTTTCTCAGGCAAATTGCGTGGATCATCAACTGTAAGAGATAGAATTGCACAAGAAGGAATCTGATCTTCATGGTCAAGGCTAGAGCACTTAGTCAGTTGCCAGGATTTCAAAGTTTTACTGCACAACCAAACAACATATTTAGACATGTTCATTACTTTGTTTAAAATGAACAGGTTCTACTTTTGGATAACTCACCAAGGAATAGGATGCAGTATCTTTTGAAGAAGTCCAAATGCCTTTGATCCCATTATTTCCAATTTAGCAAGTTGGCCCTCAAGGGAAAAACAATTAATCAAGATGCCAGTTTCATCCATCTGAAAGATAAAAAGAGATGAGACAAAGTAAATAGCACAGGGCATGCATATGGTCTCTATTCTGCCTGGTCTTGTCTTCATTGACACATAATGCTTCACAAATTAAAATTTTAATCCAAGGAAATATATAAACCCCGGCATCATATAAGACAAGGATATATATTTATGAGCTGAACATCATACATGCACACTAACAGTACAGAGGGATAATATTGATAAGCATTCACTTTTTTGAGCTATCATATAGGAAGAGTTTATTCACAAGCTACTCTTCATAACAAGTAAGCACATTAGAGACTTCAAAAGGGGAAAAAATAAATCAAAGATAAATGATCTCTACAGTTTACCAGTTTTTGACAAGCAAATTTCAGAGCATCATATCCTTCATTGAAAGCTGAGGCATGCATCCACACCCATAGCTGGCGGAAGGAAGAACAACACTCATATGTCCGTGTGCTGTTAACAGAATCAACATCATGTTCTGCTCCAATACCTGTATCTTTTTTCTGTATGGGTCTCCACATATAGGTTACAGGGGCAATTGATTTAGAACCTGGTGCTCCAATATGATGAAGCTGCAAAACAAAATAAGGAGAGTCTATCCATATGTTTGTTTCATCATTCTTAAATTGAAGAAGGTGCAATAACCTACCATAGCCCTTCCATAGGCAGCTCCAGAAAGCACAGAACGGGAAATATCCTCAGAGTGAGCTGATGGAGAAGGCACTAATACCATGCTTAGAATTGAAAGTAACAAATCCTGGAAGCATATAACATAATGAACTAAGTTTACTTATGCAAAAGAAAAGAAAAACCGAAAGCATTGAAATACCATTTCCAGGCATACGTACTAAAATAAAAATACTGCTGAAGTAACAAATTAAGAGACAAAGCTACAATTGAAATGGCTGCGATTACAAAGAAATTATTTATACCTCTGGACCCTCCAATTGCAGGGCAATGTGGTAGCAAGCATCATGTACAAGAGCTCCATGTCTGAACCACTTTAAGAGAGCCCGTGAACCCCTTCCTCTGCATCATTTTAGATCAAAATTGCCCAAATCAATTCTTTCACATATACTCAAATAACAAATGGAAGTTGAAATAAAAATATGAAAAGGGTAACCCAGATTGGTTCTTTATCAAAGAGACTTCTCCATGAAAAAGAGCTTCCCAGGTTAATGGATGTTTGCAAGGCAATTCCACTGCAAACCCAAATCTAAACATATTAAGGTTCCATTTCAATCTTCAAGATTTGAGGGAAAGTACCCTTTGATCTCAGAAAGTTTGAGACAAGTACAGGGAACAAAAAGGAGAAAATCATGAAAAGAAAAAAGGTTTAAACTAAATAAAAATTTTCACATCTTTTATGAACGTATAAAATTTTAGATAATTCGAATTTGGAATTTCTTCCCAAATTTGTTCCCTTTTCAATACCAAATGGCCCAAGAAGAATCTCCAATCAAAGACTAGAATGCATTACCTGCCTTGCAAACCCACAGGTAGGTAGAAACCCCAAAGCTTTGTCATTGTAAAGCGCTTTGCATGCCAAACATGGGTTCTCAGCCTCTTGGTACCATCCCCGGAAGTAGAGTAACCATGTTCGGTGTTTCTTCTGAGTTCAACTCGCCGACGAATGCGACGAGGAACTTTCTTCTCATCTTTCTCCGAAGTCACAACATTGCCTTTATCAACCACCCCTATTTTCTCCCTCTTTCTGAATCTCTTGTTTGCATCTCTGTTATCATGCCCAGTGGTCCTTCTTCTCTTGTTTCTCTGAGACCGGAAATTGTTGTTCAGCCGATTTGCCACAATTGAGTGAAGAGCCTCAAGTTCAGAAGCTCGGGATTCTGCAAATTTCTCAACATTGAGACTTCGTGGAGGTGGGGCTATCGATGATCGTTTGAAACCATCAGTAGCCATTACTAGGAATAACACCCAAATAGAGATCAGGAATGGCGGCGGCAGTATGGCCGGAACGGTGAGTGGTGCCGGTGTTTGTTGAATGGAGATGCGTTTGTGTTGATGGACCTGAGTGAAGGCGGAGGTGATTAGGATGACGGCTGAGCAGCACCGGCTAGTGTTCTAGAACCCTGGATTTTTGGCGGCAGCCCTGGCCAGAACGGAAACCATTCTTTAGTTTATTGTAAGTTATCTACCAAACCGGAATCAAGAGAGAATTGTTACTTGATTAATCTAAATTACTTGGATTAATTTAGATTAATAATTAATAGTAATTTACGATAATTTTTTTTTGACAAATAAGTACATAAAATTTTTTATAATATTATTTTTTAGATCAAACTCTTATTTATATATAATTCAAAATATACTTTTTAAAATAATAAAAATCTATATTGTTAGTACACCATTGCAAAAAGCACTTATAATATTTTTAACAATTGAATGATAACAATTTTTAAATATTAAAAATATTAAAACCGTTTTCTATAATCATTATCAAATTAACAAAGTTATTTCAGCTAATTTTTTTTTAGTGAACAACAAGCATATCTACAAGGACATGTGTTTAAATGATTTTTTCGATGATACCCTTCTAAAGCTTAAGTTAATATTTAGAAGTTTCATATTTAAATTTGATATCCGGCCTTTTATTCATAAAACTCCAATGTTTCATATGTCTCTTTAATACTTTAAATGAGTCCATAATTAACCTTATGAATAATGACTTATCGAATTAAAATAAGACGTTTATAATAACTCATGTCATAATTATTCGGAATATTTATTACTTAATAAATATAGATGCTGTTAGGATAGTCATTTGTTTATCACTTGGATGAAAAATGGACTTATGTACCAATGAAATCCCACATGTATATTAAAAATTTATTATACTATTACTTCAATAAATATCAATTTTTAAAAATATTAGAAATTATTATTTTATTTTATCATTAAATTAATAATCTTAATAAATAATATAAAATTATGTGAATAATATAAAGAGACTGAAAAAAATCCAAACACGTGATAGTGGACTTATAGTCAAATATTTATTATATATTTTTTCTACAAATATTCATGATCTTTATAATTATAAAAATATATAAAAGCCGCATTTGTCAGTCCCATTTTGGTAAATTTGCACTGAAATCACAGTTTGAAAATGCGGTCTCAGTATGATAAAAATTAAAGGAAACTCTAAGGGGCTGTTTGGATTTCGATACTAAACGGTGTCGTCTTGTCTCGGTTTGACCTTTTCGAGAAGAGAAGAAAACCCTAAACCCTCGCAATTTAGCACCAGAACTACGATCTCCATTCGCTCCCTGCAATTGGTACAATGCAAGAGCCAGTGAAAGGCACAGTAACGCCTCTGGCCTCACTGTTTCCGCCGGAGGAAGCTCAAAAGGCCTCGAAGCGTGTGCAGGACGCGCTCGCCGACCGGCAATCGGAGCTCGATCTTCTCCAGGGATTCATTGCCGACAACACCGCCCTCGTCAACCTAGTCCAACGCCTTCCCGACGAACTCCACCATGACATCATGGCACGTTCATAGTCTATTTGATTGCTGGGAAACCGTCTGACAAGGAAGAAAATGAAATGGAAAATTTGATTTGGGGCATGCAAAAACAGAAGTCTGCACTCCATTGTGTGGCGAATCGGTGATAAGTTTTCCAAATTTATTTTTTGGGGGAAAAGAAGTAAAAAAAGCGTAAGACTGGACATTCTAATTTCTCATCAGAGGGTTAATTCTCCGTTTGGTTTCTAAGAAAATACAGAAAACTAAAAGAAAGTGAAACTGAAAATCTCATTTTTTTAGGGAAGGAAAAAACGCACCACAACCAAACCAAACAGATGTATTGACCCCAGTGGAGTGGAGGTTTTGTCTGAAATATATTCGCAACACCATGCCTTGTTCGAATTAAAATGAAAATGTTTTTTTTCTTTCATGTTGAGTTGATTGATTGAATTTAATTTATGTATGTCTTCAAATGGTCGTTTCAGGTTCCGTTTGGGAAAGCTGCATTCTTTCCTGGTCGTTTGGTTCACACCAATGAGTTCCTGGTAATTCACCCTTTTCATTCACCTTGTTTTAAACTTGCCCCCAAACTGCAACAAGCTATTTCCTGCATTTTTGAAACTTATTGAAATTGAATTTTCCCAATGTGATTTATTACTTATAAAAAAAATAAGAAATAAAAAAAATTCCAATGTGTTTTATGTAGTATTTTTTTGGGGCCTTTGTGTAATCAAGGAAAATACTGTGGTTAACAACATCATCCTATGAACTCTCTTCAAAATCAACATGAACCCAATGCCTTTCTGGCCAACACTTGTTGGTTCACACTCCTTTCCCTTGTTGGGAAGATAATGTGTAATGAAATTATGGTATACCTTTGTGTGCCTTTTTGTTAGGCGCTATTAATATATTGTATGTTTGCCTATCAAAAAATGTGTGATGAAATTATGTCTCATATTTGCAATATATGCGTGTTTTATATATGTTTATCTGCTTATTGTTTTAACTATTTGTTGTGATGTAAATTTATTCTATAATACATGATATAGAAAAATAAGAAAATGATTGATGATATGTTACTGTGAGTCCGTAGTTGACAACTATGCTTTGCAGGTTCTTCTAGGGGAAGGTTACTATGCTGAGAGAACATCTAAACAAACTGTAGAGATCCTAAACAGAAGAGGGAACGCTTTGGAATCACAAGTTGATTCCTTGAAGGCCATGATGAAGGATTTAAAAGCTGAAGTTTCATTTTTTGATGCTACAGCTGCTGAAGCAGTGGTAAGTTTTTGGATTTTGTCATTTAGTTTATTAGTAACATATTATTATAACTTTGACATGTCCATTTTATGTCTCAATTGTACTTAGGCCTTCATCTACTGATGCTTCCCTTTGATGCTTACAACAGGAAGGACTTGTGGAGATCAGGGAAGATTATGTTGAGGAAAGTTCTTCAGAGAGGGTGATTGAAAGAGGTCGGTTCCTGCCCCTTATTGTCTAACACTAGCTTGATAAAATTTCTGATTGCTGCTTAGTTACTTACATGGAGAATTTGATATTGATACTAGTGATGGCTTTGTTGGTGTCTATTTCATCATTTATGCTTGTTATACTGCATGAATGAGTTATGTTGTTGATTATGATGTATTAATAATATCTTGAAGTTTGAGCATTCTATTATCAAACTGCTAGCTTGAGGTTTCCGTTCTCTAGAAGCTATCATTGCTAAAGACAAATGATCCTGTTAGATGCTTGATGAAATTGAAGGTAGTGTTAGCTTCCGAATATACTGTCTTGGACTGATGTTTTCTACCTTTAGTTTGAACTGAATATAAACAAACTTATGAGTACCTCATTTGCCAATTCTTTCTTTGATAGGTTTTTTTTTTTTTTTTTCCTTTTTGTCCCTGTTGGGAACTCAAACTGCAACCTTACATCCTGATCCCGCCTCCTTGTCACTTGAGGTAGGTACATCAAGGGCTACTTCATTTCCCAGTTATGCTGGAATGAGGGGTTTGTTTTCTCTATTAAACATGGTCATCTACTAAATATAGTCATGTGAATACATTTCATCAATGCTTTAAAAATTTCATTGTTGAACAGGATGTCTATAATCTATCACTTTTTAAGCCAGATGATAAATGAAAAAAGAAATAACTGTGCTGTGTCTAGGATGATCTATTTTGATGAATGATGGTATGATTCTGGGCCCTTCAGTTTGCTAGGAATATTGTGTCAAAAATATGTGATGAGTGTTGGATCTCTGTTTGTTATCGATCAGAAGTGCCTGTTTTAGTTGGAGTATAATTTCATGTTTCCTCTATTTTGTTAAAATATGAGATGAATACTTTGTCAAAGTTGGAATCCTTAAAAAGACATTGAATTGGTTGGAGATGAAGAAGTTAGGCTGATTAAGTTCTCAATGCACGTAGATTCATTATGATAGGATGAAAAATTAGAATCCTTGCTTCTTTTCTTTTGTTAAAGAAAAATTTTCTATTGTCATCTGAAAGCATATATTCTGAAGTTCCAATTTTTTTGGAGTAGGGATATCAACGATTCTTATTCTGTATAAACTTTCAGGTCCTCCAAAACCAGATTCTCCAAGGTTTTCTGGAGAAGACAGCATGAAAGTTGCTGCTGAAGATGAAGAATATGCCCGCATGATGTTGAGGTTCGATGAACTTGAGAAAGAAGAACTTGCTGCTGGAAGTGGAGATGAGCATGATGAAGATGAGCACAATGAAGCTGATGTTGATCACTCCCTGAGTCAGCTTTCTGGTGATCATGTTCTTGGAAGTTTAGAGGTAGTGTTCATGAGTTGGCTTTTCACTAGAGATATGAATGCATGGCTACCATTGCATTATATTTGTCTCGAATGATTGCTTAGTTCCAAACTTTCAATCATTGATCAAATAGGAGCGCCAAGTAAGGAAGCCATTGCATCATTCAAAGGATGAATATGCAACCACTGAAGAGTTACTGAGTAAGAAACACTTTGAAGAAGATTTTGCTAATCAGTTAAAGGTAAGAGATTTCATTTTTATCTTCTCTCATTCGTTATATCGTACTTTGTTTGATGTTAATTGGTCATAGATAAGTAGCATGCTTGATGAGTTTGGCATTCACCTTTCTTTTCTTTTTTTCTTTTTTCCATTTTTTCTCTCTTTAAAATTGAAGTCCAAAATACAGCTTGAAGGTTTGAAGGAGCAATCTGTACCTAAAGGTTAGTTTCTTACCACCTTTGTTAAAATGAATTTCATGTTAAGTTGTTGCTTTTGTGCATGCACCATATTATTAAATTGAATTTGCTTTCACACTCTTGTAAGTTTATCTGCTGAAGGTCTGATGTTGAGGGGCAACTTGCTCTAAATCTTATGTAGTTTGCCTCTGTTTTAGGTCTGGTTTCTTGCTATTAGAATGTGAACAGATCTTAAACAACAGGGAAAATATCTTAAACTGTTTTTAAAAGATATCCACTATGAAACTCCCAAAAAATGAAAAGGGAGGAAAGGGGAGCCACCATAAGAAGCACCCATAGGAAGAGAGACCTGCTTACTCATCTAAAATGTTGAAAAAAGAAAGATGCTGCTGCATGTGAGATAAGTTTGTCCCCTCCCTGATGGAAAACATGACACTATAAGAACAGGCAACAGTTGTGTTTATTTAGAATATTGATTGTACTCGAATGACTACTGTGGTGGGCTTTTCTAGTAGTTTGATTGGTAACAACAGATTAGATAGTCAATATTAGTAATACCCAGTAAAAAGTTGGATTTAGCAAGACTGCAGCAACTTACTATTCACACTAAGGTAGGGATAGAGGTGTTTGGTAGGTGTCTTTTGTGGACTGCTGTTGGTACATTCGAAAGGGGAGGGATAGAGAGAGAAAAACCTTTAAGTGGTTGAGCTCCTGATTGCAGAGTTGACCTATCCATTGATGCAGAAACTTATCCTTTGGGGGTTCCTTGGAGGGGAATGGGATTGGGATCCTATTTACTGAAGTCCCAGACTGCCTTAGATCTTGTTTGAGATAGCTTCTTGCTTTTGGCTTTAGCAAAAGTTAAAGTTGAAGCCACAGCCATAATTTGAAAAGGGCAAATGGAAATTTAACTAAACATGAAACATCTTCCAATATAAGCTTAAAAAAAAGCTTCTAAAAAGAGTAACATTGTCCTAGCTTTCATATTACACTCTTTTTGTTCAAACCAAAAGCTTTTTGTTACAAAAATTTTTCAAACAAATCCACAAGCTCTTATTTAGCTTAAAAGAACTTTTAACTTCTTAGAAGCCAATCTAAATAAGGTGTTAGATTATGATTTGCTTGCTTGATGTACATTAACCTGTGCCTTCTTTCTTTGCTCTGAAATCCAATAATTTTTTATAAGAAACAAAATAATAGATCACAAAGAAACTTTTCATAAAAGATTGATTAACAATTTACCTTGAAACTAGTTAACTGTATAAATTTAGCTTTAGATGCGTGAAAATAAATGGATTGTTTTTTTCCTTATTTTTCCCTGCATCTTGTCTGCTTTAGTTTTTGTCTATAGTTTTGCTCTTTATTTTGTTCTTCTCCCATTTCTTATGGTAGTGTTTTCGTTTCATGGAAAAAGCACTCTTCAACTTGCCTTTATGGCTAAACTGAGTTTTGTTATCAGATTCAGATGATGTTTCACATGGCAAAAGTTTTGCAAATAGGGCGACTCAGTCCAGTTCTCATGGGAAGGACAACATTCAAGCTCTGCCTACATCAAAAGCTGAGGTATTATTGGCTAGCTTCTACACTGGCCATGGCATTTGTTCTGCTTCCCTTCGTGGTGCTGTGTATGAAACAATTTTATCCTTTTTGGCCTAAGCAGCATTAAAGTAGCAATATGAGCACCTTGATGAACCTCTTCTTATTTTACGAATTCTTTTGTGTTGTTTCAGACTTCCGTCCAGTCTTCTAAGCCAGCCACAGATAGTCTCAAGGCATGTTTTGTCGGAACTGTTGACCATGTTTTGTCAAATGGGTGAGAACTTAGTTAACGATAATGCAAACTTTTAAGCGTTTTTCATCATTATCTTGTGCAGGCATTTACAGGCTCTATTGTAGAGCACACTCGCAATATACAAATGAATCCAAGGGAACAAGCTGCATCTTCATCTCAGGTAGATTAGCTGATCTGACATCTGTGACAATGGTACTGTGGTTCTTGGTTTGCATGCTCAAAATTCTAACAAGGATTTTGCCTTGGCAGTCTTCTGGGTCTCAACCTACGAAGCCAGTTTCTAGATTCAAGATGCAGAGAAGATAGCCATCGACACCAATCACATGTGAACAATCAAATGCCAAATAGAAAATTCAACAAGTCTCTTCTTGTGTGGGCACTCCTAGGACTATTTGGCTCCTTCCCCAGTCTTCTTGCCGATGGAATGAAGCATTGAGGAGTTGAAACACTAGTTCTTTTGGAGAGTTGAGGTGATGTGGGAGATTGTAAACAAAGAGAGGGAGTTAAGTCTGGGCCATCTTTTCTTATGATAAAATTGAAATTGTATTTTGGATATGAAAAATTAGTGGAGAAAAGATCTGTACATTCATTTTTTGATATGCTTCTGTCATGAAAGTTTATTGAAAAAAAAAAAAAAAAGGCTTTGTGGAGAGATCTATTGAGAGTGGATGCTCTACAGTCCATTTTGCAGCAATTTCGAACTGGTTTATTCGACACAACACTCCTGACTTGTTTTCTTGGCTAAATAAGCTTAAGGATGGGATTGGTTTGCAGTTAAACTAAACATTTGCCAGAAAATGCTTCCATATTGAGCTTATATGCATTCCCAAGATGTGGGCTTGTTTACAAGCTAGAGCTCCATGAGAGAAAAAATGATTAAAGATTAACCCTAAACTAAAGGTCTGTACATTCATTTTTCACATGATACAATATTGTACACTGAAGGTCTATAACCATTTTATTTACAAATTCAAGGGAATCAGGACTCCTACTCATCCATTAGGTATTTTCTTCTTTCTCTTCTTGTAATCTTGGAGCACTTTCTCACGCTCTGAAGGAGCTGCCGCTAGCAGCCACTTGCTGAATCCAACCTCTTTCATGCCCATGAACTGAGCCAGGAGGCTAAATTCTCTCTTTTTCCAGTCCTTGGCTGAAGAAGCATTCTCTTTTCTAGATACTCCATTTGGTCTTCTTTTCTCTGCAACAGGGATATGCAATTGCCTCTGGCCATCATGCTGGGCAACAGACGCTTCTTCCTTCCCTTGAATTGTGGGACCAAAATTGACGATATCTTCGTTTCGGTGGGCATACACAATACCTGAACAAAAATTTCAGTTAATTTCAGTATGGGATATTTTGAGTTCTGTGTTTCTCAATTCATGTCTTGCTATATACTTGAGAAGCCCCACACCCTACTAGCCCTTCTCTACGCATAAATAGCATATATCGCAGTATGGCAATTGAAGATGAGAAAGCACCCTTGAAAAAAAGAACATACCCAAGTCTTCGAGCGTTGTATCACTCTTAAAATATTTAGGCTTTCTGCTTTCAGGCGCTGAGGAAACTGTTTCAATAGCTTCTTTTGATTGCACGAAGTAGCTTCCGAGTTCACTTAAATCCATTTTTGTACTACGATTGTGCCCATGATCTTGTCTTTGATTTTCATGTAACTCTATGATCTCACTGGTAAAAAGCTTATCAGATAGATCACGAAATAAGTTGCAGATCCCAAAAAGTTCGCCTTGAAATTCCTTGCAGTCCTGAACAGAAGCTTCTAAATTAAGAAAGAAAGAAAGCTGATATTCTGAACACAAATGTAAGAATCAAGAGGAATAATAGAGACCAAAAAAATCAATTTCCACACCTGGACACCCTCAAAATATCGTTTTTCCATTTTTCCAGAAATTGCAATATTTGACAGCTGCTGTTTGTACACTTGACGGGAATAAACAAGTTCCTCAAGAGAACCAGCTGCAAGAAGGCGGAACACCACAACATGACGCTTTTGCCCATAACGAAATGACCTGTCCTGGGCCTGTAAATCTTGAGCAGGATTCCAGTTTGGATCAAATATTACTACGCGGTTTGCACTGACAAGATTCAGTCCAAGCCCACCAGCTCGGGTTGATATAAGAAACACCTGAAACAAGAAATTAGGCCCAACAGAAAATTGAATCATAAGTTTCTTCCTAATCAATTTCTAATATGAATATTTACTTGCTTGCTTGGACTTGAGTTGAAATCATCAACAAGAGATTGACGCAAGTTGGTTGGAGTGGAACCATCAAGTCTTGAGAAGCAATAACCTTTGCGTATGAGAAACTTCTCCAGAATGTCCAACATCCTGTTGAAAACATCTCAACTTCAGGAGTTAATAAAGTGACCGGGGGGGTGGTTTGGTGGAGAACAAAGGAAAAAGTAAAAACTCAAAGCAAAAGAGAATATCCACAGGAAAAAAATTTACTAGCACTGGTACATAATTCTGAATTTCATTCTTTAAAGACCAAGAAGCACGTGAGTTGCAGAAGAAGTTTTGGTTCCTGGCCCTTTCCTGAAATTATGCTCGCAAAAGCCAGCTCTTTAGCATAAAACAACTCTCCCTTCCTCCTCTTCTCTCTCATTTTTGTGGTGATTGGCACAAGAAAAACTTTCTTGCTAATGATTTTTAGAACTTTCTCAGCACTGTAAGCCTTTTTTTCTTCTTTGACAAGCAAACAAATATTTCAGCTATATCCACAGATTCCACCTTCAGGTTTTTCAAGTTTCCAAGCATTTGTAATCACAAAGAATCCAACTCACTACTCCAAAACTCTCTATCTTCAGAATTCAGTTCAAAATTTAATTTCTAGAATTAGGGGGCTGGGAATCAAATCATTTTATGGGTTTTTGGGCATCATTTTCAGGTTTGAATGGTGTAATAAGAAGTTCATACATAGCTTCTAAGAGGGATTTCAAATATTTCTCTCAAATAGATTAAATGAAATAGCATTTGGAAAATCCAGGTCTTATTTATTACTCAACAGAAAAAGCATGGGATAATCATCTTAGCAATCTTCCTCTACAGGATGAAAATGCATACTGAATGCTAACTACAACGATAAATATGGCAATCAAAGTGATTAGTTAAAATCGAGTATGAAAATGCATGTTCTCATAAATCTAGGATACCAAGAAGAATCGGAGATACAAAGTTCACGCTTCAACACAGGAAGTCCAACAACTACCTGAGAAGGAGAGGGGCTCATGTGATAATTTGTTTCTGAAATCAATTTAGAATGTACCATTATCATGTAAATTTTTTTTTTTTTTTTTTTTGTGACGATTCCTATAATTTGACCATAGCAAAGAATGAAAACATACTCAGTTATTTAGTAAAATAATAATTAGAAACTAGACAAAAATGTAAAACAGGCACTTAAAGGTACTGCTAAGTGAATTGATGGTCATCACCTGACAGAGTAACTGAACAGAAGAATTTTGTCACCATGTGAAACCCAAGACAACATTAACTTTTCCAATGCTCGCATCTTGCCACAGTGTTTAACATCACTTAGGCCCATAAAACTCTCACTCTGAGTGTTTCCCCCCACCAAATCAATGTCAGTACCAAACACAGCAGATGCAAATTCAGCATCTTTTCTTTGTTTATCAGGGTCATCCCTGGGGTTAGGTTTAATCAGCTCCAAGTGATTGCTTATCTGTACGAAAATTTAAAAAATTTAGAGCTAAAAAAGAGCAACAACAATAATCTGATTGTAACAAGCTTGGAAGGCAATTGATTGTCACTAGTGAGAGTGAGACAACCAGCCAGCACAGACTGCAAAGACAATCTCAACCAATTTAAAGTAGCTCTATACCAAAATAAGCAATTTTGGCTTGTCTTCCTAATTTAATACTGCCTACCCCCTTTTTATGAATAGGGAGCATCGAATCAGAAACCTTATTAAACTAAAAGAAAAAAATTACAATTCACTGCTCCGTTGTATTCTCAACATTTGACTTTATAAGCATTCAAGGCTTCAAAAACAATACCTTAAAGCTTGCTAAAGTAACATTAAGATAGAGTCTTGAAACTAAAGTCACTTGAGGCTCATGCCTAACTGCAAGGTAAGAAACAAAGACTTCGTGTGTTGAAGTTCATCACAGGTTTGAAATTTATGTCTCGATATTCAGAATACTCTTTTACACAGTAGGATACTCTAAAGCTTCTTCTAATTTTTCTCTTTTGCTTCAATTAACACCACTAGTGTTACTTAACACATTTAGAGATTGTAGAACTTCTTCAGCCTTTGATATACATTTCAGCTATTGACCACCATTATGGAATGAAGAGATATTGGGTAGCCAAAAATTAAAGGATAATTATTGATATCATGCAAAAAAAAAAAAAAAAGCAGAGCAATAAATCATATTTCAGATGAATTTACTTCTGAAAATGAGATCCCATGTGGCTTTATAGATTTAAAATTCTCAAACTCTTATAACAATAAACTATTTTCCAAATATGGAAAGGTTCAGAAATCTGTTCCTTGTTCCTACTTTTATTTTATTTTATTTTATTTATTTATTTTTTGTTTTGATCCAGTTTTTTATTTGACTTTTAAGTTAAAAAAATCTATGATATTTATATTTTACACCTTAAGGCTTATGACTAACTTGTGGCTTAGTCAAGTTGAGTTCTTCATTCTTTTTACAAATGAAAAACAACAGAAAATATAATAATCAAATTTTGTTTCTTCTCTTGTTTTAATGTTTCCTCAAGAACCAAACAGAGAGAAATGAAACAAAAAGAGAACAAAATGAATGACAATTTTCAGTGGCTCAATAACCTGCAGGAGCTTGACAAGACAAGGAAGAACAATGCAAAAGGGACATGAATCACAACCATCGGGATTGTCCCTGTGAAGGTATGACCAGATGATTCCATTTGGTACAGTCCTTTTACAACATTCAACTTGAGTAAGAGGGCTACCACAGCTGCATGGGAGATCCTTATTTATGAGGCACTGGATATCTGGTAACTGTAACATCCTTGTATAAACCCGTTTTTGCAACTCACTCATCGCACAAAATACAACATTATCTTCCTTTCCCATCATAAGATGGCCAATGGTCTCTTCTTTTGTCCTTCTTAGAAGATATTTATGTAGAACTGCCACTAAGTGTTGTTTTCGCTCATCAGCAACCCGGACAAATCTTTCAGGGGCAGTTGACCTCTGGCCATGCTTGAGGGGTTCATCATAAAACTCCCGGAAATGTTCCCGTGTTCCCAAACAACCTGGTGCCACCCAGTCAAAGAGATTGAACAATTCCATAATTTTGTTCTGCATTATGGTTCCTGTCAGACCAATTCGTTTACGAGTTTTAATTTCTAAACAAGCAGTGTAAAGTTTTGACTTTTCATTTTTCAGTCGATGGGCCTCATCAATGACCACTATCTCCCACGGAACCTCTGACAAGATGCTGCCATGAATTCGGTATGTGTCAAAACTGGTAATAAGTATCTCCACTCCATGTGCTTCTAGTTTGTCGTGAATGAGATCACGATTTGCACCATGGTAAACAGAGACACTAAAAGTTGCCCACTTAGAGAATTCGCTTTCCCAATTGTGAATAACAGAAGTTGGGCAAACAATTAACACGGGACCCTTCTTTCCCATCTGATTTCCCTTAAGTATTGTGGAGTCACCACATTCTCCATCTTTTCCAAACATAGCAGCCAAGAATGCAATTGTTTGAATGGTCTTCCCCAGTCCCCTTTTGAAGTTTAAAAAAATCAAGCATGAATTTCTTGTTAGGCCACAGAATTAGAAAGAAAAGAAAGACGAAGCAAAAAAGAAACTGTATCCTTCAGCAACTCAAAAAATGTAATAGTAATACAACACAAAAAGTAAACTGACAAATCACTGATTCTGGTCCATTTCTATGCTGAGACTGCATCAAGATTATTTTTTGACAATGCAAACAGAAGATGTGCCCAAATATTCTACACCTCATATTAATGAGACACCGAAAGATTAGGTCCAATGGTGATTGACATGATTGTAAGAATGCATTTCTAGTTAGCACATGTAATGACATAAGAGATCGGGGATATTGCTCATTCTGGATCATGTAGCAACAAGCCTTCATAATCTATTCCACGAGAATTCATTCTTTTGACAAGTCTCACAGACAGATGAGTATCCAATTGAGTCACCATATATATATATGTATATATATGTGCTCCTTTATTAACTCTCACAAGGTGCCTAGTCTGGATTACAAAACAAGAACCATGCGAATTGCCTCAGCAGAAAAAACAAGCAAATATCAGCTGTTCTATCCGCACAAGCATTTCCTTCATAATGTACATGTTGAAGCTAAAAGCTTGTAGGTTCAGGTTCAATTAAATAATAGCTTCATCATGCAGGGATACCCAAAAGGAAAAAAAGGACAGAAAACCCTCCATTATGATATTAACAGAAAAATAAAACTAGGATAAAATAAAATCAAAAGTTAGAAATTAAAGCTTTGAGCCCATAAATGGACTGTCAAGATTCTGAAATCTAGAAGGCTGTAGATAGTTCCTAATTCAACCACCAGAAAATGAATAACTAACACATAATCACAAACACATGATTAACACACCAACATTGTCCACAGATAAGAATAATAAAGAAGCAAAGGAAAGAAAACATACAAAACTCAAAAGAAGGATCAAACAACAAATATACTCACATGTCATCTCCAAGAACACCTCCATGGTTGTGCTTGTACAAATTGTACAAAAACTTCACTCCTTCTCTTTGATGTTCAAGAAGCCTATGGTTGATAGATGCTGGAATCTACATAAAGAAAACATTTTTATCAATCAATTCTTTAAAGTTTCATAAATTTCCCTAAATAAACTACACAAATTTGAGTTTGATATGGAAGAAAACGGGGTCGTTACGGAGAACAGAGAAAGAGGTAAGAGAGATTCACCTGTATCACCGGAACTTCATCGTCCGAAGACAAGACCAACGGTACAAAAGGACCCGTGAAGTCAAATTGAAGAAAACCCAACTGGGGTTTCTCAAACCCTTCTTGTGCTTCTACTTCTTCTTCTTCTTCATGGTCTAGTGACTGTTTTTGTTGGTTCCGCGGTTGAATTTGGGGTAAAGAGAAGGGGTCTTGGAGACGTTGAAGCTGCTTAGAGAGGGATGATTTGGGCGGTTTTCTAGGGTTTATGGGATCGATTTCACGTGAAATTGAGGAGTTTGTGTAAGAGATGAGCGTGGAGGATGATGGGTTTGTGCACTGCCTGAGGGTCTCCTTCAATGTGTTCAATGACATGGAGATTGACGTGGTTTCGCAACCGTTTTAGATGTTTTTGCTTTTAAAATTTGGTGTAGAATTGTTTTGAAAAAGTGTTTTCCTTGTTTTCATAAATGAGTAACCGCAGAGGGTTTGTTTAAATTGGGACAATTGTGTCTGGGGCGTGGGTCAAAAATTAACCTTTCCTTTTGTATACGCGAATATGATATAAAATGTGAAAAGATTAATATACCCTTTAAAATTATTTTTTATTATAATATTATAAATTTTTTTATTTTAAATATTTTTTTAATAATTATTTTAAAATTTTATTATTTTTAAAAAACTAAATTTTTTTTAAATATATCATTTAAAAAAAAAAAATTTGACATAGTTTTAGTTGTTTTTTATATACATAATTTTAAAAAATTTATACTTTTTAAGATGTTTGATTTTTAAATAATAATAATAATTTAAAAAAAAAATTGTGTATTTTTTTCCAAAACACTAAATTATATTGAGGTTTACAAAATAAATAAAATTCAAATTAATGTTTTTCTTTTTTTTCCTTTTTTTTATAATCAACAAAAGTCATTTTCAAAAATTTTAAAAATTCATATAATCTTTTTAAATGTTCATACTTTATTTTGAGTTTAAATTGTGAACTCATCGAGAGTTAAAATTTTGACATAGATGGTCTAAAACATAATTATCCCGATTAAATAACCTGTGGGGCCTAGGAAATAGGTGAACAAGGGCCCATACAGTGCCACGTGGCGTGATAATAGACCAGCTCTGAGCTCCGTTTGATCCACTTCCCAACCCATGCCCATTTTAAACAAATTCTTTATTAAAATTATAATGAAATCACACCTACTTTCCTCTTGAATCATCTGCCACTCGTATTACATCAAATTAATACTATGTTGTTGATTTTTAGAAAATTTGAGGGGTAAAAAAATTACAACAAAAAATAAATAATAAATTAATAATTTATTTTTTCTAATTAATAAATAAATAAATTAATTAATAAAAAAACATATCCATTTAGGGAATGATATGCCAATGAATGAATAATAAAGTTAAAAAGTAATATGTCAGGATGGTATAATTTTTCATCTTTAAAAAGTGATAATTATTTTACTTAATAAACGATTATTTAGATAAATATTATTTCCTTAACTTCTTAAAAAAAACAAACAAATATCCATTGTTTTGAATTAAAAATATAAATATTATTTAAATAAATAATAGGATTTTTTGAGCAATTATAATTATAAGATAGTTAGTCATTTTTAATGTAAATCAATAATGTGATTGAGAGATCTATCGGTGTTAGAATAAAAGTTAAAATGTAACATGTGGCTTAGGAGTTAGAACATAAATTACTTAAGTGAAAACCAGGATTCTAAAAGTAATTAGATGTAACATCTAATAATATGATATTGAAATGATATTTTAGGATATGCATATCCAATGAGAAACGTAATTTCTATCAAATGAGACATGATATCTTATATATGATATATTTACCTAATAAGATATGATATCCTTATCTAATGAGATACGATTTTTTTTTTTTCAATATCATGTCAATCAAACATAATCCGAGCTTAAATTTTAAAACTTTAATCTTATAGGGCATTTGCTTTAAATTTGAGTCTATAATGTATATCATACTCTATAATATATATTCATAAAATATATATATTTAATTTTTTTATTTTGATTTTGGTAAGTTAGAGTCTATCAAAACACTCAGAATTTAAAATTTTGAGTAATTTGTGCCTAAATTTTCAACTTGTTGAATGCTTCTACATTTGTTTTTGAATGGATAAACTTTTAATTTTGGTTATTTTAATAGTATTTTAATTTATTTTTTCTGTACAATATCTAACATGGGTATTAGACTCTTTAATTTTGTGAATTTGATGCTATCACTTTCAAAATTACATAATATGACTATATATCAAATATCAAAATTACAATTTGATTATAGGCAAAACCTATAAAATTTGAATTATACCACCAATCAAACTAATGCACATATATATCTTCATATTTCATTATTTGTACTTTGATATAATTTATTTATATTTTTATATCTTAATCATATTTATTTGTATTTTTATTTAATGGTCTAAATTTCATTATAAACATTTAATAATTTGGGTTTGGAGTTTCATAGGGCATGAGGTGAGATTTGAATGAATTATGATCCAATTTGAGTTAAAAGGTTAACATGGATTAAAGGTTTGAATAACTCGTTGAAACCCGAACAACATATTATTTAATTATTTTATTAAAACATAAAAATATAAAAATAATAAAGAAAGAATTTTAAAACCGAAATAAAGGATATTTTGGATGTAAATTCATATTTAGTAAAAGAATTTTAGAAATAAATATATGACTGCACCATGAGGCAGATATTGCTTCCTAATCCACCTTCCATGCTGACTGATATTGAAACACAACATTCCACGTAGATTAATCACCATCCATATCTCGTTTTTGGAAAAATTATTTTTTTAAGATTATTCTTTTGGCATATTGCAAGTAGCTAACCACACCAAACGGTCCCTAAAACACAAACCCACATGGAAATATATGGACGTTAAGTCCCAAATGTCTTCTAAACAAGCTGGTCTGCTAATTAAAAAGTTGCCATTTATGAAAATATTCAAAGTATGCCAAATAATTAATGCCATAAATTTTCACCAAATTGACTAATTTATTACATAAATTTCAATGATAAGGATGACAAGTGAGTTTTTTCGAGTACCTTCCGTCCCATCATTTGAAATTTAAACAAACTGGTTTGGGACGCGTTTGAGACTTTTTTTAAAACCCAACAATAATTTAATTTATTTTATTTTTTTATTTTTAATATAATAATAATAATAATAATAATAATAAAATACTTTTCAATAAAATAAGGTATAAAAAATTATAATATTTTAATTAGTTATAATATATATATATATATATATATATATATATATATATATATATATATATATATATATTTAATGTAATTAAAAAATTTTAAAATAATTTTTAAAAAATTTTAAAAAAGTTAAATGGTATAAAACATAAATAGGAAATTCATATACCTACCTCACCTTGTTTAATTTTTTTAGTGGATAATTTTCAATAAACAAGGTGGAGACAACTAATTCCGAACTGTCATTCATTAATATATATAGATATGAATATATAGATATATCTATATATTTATATATGCAAAAAAATTTAAATTTTACCAAATATTTATTAATTATGAGAAGGGTAAGGAATATGGGGTATATATATATATATATATATATATATATATATATATATATTTTAAACTGAACAAAACAGTATAGAAAAAATGTTTTTGAAAATAGAAAAAAACAAAAAACTTGAAATATGTAGCTACCGTTAAAAGCTTTGGTGGGAAGTAATTAGCAGTGAGCTGAAACGCCTGGATTCTGATTAATTTCCAGCGAAGACTTAGCTACACTACAACGGTAACGTCATCACCAGCTCTATCTATATATCCATCCACCATCTTCCTATTCTTCTTCACTCAACACAAACATTCTCTCTTGATTAGTTTCTCTCTCTACAACTCCCTCTCGGTCTTGAATTTTGTGTGCTTTTCTAGGGTTTTCCCAGAAAATGGAGTTTCTCAAAACGTCTTTGCTCCTTCTTGCGATTTTTATGGCGTTTCTGTGTTCATCTCAAGGTTATGTATTTTATGTTGGCGGCAAACAAGGGTGGTCGGCTAACCCTTCTGAAGATTACATTCAGTGGGCTCAGAGGAACCGCTTTCAAGTCCATGATACGCTCGGTGAATCTCTTCATCCCTGTCTTCTCTTTGGTTTGTTTGTTTTCTGTGTTTTTTTTTTTTTTTTTTTTCCAATGGTTTCTTGAGTCGACGATTATGAATGGCGCCGTTTTGCAGTTTTCAAGTATGAGAAAGGACAGAACTCAGTGTTGGTGGTGTACAGAGAGGATTACTACAAGTGCAACGTCGAGAATCCGATTAATAAGTACGCTGACGGCAACACAGAGTTCAAGTTCGACCGCTCCGGTTCCTTCTTCTTCATCGGTGGCAACGCTGACTACTGCCAGAAGGGCCAGAGGCTCATCGTCGTCGTATTGGCCGTCCGAAATGAGAGTCAAACTCCTACTCCTACTCCATCCGTCCCTGGAAACCCACCGCTGCTGTCTCCCCCTAGTGAGTCACCGGAGGGCAGTCCGAGCCCTGCTTCGTCCCCGGCTGGGGATGAGCATTCTCCGGCGCCGGCACCCCACGGGTCTGCACCAGGGTTGACTAGGCCGGTGGTTTGGGTTTTAGGCGTTGGGTTTGGTGTGAGCGTGGTTTTGGGCAACTTCGTTGGGTTGTACATTTAGTTGATGAACAGCTAGGGTTTATGGCAATGGGTTTTCATTAGGAGCAAATGGGGGATGGAAAATGCCTAAAAGAAAGAGGAATTTGTTTATGAATGACCCATTTCTAGCTTTATGATTTATTTGTATTTGAACTTTTCTAGGGTTTCATATTTGACATGTTGATATCTCTGCATTCAATTTCAATCTCATATCATGCTTCTTCCTCATGGTTTGTTTGTTTGTCTTTTTTTTTTTCTTTTTTAAATTTTATTATTATTATTTATTTAGTTATTTAATGCACTACCTTTTATTTATATGATTATTTGATAAATCAAAACATGGATTAATGAAGAAAAAAGAAAAAAAAATATTGAGTTTAACTAAGAATCAAAGATCAAGTAACTGCACGAAAAACATTTAGAATTCGTAATTATAAAAACGTAAAAGATTTGGCGTTGAAAAAAATTTTAGAAAATATTTTTATTAATTGTTTTTCTAGAAAACATTACAAATTTAAAACGTTTCCAAAATCACTTTATAAACACTTTTCAAATACTGGGATACTCTAGAAAAATTGACATTATTAAATAAATTAGGTGATTATACTAGTCTAAAATACAATGTTTTTAACACATAATATCAAAATAGACATTTATATAATAGTGGCATAAAAAATAAGTTATTGAAAATAATATGAAAAAATAATAAATTGACACCCCTAATATTTTAAATATTATTTTAATTAGTTTATTTGTATTGACTTTCTCAATAGTTATTTCTTAGCTGTAAAAAGAAAAAAATAATAATTATAGGTTAATTTCATTCCATTCTCTTAAGTTTTAGTTAAATACAACTAGTTCTGGATGATTTAAAAATTTGTAGAATACCTCGTTTATTTTGAATTAGAGGTGAGTCGAGTAAAAAGATCAATGTAGAGGGAGAGGAGAGATATTTGATGAAATTTTAAGCTAAAATGAGATGAATATATTTAGCCAAATCCTCAGAGGAGGTCAATAAAATTAACCCTAATTCAACCCCGAAAGACTCGGAGTTTGAGAGCAAAACATGGAGGAAGAAATAGGCATCCAACAAACACATGTTACACCATGCATAAACCATGTCAAACCACACAAACTCCCACCCTAACCCTAGCTAATTTTCTTCTCCAAAACCTCAAGTCCTCCATCATCAACCTCTTTGCTTCCCAATCTCTTTCTCATGGATATTCGACTTCTGCTCGTCTTCCTCATCCTAGCCTCGCCCATGTTGACCCGATCATCCTCATTCACCGATACAAACCTCGACATCTCCAATTCAACGGACAAATTAGGAGAAGTGATCCCTGCATCACATACATGTAATGGCCTTGTAGGGGAGTGTATCAATGAGGAGGAGGAGGAGGAAATGATGGGGGATGAAGCCGATATCGTTCGAAGGTCACTTGCTCAAAGGTCAAGGTTTATTAGCTATGGTGCCCTGAAGAAGAACAACGTGCCATGCAATCGACGTGGGAATTCATACTATAATTGTGCTAGATCAGGAAAGGCTAATCCTTATAGGCGTGGCTGCAGTGCTATCACTCATTGCCAGAGATACACATCTTAAAAAAGCCATGCACAATCCCATGATTTTTATTTTATTTTTTCTCTTTTTGACATGATACAAGAAGAAAATTTATTAGGGTTTATGAAGAAATGGGACAAGATAATCAGATTTTTGAATTCTTCCCTTAATCTTCACTTTAGAGTGAGATGTCATGATCTACTCTAAATGGCCCTTCTTGAGCTTATCCTAAGCTGGTGATAGAGAGTTGTGTTCATTTTGTTATTGTTATTGTTGTTATTTATTTATTTTTTAAATAAATTAAATTCTCCTCTGGATTAATACTGGTCCATCCTTCTCTACATGTCATGAATGAAATTAATAAAGGCCGACTAGCTTAATATCATGTATTTACGGTTCATACCATATCTGCATTTTGAATTTTCTTCCTATTGTTTTTTTTTGTATTTTTTTTGCCCATTACTTTTTTCCATGGTAAAGCATAAGCTACATTTAGCTTTAAGAAGTTACGTTTGGTTGAAAAGTTTGAAGGGAAAAAAAAAATAGAAAAAAAAACATATAAAGAAAGAAAATGGAAACAATTTGAGAGGGAAAAAAGTAAATCATCTAGGGGAATGCATTTATTTTTTTACTTTTTTTTATCTTATTTTTAAGGAAAATATAAAGAAAAATCTTTTAGGATATGTTTAGTAACTATTTTTGAAAATAGTTCTTAAAAATAGTTTTTAAAAATTATTTTCTGACGTTTTGTAAAATAAAAGTCTATTTGAAAACCTAAAATGTTTTAAACCTATTTTTAATAGTTTTAAATATATTTTAAAAATAAATTTTATATCAAATATTTTATTTTTAATCATTCTACATGCTTATATAATTATTTTATAAAACAATGCTTAGAAAACAAACAAAAATAGTAAAAAAAAAAACGAAAAGATGTTTTACGAAAACACCTTATTTTATATTATTAAGAACAAAAAATATAAAATAGTTTTTAATTATCAAATATGTTTTTTTGAACTTTTGTTACGGAGAATATAAAATTGTTCTTGAAAACAGTTGCCAAATAGATCCTTAGGTTTTTTTTTTAGTATTTTTTTCCTCACATTTTTCCATGGTAGGTAAACATAAGAAAATTATTTTATAACATTCATAATTTTTTGTATTAATCTAAGAATAATTACAAAGAGTTAGGTGGACTCAATGCAAAGATACATCAACAATTATGATAGTAATTACAAGATATTCTGAAATATGAAAAATAATTAATTATCCGAGAAAATATTTTACAAATTAGGAAGAACTAGAAAAGACTAGAAAATGGTTTATCATAGGGAAAAATCATTGATAGAGATTATATTAATAATTTAGTCGCTACCTATAAAATATTTTAGGATCTTCACTACTCTTCTTTAGATTATTTTATCAATACTTTTCATTCCTAACTTGTCTATTAATAATTTCATCACTAAAATTTATTGCTCGACCCTAAAAATTGACATTCCTACCATATGAAAATAAATTTTTGATGATGAAATATATATACGATGAAACTATTTATTATTAATTTTTAATTTTTAGTTATAAATGTTTTTCAAATTAAATGACGAAATACACATATTTATGATGAAATTATTTGTCATTGATTTTCAAATTTTAATAATAAATAATTTTTGTTGCCAAATCCTCAACCATTTTAGAAAATATATTAATTAATTATTATTATTATTTTGTGATAAATAATTATTTTTAATTTTTATTACAAATGGTACTAAATATATGATCTATACTTGTAGATCAATAGTAACAAGAAAGGTCGTTTTAGGGAAGACCAAAAGGCAAAACAATTTCCATTTTTATTTTTTTAATGTTAATTAATTTAATTTTTTTAATTACAATATGCTTGAAACATGGATAATAAAAATAAAAATTATAAATTTATACTTGTTTATAATTTATTTAATATTTTAATTATAAAATGCTTTTAATCTTTATATATATAAAGACGATAATGCCCTTGGGGAGGAAGAAGAGCTCCTTGGTTTCTGCGAAACCCTCCTTGGCAATACCCATCTCCCTTGGAAAATCCCTAACCTTTTCCATCTTCCAAATTTCCCTCCATCACTCTGTCTCTTCTTTTCTCTCTTTTCCAATTTCGTCACCTGAAGCGCCACCAACCAATTCATCTTCTTCCTCAATCATCTACCAGAACAGATAGGGTTTCTTTCCTTTCCCTGAAATCACTGCATTCTCTGTCGAAGGTATGTATGCTGTACTCTTCCTTTCTGCACATGTATACCTTTGCTTTCTTCATTCACAACGCATTGGAATTACGCTGGTATTGAACTAATTGCGGTTGTTTTGCTGATGGTTTACGAGTTTTGCAATTTATTTTCGATTTTTGGGTGTCTTATGAGATTAGTTTCGGTGGTGCATTGCAGCTGATTGGAAAATGCGAAATTCTACAAGCTTTTTGTTTTCAGTTGAAACTCGGCATTTTTTTTTTTTTTTTTTGTGTTTTTGAAATAAATGCATGATTCTTGGTGAGATTGTGAGCTGTGAGGTTTAAGCATGGTTTAAAAGATGAATGAATTCAAGTTCAGGAAGTGAATTGTTTGATGAAAGAATATAGTTAGAACTTTCTCTTTTGTTCTAATTTTGGTTTGGGTTTTGTTTTGGCTCAAGATTGGGCAATTACGAACTGGGTCTTGGATGTAGCATCGTTTATGCAAATATTTTGATTGTGTACTTAATTTTTTTTTTTGAAAAAATAGAGCAAGGAGCTTATCAGTAGTACTTAAACCGAGACAAAGGGTTTCTTGGTATATTTTTTTTGTTTTTTTTTTTTGGTCACAAGTGGGAGCATCAATTCTGTCTAGGAGAGGATTCAAGTGATCTTGATGCGGAATCTTTTCATGTTGTTCTCCATGAGATCTTTCCTTTTTGGGCTTCACAGTAAGTTGCTAAAGAGTTTGAAGGAACTGCATTGCATTGCTTTGCTGGAGTTTGGATTGCAATGTGCTCTTCAAGGCTCCCATATGGGACCACCATTTAAAGTTAGGAAACTACTCTCCTCCTATGAGCGTGAGTGGAATTTAAATTCAAGGATATTCCTTTGGGAATCCTGATGCTACTGAATTGAAGTCATTTGAACTTATCACTTAGAGATATCATTATGCACAAAATTTCTATATGCCCATTAGTCAGGGTGATGGTATTAAAGAAGATAGTTATACTAGCCTCCATGAGTATTCTAGGGATCATGGATTTAAAGATCATTGATTGGAAGGGAAATCCTACTTGATGATTTCTTTAAGCTAGGTCTACATGGAAGGACAGTAGGACATTTTGGGATTGCTTTGATTTTAGGCTGCCCTGATTTGTTCTGTGTTATTGATCAGGCTTGTTCTTTTGTCTTTGTCTCATGAAGGGTTCTTCCTTCAATTGAATCTTGTGCTGCTCTATAAATTTGCTTTTATGAAGGACAAATTATCACTACATAGTTTATTAATAAAAAGATATAAACAAACCACCAATCCATTGTGATACCTTGATTTTCTCTTTGCTCCAATACCATAAAGAAAATAGACAGTGAGGACTAGTTGCTATCATCCTGTACTCATTCCAGTGGAACCAGTCAAGTTCCAGGCCTTTTTCTCATTTGAGATGTACCATATGATTGGTCTACTGATGTAGGTCAACTGTATATGGAACTGGCATGATCTTATGAGTTAGAACCATGTCATTTTGCAAACTCTTATAGATGATCAAATATGTGATTGAAATTGGTTGGCTAAAAATTAAAATCATGAAATCTGAATATTTGGTTGATAATTATAGTCAGAGAGTCAGCCTCCTTACCTTGTTTGAAAACAAGGATAACTTGTTTTTGGCAAATTGATTACATGTGCTGTACTGAATCTGAAGCAAAATAATGATGATTCATTTAAGGAGTTGTATTATTTGATCGTATAGCATTTGATTTATGTGTTTGGTTATTAAGAGAGTGACCAATGGAGTAATGCTATTCTGAAAAGGGCCTATCTTGTTTGGTGTAGTGAATCTAGTGATGGATGAATTGAAGCATATAGGATAAGGACCTTGATGTGGTCAAGATTTGTCAAGCAATTCTTTAACTCATGAAGGCTCTGCATGTGCACAGGTCTGGGTTAGGGGAATTGAGGGGTTTAATTTAAGGTAGCTCATAAGGATCTAGATCAAGTCTATTCTTTTGAGTTATGCTTGATATTGTTTTAAAGTATTTCATATGTCAATGATATCTACTTCATAATAAAATATCTCAAGGAACTATTGACAATGTAAGGTTGTCAGGTAGACTTTTGAAATAGTTATTCAATTATGAATATACAGAAACCTGCAAGAGTTGGAGAAACCCCATGCTAATAGGTAATTGGGAGAGGAAATGATTGTAATGCTTATATTTGGATAAGTTAGCAATCCATGGTTCCGAATACTTGGAGTTGGCTTCATGAATCCGTTTTTGTCATCATCTCTATGTAGGGACATATTTTCAGTTAATCCTTTAGCTAGCATATCATGTGTACAATGTGTCTTTGTCTATTCCCTGGCTTCTTCCAGTAATTTCATTTAGTTTCTTGTTTAGGCTTTTTACTTTCAACCCATAATGGAAGTTCAAGATCTTGACAAGCATATCAAACAACAGAAGATGCTTCCACCTCCAGTTGGAATCTTTCAGACGCGTGAAGACCTTCTCAAACATGTCCGTGACTTTGCCTTGTCACAAGGATATATGGTATCCATTAAAGATTCTTCCAAGGATAGGTATGTGACCGTTGCCTGTGATAAGGGTGGTGTTTACCGTAAAAGGCTTAAGTCTGGTGAGAATATGCGGCAAAGGAAAATGCCCTCTCGGCTTACAAATTGTCCATTTGAAGTTGTGGGGAAAAAAGATGATGAGCTGTGGACACTCACCATTAAGCATGGAGAACACAATCATGGACCAGCGACAGATATCTCCGACCACCCCTCTTGCCGCCGTTTCACAGAAGAGGAGATCTTAATAATAAGAGAAATGAGCACAGCTGGTAAACGGCCACGCCAAATTCTCAAGGTATTGAGGCAGAGGAATCCAAATCTCATATTGGATTCCAGGAATGTTTACAATGTCAAAGCCAAGATCCGTCGAGAGAGTCTCTCAGGTGAGAAACTAACCAAACTTTTCTATATTATTCTCCCACCCCAACTTCAATTTCAATTAGCAGGTGGGTTTGGCATAGTCCACTTTGCTGGTTTGCCTCTTCCACATGCCAGCAAGTTGGATTTGGGGTTTCTCTGGTATACTTAGCAGTGAACCATATGCAAAACTTACACTTCACCAAGCAACATTTTCTACAACACAACAATGGCCAAAGAAGTGGGAACTTTTACTGGTTTGACACAATTGACTTATCACTATTTTTGTGAAAGTAGGTTCATAAACTTAGCCCTGTTTGCATGGACTTTTAAAAAGCCAAAAACTCTTTTTTTAACTCAATAAAAGCTTTTATACCTATTTGATTAAATTTATTCAAAAAGCTTATGACTTTTTTTTTTTTAAAAAAAAGTTCAACATGAAAGTTAAGAAAATATTATGTAAAAAATTATTTTATTTTTAATATTATTTTTACAATACTAATATTGTCTTTTAAAAATTATGATTTTGGAACTTCTCGTTAATGCCAAAAACAAGAAGCTATACTAGGCGAGGCCTTATTTAATATTAATCATACTTGAAAGGTCCTGCTCTGACCTACCTGAGTAATGCTATCAAATTCAGATAATTTTTACTTTGATTATGATCGATTTTAAAACCAAAAAGTTTAATCTTAATAATCTGATTTTAAAATTATTTTTGGATTATTTTTAAGTAAATTAATTTTGAATGCATTCACGTGGTATGAGCAATTGGCCGCTGCCCGTGTGAGAACACCCATGCTTGGTCAATTCAGCTAGTACATATCATTTGTGATAATCTAGTGTTTGCGGGCCCACATGTTGTAAAGCTGGAGTCTCACACATTCTGTCATGCAATGCAACCATTATCAATGTGTTCCATGTGTTGTTTTTAACGTCCTCGAGGTCCTAATGGGTTAGTTGCACGGAAGATGTGTCTTGTATGTTGTGAAGCTAAATTTTCCCTTTCTCCATGTGTAAAAAGCCAAGAACATGGATTCACCGTCGTCCTCGTCAGCAGCGACAATGGGAGTGCCATCAGAAGGTGCAGTGGGAAATGTAAATGGAAATGAAGTGGGAACGACAGCGTCTTTTGCTGGGTACATGGAGACGAGAGGAGTGAGGGAGGCGAGAGTGTTGGCATCAGAGCTATGCCGGCACATGTACACACTTGGGTGGTTCTCTGGTACTGGAGGCAGCATCACCATAAAAGTTCATGATGATTCCATACCTAAACCTCGTCAGCTTGTTGTCATTTCGCCTTCTGGTACTCTCTCTCTCTCTCTCACTCTCTTCATATCATATTTCTGCATATATATATAGATAAATAGATAGATAAAAACTCATATAAAAGACCAACTGGCATTGGACATGCAAGTATAATACCATGTGATATTTCGAATAAATCAAAAGAGTTTTTGTGCTAGTAGTTGATGGAGGGGAAGTTTATTTATGTTAAGATTTTACTGCAGTGGTTTCCTGGTCTATGAAAATGTCTAGTTTAACAGGTTTTATTTATTTATTTATATTTTGTTAAACGCATAAGTAACAAGTGAATCACCTTTTATATCAACGTGATGTGTTGTTTAACAATCAATGCATAAATAAACTAAATTTGGTTAAAAATTACAGTATGTGTAGAGATTGGGTTGTTGAAGGAAAGGTTTGAAAATGGTTTCTCTCTCTTGATTGTCATGGATGTGAAGACATGCATATATACAAGATACAATTGACTTTTTGGTATATCACTTCCTATAATTATGGTGGCTACTTTACAAGAATAATAAATTGATTCCTAAACAGATGAAATCAAATGTTTACACAATATTCAAAATATATACAGAATATTCAAAATAATAAACTATCCTAAAGAGTGTCCAACATTATGCACATGCACACATGGGACTTAGTCACTTAGGAAGTACCCCTCTAATGGATGTCATGTACTCTACTTATCTTAGCATTTGAGTAGGTTGTTGATATCCTTAACCTTGCATTTTTCTATAAAAAATACTAAAGTGAAACATGATTCCTTAAATTGAATTGTTGTGAGGGTTAGATGACTTTCATCTCTAGTCAAATTTACATTCAGTATTATGACAAGATTTGGGTTGCTTGGCTAGAGCTTATGACTAGTGTAGATATAGCTGTATGTTTCTGTTGATGTAGTTCAATCAGGAGTGCATATGTGTTTTGTGTGCGAGTTTTGTTTTGGTTTTTTAATGTCACAAGCATTATTTCTTTTCTTGATTCATTTTGTTTAAAAATCTGTTTTCTATTGGTAGGTGTTCAGAAAGAGAGAATGGTTCCAGAGGACATGTACGTGCTTTCTTCAGATGGGTTTATCTTGTCAACACCTCCTCTTAAGCCTTACCATAAACCACCCAAGTGTACCGATTGTGCTCCTCTCTTCATGAAGGTGGCCAATAAATTGTAAATATTTAGTTTTTAATGCTTGTTTGTATTGCGCTTTATTTTATTTTGATATTAATTGAATGAAATTAGTTTGAATCCCGTGTTGGAAATTTGCTTTTGAGTTCTGTCAAATTTGTCTGTATACTAAGGTGGATTTATTGCATGAATTGCCATTATTTTTGGTGGATAATGGGATCTAGGAGATGAGATAGACCCTTTTTCTATATGTTTGACAGATTTATGTTTATATTGCAATTGGTAGTCATTTTCAGGATTAGAACATTTATTATGTTATCTTGGAGGTGAAATCATTCATAGGAATACGTTTTCTCATAGCTATGTGACTGGAGAAGTGCTATCTAATTTAGCAGTCAACAATTGTGTAGAAAATAGGAAAAAGCTTTGGTGAACTTGGCCCAAAGAATTATGGTTTAGGAAATCAGAAAAATAGGGAGAACTTCATTTGTGTTTCCATCTTAAGTATACGTGGCATAGAAGTTAATCTGGTTACATCCAATGCCATCATATTTCTGAAAACCTTCATTTCTTTTCCTTTTTAGATTGGATTCACTATATGTTATAATTTGGTTGTTTTACGTCAGATAGTGTTCCTTTAATTCTGCAAACATGATTTGTTAATTTCATATGGATGGTACTTATTGAGAAACAATGTTGTATGCAGTTGTTTGATCTCTTTTGTTTTGCCTTTTTGCATTCCACTTCAAGCAGTAATGGTCCTTCTCCTTTCTTATTTTCAGGTTTATGAAATGCGTGATGCTGGGGCTGTTATTCATAGTCATGGAATGGAGTCTTGTATTGTAACGATGATCCTCCCTTTCTCAAAGGAATTTCGAGTAATTTTTTGTACCTCAACAAGTTATTTGTGAAAATTTTCACTCTTGCTTTTCCTTTTTTCTCATCCATGCTTGATGGTGGTGTTATCCTTAGTTGTTTATTTTTTTTTTTAGATAAGTGAGGGCAAATATATTACGAGGCAAAAAGCCACAAAGCATATAGGAAGTATACATAGTAGCCTAAACAAAAACAAGAGAACAAACACTCACCACCCCTTAAGGAACGGCAAGCCATTCCAAAAAGCCTAAAAGAGAAGAGGACTCCTCTCCCATATACACCTTAGCCCAACTCCACAAGTTACAAACAAAAGAATTTTTTAATTTCTGAATAGCTAGAAAGCCCCTCCTGAAAGCTAATCTATTTCTTTCCTTCCAGACCGTCTAAAAGATATACAACGGAATGGAAGTCCAAATCATTTTCCTTTTTCTCCCCACAAAAGGGCCCCTCCAACTAACTAACATCTCTTTGACTGTCTTTGGGAACACCCAATTAGCCCCAAACAAGGCCAAGACAATCTCCCAAAGAGCTCTTACAACTATACAATGTAAAAGAATATGATTTACATTTTCCTCTTCACAACCACACAAAAAACACCGATTTGGAAGATGCCAACCCCGTCTTTGAAGCCTGTCCAAAGTTAGGACCTTTTCCCAAGTAGCCTCCCAAGCAAAAAAAGCAACTTTGGTTGGGACCTTGTCCACCCAAATGCTCTTTTTCGGGAAGGTAATGACATTAGGGCCTGTCAACAGCTTGTAAGCATCTCTAATCCGAAAAAAGCCTTGTCCCCCTCCTTTCCATATCGTTGAGTCCTCTTCAGGAGAAATCCTCAAATCCCTCAGCATATGAAACAGCTCTCCTAAAGCGTCCAACTCCCAATCATTAGAGTTTCTAGAGAGTCTTATGTTCCAACCTCCTTGACCAAGGCTAGAATCCCACATCTCATTTATCGAGGCATTCCTTTGGGCCGCCAAAGCAAACAACCGGGGAAAAGCTTGGGACAATGCCTCATTGCCGCACCACTAGTCAGTCCAGAAGTTAACCTTGGTCCCCTTTTCCACTTTGAATTCTATGTTATCCCAACACCAATACGACTCCTTCAAGATATCCTTCCAAACCCCCACCCCAAACGTTCCGCGAGCCTCCTTAGTTCTCCAACCAAAACCCACATGGCCATACTTCACCCCTATCACCTTCCTCCAAAGGATTTCTTTCTCAAAGGCGAATCTCCAAATCCATTTGCCCAACAAGGCCTTATTCGAGAGATCAATTTTCCGAATACCCAGACCCCCTCTCTCTTTTTGGGTGCACACCTCCCAATTGATTAAATGGATTTTTCTTTCCAGGCTTCCCCCCCCCCGCGCCCAAAGAAAATCTCTTTGTAATTTTTTGAGCCTTTTTGCAATTAGCTTGGGCATATGAAAGAGAGACAATTGGTAAATAGGTATACTGGCTAGAGTGCTTTTAATGAGGGTAATCCTGCCGCCCTTTGACAAATATTGTCTTTTCCAAAGGGCAAGCCTTCTTCTCATTCTTACTTCAACCCCGTCCCACATAGCCGTGGTTTTGTGATTGGCTCTCAGGGGCAGCCCCAAATAAACAGAAGGAAGGGCCCCCACTTTACACCTTATTTCCACAGCCAACTCATCAATGTCTTCAACCTCCCCAACCGGAATTACTTCACTCTTAGCAAGGTTTATTTTAAGACCAGAGGCTGCCTCAAACCACGCCAAAATCCAGCTTAGATAGGTAAGGTGATCTTGCCTTGCTTCACAAAAGATAATAGTGTCATAAGCAAATAATAAGTGAGATACATTCATCTCCATTCCCCCACTCCCTCGAAGCCTACAATCGGAAATGAAACCCCCATCAACAGCCCTTCTTAAAAGTGGACTTAGCACTTCCATACCCAACACAAAGAGGTAGGGGGAGAGTGGATCTCCTTGGCGTAACCCCCTGGAATTGGAAAAATAACCTATTGGCACCCCATTAACCAGAATAGAAAAACTTGCAGTTGAAATACACCACCATATCCACTCCATCCACCGAACCCCAAAACCCATCTTGTGCATGACCTTCATGAGGAAATTCCAATTAATGCTGTCATAGGCTTTTTCGATGTCCAATTTACAAATCAGCCCTTTCTCTTTACGTTTAAGCCAAAAGTCAATCACCTTATTGGCTATGAGCGAGACATCTAAAATCTGTCTTCTCTTCACAAAAGTATTTTGGTCCGCCGAAACCACCTTGTCTAAAACCTCCTTAAGTCTATTGGCTAACACTTTGGCCAAGAGCTTATGCAATCCCCCAAGCAGACTAATGGGCCTGAAATCCCCCAGGTTATCAGCCCCCCCTTTCTTAGGAACGAGGACTAGGAAAGTGGAATTGAGACTCTTAGCAAATGACTTCTCATCAAAAAACTCCTTTAACAGATCCACAATCTCCTCTTTCACGAAATCCCAACAAGATTGCCAAAAGGCCACTGTGAATCCATCCGGGCCTGGAGTCTTATCTCCATTCATCCCCATCAGAGCCGCATGAATCTCTTCCTCAGTGAATGGCTGTTCCAAGCCTTCAACTTCAACATGGTTTAACATTTGAAGATGTAGCCCCTTAATATCAGCTTTCCAAGTTTGCTCCTCTGACAACAACTGCTGAAAGGCATTCACAACCCCCTCTCTCACCTTTTGCTCCTCCTCCAGCCACCTCCCATTGATTTTAATATTTTCCATGGAATTATTTCTCCTATGGGCATTAGCCATCGAGGTGAAAGAACCCAGTGTTCTTATCTCCTTCCCTAAGCCACAGCTCCCTAGACAATTGTCTCCAATGCGTTTCTTCCAAAAGCACCCATTTTTTGAAGACATCCTTAGCTTCTTTTTTCAGCTCCGTCTCTCTTTCAGTTAGGCTCCTATCACTCTCCACCCTATCCCAAAATTCTACTTGTTGCAGAGCTAAGTTTTTATTGACTTCCAGCCTACAAACACATCCCTGTTCCATGCTTTGATTTTATCCTTCAGAACCTTCAACTTTGTAGCCAATCTGAAGCTGGCCCTCCCTCTCCCCCCCGCCTCCTGCCACCAACCCCGAAGAAGCTCCTTAAACCCATCAACTTTGAGCCACATATTTTCGAATCTAAACGGGGAAGGACCCTTTCTGAACCCTCCACCTTTCAGTAAAATGGGAAAATAGTCAGAGGTGGGTCTGGGAAGCCTACACTGTATAACCCCACTGAAGCAGTCAAGCCATTCTTGGGTCACTAGAAAACGGTCCAGTCTAGCCCAAGCTTGATTATTCCTGCCCCCACTCCAAGAAGCCACCCCCCTTGCAAAGGAATATCCAGGGGCTCTAATTCGTCCACCACCTGAGCAAATCTTCTCATGGCGCTAGTCAGCCTCCTCTGATTGCTCCTTTCCCATTGGGATAGGGTAACATTGAAATCGCCCCCTAAGCACCAGGGGTCATCCCAGATGCCCCTTATAGCCCCTAGCTCTCCCCAGAGAGTCTCCCTGTCTTCTTTGGAAAACGGCCCATACACTCCTGTAAAAATCCAGGCCTTCCCATCTTCTACATTCCTAAGTCTACAGGAGATTAAGAATTGCCCCATCTCCATCTCAAGGACCTTCAAGGTTCTTTTGTCCTAGCATATCAGAATCCCTCCCGCGGCTCCCTGAGCATCCATGGCACCCCAATCGAGGAACCTCCCAGAACCCAAACTCCTCACCAGACCCTCTGTCATGGACTGAATTTTCGTTTCCTGGACACAAAACAAATCAACCTTCTAGCTTTTGATCATGACCTTAATCACTTTCCTTTTAGAGCTATCATTGACTCCGCGTACGTTCCAACTCAAAAACCTTATCTTCATTGGACTTCCATAATTTGGCACCCTCTTCCTTGCACAGTACACTTTTTCTTCTTCCCCCCCTCATAATTGATTGAACATTTAAGTCTTTTAAACTCTCTTTCAAATCTCGATTTCTCCAACAGGACTTTGCTGTGAACTCTTTCCCTCCTCTTCCTAATTTTAACCAGGAACTCCAAGATATCTTTCTCTAGACCCTCTGTTGAGAATCCCACAAACTGACTGAACTTAGCCAAATCGCTTTCCTCCCAGCTCGCTTCCACCCATCTCTTTCTTCTTGAGGCATAGACCGGGCAAGTCATAAAGCCTTTCTGTTCTCTTCCATACTATCATTACTGATCTCTATCAATTCCCAACACTTCCCTTCAACCTGCTCTGTAGACCCAGATCCATTGCGCAGTCTATGAGTATCCCCCTAGGTTGTGTCCAATAGAGCCCCAGAAGGGTTGAAAGGCTCCCCCAAAGGAGTCTGACCAAAATGAGAAGAGGGGGAAGAAGGAGGGTCAATAGCCACCATTTCAGAGGAGGAAAGGGCGTTATCGTACCTTGCGTCTTCCTCCAGCAGGGCACAATCGGTCCTAGAGATCCCCTCCGGCTGAGTCTCGTCCTCAGAAAGCCCCCACAGTCCATCCTTCACCCAGAAAGGGGAAATAGCCGCGTCTGGGCCCCTCATTGGGCTTCGACCACACTCCACAGCAGAACGGCCCTCCTCCACCTGGGCCCTAAACATAACTAAAGAAGATGGGCTTTGGTTGTCCAGCCCAACCCTTTGAAAAGGCCCCGAAAACTTGGCCCGCTCAGTGGGCTTCCAAATCCTAGGATCGACCGGCCCAAAAGGAGCGAGCCCAGTGGATTCAGAAGCCTTAGTCCGCCGAGAGGGCTTTGCTTGGCCCAGCAAAGCCAGCCCACCCGAGACATGAGGCCCACTTGGAAGCCCGTCGTTGCAAGTAGGGTCCGTGATTTGCCTCGACCCGCTGGACTGACCCCGCGTCCCATCGGCAGTCAGCAGGAGAGCCTCAAGTCTCGAGCCCTCCATCGCCTTCTTCACGCGCTCGCTTGCGCGTGTACTTTGCTTCACCCCTACCTCTTCTCCGTTGCGACGACCTTCCCTCTCTTGCCAGTCGTCGTCACTTTCATGACTGGCCTGACTTCCCACCATAAAGTTACCGAGTAGCATACCTCTTCAACCCAAACCTCCACTGCATTGGGAAGTGCCTCACCGTTCCGCTTCACCAAGAGCCGCGCCCACTGTAACTCCATTTTCTCCGTCTGATAGTCAACCGCGAGAAATCCCCCACATGCCTCCTCTATCCTCCTCAAGATGTCCCGCTCCCACAGGGAAACGGGTAAACCTACCACCTGCACCCAAGCTTCACTGTTGTTCTCCCTTCCCTCAGACTTCCCGTCTCCGGCCTCCATTCCTCCAAACGAAGAAATATCCCCCCGACCGAGATCCTTCCAAGTTTTAAGGCTTGCTTAGCCTCTGTCAAAAGCTCAAACTCCATTAATATCTTGCCCCTCTCCATTTTTGCTAACCCTAGGTTTCCCTTTAGACTCTAGATTCTCGCTAACTGGATTCCCCACCCTCTGAGATCGCCCCCCTTTGCTGCGTTAGGGTTCCATGTCCCAACCACACAATGGTCAAGTTTGTTTAAATTCCGACCCACTTCCTCCTTTGTGACCTTACCCTTACTGCTACTCTCTCCTTTCCCCTCGCCATGTTGGTCACTTCCGCATATGTCTTCGCCATGTTTGGCTTCGAGCGTGGCTCTTCTTCCTTCTGACTTTTCATATCTCTGTCTGCACAACCCAAACACCGTAATGTCTCCACCATTGAGGCCCAACCACCCTTTGCTCTTCTTCCTTTGGGGATGAAGATGCTAAACCTCTTTCTCTCCAAATCCACAACACCCAGACGGAGAAAACAACCCCCTCTGTTATAGTCGCGCATCAGAGAGTAATCCCTCCCATTCTCCTGCCACTTTCTTACCCATTTAACCATCCTCGCGTCCTCAATGCTCAGAATCAGGCATTCGAGGACTATCCCAAGGCTCGCCGGTCCTAGCCTAACCCACGATGAAATCCCTCCTTTCCTTTCCACGATTGTGGCTTGCAATCTACCTCTCTTCTCCTCCACCTCAACCTTAAACATTTTCGATTCCACTCCGAAGCCACCCTTCCTGACATTCTTCCCAAGCCTCGCATGGCCCTCGCCCTCCACAGTCTCGGTCACTCTCAGAGAGACATGCACATCGCCGACGCTGTCACTCTCTCTCGCGCTCTTTCTCTCTCTAACCCTCTCTCTCTCCTCCATCTTTCTTTCTCAGCCTTCTTCCTCTTGATGATTCTTTTCTTGACGCCTATCCTTAGTTGTTTATTAGATTCTTCTTTTCCTACATGAGCTGAATTTTAAAGGTATTCCGGGAAGATATTTGGGAAATTGTGTTGTTGCATACAGATATAACATGTGTCTCAGGATTAAATATTTGGATGTTTTACAAATAATATAGACACTACAAGGAAGAAAATAGTGTTAGGTCTGATAAGTAATGCTAAAGTGTAGAATGTAAAATGAGATTGATATAGGTCTTGGACATTTTAATGTAGATATAGGGACATTTTAATGTGGAGTTCTTGGACATTTTAATAGTATTCACCTGATACAACAGTAAAGATGCAGAAAGATTCAGACATACACTGTGTTATTGCTGATTGTTTTGAAGGATACTAATGCTTATTTTGGCAACCGGTCATTCACCATATTGTCTTGGCTGAATACCTTCTTTTTTTTAATTGCTACAGATTCTGTTATAACAAGGCTTTTTCTAATTTTGTTTCTGCTGCATCTTTGTTGTTTGATTTTCTTAGCTTTCCTCACAACTTTGCAGATAACTCATATGGAGATGATTAAGGGAATTAAGGGTCATGGTTATCATGATGAGCTTGTGGTCCCAATAATTGAGAACACTGCCCATGAAGCAGAGCTTGTTGAATCTCTTACTGAAGCGGTATTTTCTTTGATTTATTTAGCTGGTCATAATGATGTTGTGACTGTTTTATGCTGATCTTTATATATTGTGAGGAAAATAATAAAGGTTTATGTGCTTTAATTTCTGATGGGGTATAACATTAACATTAATGTTAGTTATCCCTGATCCACTGTGCAATGAAGTAAAAGTGTGACATTTTCTGGGGAATACTGGGAAGTTACTTTGGGTGGGAAGGATGTGGGTGCTGGAGGAAGGGAAAGGGTGGGGTTAAGAAGTCCCATGCTGGTGCATGGCTATGTTTCCTTGGCATTGTTATGTGACCATGTATTTTGTCTTCCTCCTTTGTACTGATGCATCAAGGTTTAAAAATGCTGCTGCACATATTTTAAATTTGTTTGAGCAATAAAGTTGATATGATTCTCAAATCCAAGGCATTAGTGGAAGATGGAGTGCAGCAGCATAGTAGCATAAATGAATGATCCTTGGTGATCTAAATATTTATCATGTTAATGTTGATAATCTGAGAATGCTAGTGCAACAATTAGATTGGTGGTGCAATTTGTTAGCAAGAAGATTAATTTATGAGAATATTCCTTCTTTTTTCTGGAAAAATTATAGAGCAGTGCTGGATCTTGGTCTAAAGTCTTTTTTTATGTTCTAAGATTCTAATCTTTCATGCTGATTGAGTTATATTAGATACTAATTCTGGAGAGCCTTTACATCAATAGCTCTGTTATATACGAATTTTCCACAGTGATTCAAGTCATATGTTTTGCAGATCACAGCTTACCCAAAAACAACAGCTGTGCTTGTTCGCAACCATGGGGTGTATGTATGGGGAGACTCATGGATCAGTGCTAAGACTCAGGTTAGTGTTCTCAGGAAATTTCTTTGATCATATTGACAGCAAAAGGATCAGACACCATTTATTGCAGTAAGCATCTGCTCTTTGCTTAAAACCCATTGGAGCTTAGATCCTTGCAAAATGCTTTTGGTGAATCTAATGATTTACTGAGGAAAAGAAATCTCCTTTAGAAGCTCTCAGAGTTAATAGAAAGGAGCATAACACTTTAGGTGTAATGCAAGCTTACACACAACTCCGCAAACTGACAATTGAATGATTATGAATTTAGAATTTCATAGCATGGTATTATTAAAATAGGACATAAATAGTCTAATGATTATTCTAAGGAGGACCATTGTGCTCTCATCTACCTTATACAAGTTTTAGGCTCAGGTTTTAATCATGGTGTTAGGAATTGGATTCCTCTAAGACCATATTGCTGTCAGGTATCTGGTTATATTTTACAAGGTGTTCACTTTTCTGTTCTGCTAGCTTGTAATAAATGTATATACACTATGTATACAAGCATCTATATGTATTATGGACACATTACAAATCCTTTATAGAGATCTTATCATTTCATTTTAAGGATGACAATAGAGCAGGTTTGGAACAGGGTAGGTGCAGGAATCCATCCTAATCGATCCCAATAGGATTGGCCCTAGTTCAGTTCAAGAATCCCACCTTGAAACTAGTTATGCATGTTGATGGGGAACAATGTTGGATTATCCTTTAAAGAATTATAAGAGAAGGGTGGTGACAGGTTCCAATGCTCAAACCTTAATTTGGAACACTGATGATGATTTAAATTCCTCTAGGGACTTGCCATAGCTAGTTTGTTAAGTTTCTATTTTAATTTTTTAGTTTCTATTTTATTTAGTGCTTAACTTTTGTTGAGTTTCTATTTCTTTTAGTTTCTTATTATATTACAAATGTTTCTATTTTTTTTTTTTAATTTCTAAATAATATTTCTTTCCTATTTTTTTCCTATTCTTGCTAGGAAAGATAATGAGTTAGGAAAGTTTTCCTATTAAGGAAGGGTCATAAAAGTCCATACAAGCTTGCTAGACTGACCTAGTTGTTTAGGGCGAATGTTGGAATGTGTGGTAGAGGCGCACGATCCTGGGTTCAAATTTTGTTGCTGGTTAAATACCTTGATTTACTTGGTGCTAGTTGTTATGGGCAAGGTCAACACCCCGAGGTTTGGGTCTCCATGGAGAGTCTTAAGAGCTTGACCATGGAATGTTTCCTTGGTTATAAAAAAAAGAAAAAAAGAAAAAGAAAAAAAAAAAAGTCTATACATACATATCTATTTGCCACTAGTGATTGGAAGCCCAATTTAAGTGGATTGTTTTGAGAGAGGCTGGAAGATCTTGTGGTGGTAGGGCTAGAGAAGCCTTTTACAGAGGAGAAGGTGTTTGGTGCGTTGTCGTGTTTTAGCGGGGGTAAAGCTCCAAGCCCGAATGGGTTCTCCATGGCTTTTTGGTAGTTTTTGTGGGATTTCGTGAAGAATGAGGTGATGGATTTCCTCAAGGAATTTCATGAATCTGGACGTTTTGTGTGGAGTTTGAATGCAACCTTTTTAGTGTTGATCTCGATATCTTGTTTACTTATCAAAAAAAGAAAGGGGGAACGGAGGACTTGAGGGATTTCAGGCCAATCAGCTTGGTGGGGGGCTGTATAAGTGGTTGACCAAGGTGCTGGCCAATAGGTTAAAGAGGGTGTTAGCTAAGGTGATTTCCAAGACCTAAAATGTGTTTGTAGAGGGTAGGCAAATTATGGATGTAGTGCTTATTGCTAATGAAGTCATAGACTCGATTTTGAAAAGCAATGGAGGGGCGATTCTTTGCAAACTGGATATTGAAAAAGTTTATGATCATGTGGAGTGCTCATTTTTGCTTTCAGTAATCGAGAAGATGGGCTTTGGAGAGAAGTGGTTAAGGTGGATCAAGTGGTGTTTACCCACAACTAGTTTTTCTATTTTGGTTAATGGAACCCCCTCTGGTTTTTTTCAAAGCTCTAGGGGTCTAAGGCAAGGAGACTTTCGCCTTATGTATTTGTGATAGCGATGGAAGCCCTTAACTGTCTTTTAAAGAGTGCAATTTGTGGAGGCTTTTTATCGGCCTACCAGGTGCGGGGTAGAGGGGGTGAAGGGGTTAAGGCCTCCCACTTGTTGTTTGCTGATGATACACTAGTATTTTGTGAGGCACGGGATGAGCATATGATGTTTTTATGTTGGTTGCTGATGTGGTTTGAGGCAATCTCTGGGCTGAGAGTTAATATGGATAAAAGTAAGCTAATCCTAGTGGGAAGAGTGGAGAATGTGGAAGATTTGGCTTCAGAACTTGGTTGTAAGGTGGGAAGTTTATTGTCCACTTACTTAGGGATGTCGTTGGGTCCGCCTTTTAAATCTATGGTAGCTTGGGATGGAATTGAGAAAAGATTCCGTAAAAGATTGGCTATGTGGAGGCGGCAATATATCTCTCTAAGGGGGGGGGGGGGGGGGGGGGGGGGGGGAATCACCTTGATATGAAACGCCTTGTCCAATCTACCTATTTATTTCATGTCTATTCTCTAATTGCCAAGGGTGGTTAGAATGAGATTGAAGCAGATTCAGAGGGATTTTATGCGGGAAAGGTGGGGCTCTCGAGCGAAAACTTCATTTAGTTAGGTAGATGATAGTTTGTCTTATATAAAAGAAAAAGGGGGTTGAGAGTTAAGAGCCTTGCTATGCTCGATAAGGCTCTCCTTGGCAAATGGAGTTGGCGCTTTGCAAATGAAAGAAAGGCCTTTTGGAACCAAGTAATAAGGGGGAAATATGGGGAGGAATGAGGTAGGTGGTGTTCTCGTAAGGCAAGGGAAGGGGGGAGGGGTATGGTATAGGGTTGTGGAAAGCAATTAGGAAGCTTAGGTACCTTGTTGGCTCTAGACTTTCCTTTGTGGTGGGTAATGGACAGAGAGTGAGTTTTGGAAAGACAAGTGGTGTGGAACTACACCTTTGCGCGAATCTTTCCTCTCTTTATTTGCCTTAGCTGCTCCCAAAGAGGCTTGGGTAAAAGATGTTTGGATTGTTTCAGAAAGGGGGGAAAGGGGGAAAGGGGGGAGGGGGGGAGTTGGAGCCCTCATTTCTCTAGGCCTTTCAACGATTGGGAGATGGATGAGGTGGAAAGCCTGTTGTTATGTTTGTGTAGGAAGAGAGTGAATTTGGATGAGGAGGATAGGGTGCGGTGGTTGGATTCAAAGGATGAAAACTTTTTAGTAAAGTCTCTTTACAAAGCCTTAGAGTCGGACTCATTGTTTTTTTTTTTTCCAATGAAGATAATCTGGAACTCTTGTGTGCAGCCAAAAGTAAGCTTCTTTGCTTGGGAAGTTTCATGGGGAAAAGTTCTAACATTGGATCAAATTCAAAAGAGGGGCTGGGCTTTAGCAAATAGATGTTATTTTTGCCTAGAGCATGAGGAGTTCGTTAACCATCTTCTTCTCCATTGCGAAAAGACAAGGGATGTGTTCAAGCTGTTCTTTACTTTGTTTGGAGTGTCTTGGGTGTTTCCTTCTTTGGTTAGGGAAACCCTCTTGGGATGGAACGAGTCTTTTGTGGGTAAAAAAACGTAGGACAGTTTGGAAAGCAGGCCCTCTATGCTTGTTTTGGTCAGTTTGGAAGGCAAGGGATAGAATTGCCTTTGAAGACGATATGCTGTCCATCCAAAGGCTGAAAGCTTCCTTTGTCTATTTACTTTGGTCGGAGATTAAATTGTTTATCAAAAATGGTCTTTTAACGTTAATTGATTTCATTGATTGGGTGGGTTCCTGCTGAGGGAGGGATTTTTTTTTTTTTTTGTATATCTTGTGGGATAGTTTTTTGTTTCAACTGTAAGGGGGTGAGTGTCTTGTTCATGTGTCGCTAATTTAGCGCCTCTTCGTAATACAATAGTTTTCTTACTTATCAAAAAAATATTGCCTTTCAAAGTGAAAAAAAGTGGATTTTAATAAAAATTTCAGCATCAATCATGCTTCCTTTGACAGTTTGATTCCTAAGTGTGATTGCCTAGGAAACAGTAGGTGTGGTTGCCAAGGATTTCCCTTTTTCATATTTGTCCATTTTATATTCTTTTCATCTTTAGTCATTTGATATTCTTCATCTTATTCTATCACGCAAGAAAATTGTGTAGTGCAGGAAATCTTAAAATCCTGCATCACATGTATTTTTAAAATTGCAATAGCTCCATACTCCATAGTTTTTCTATCGAGTGATTCAGCCCATGTCCTGGGTTTCATTAACATGATAAAAGTTGATGCTTTGCTTCTACTGAAGTATTTATGATCCTTATGATATATGTAAGGGAATGACAATGAATTATTATTGTGTTCTTTGAATTTTAGTGGTAACCTTACACGTTTCTTTGACCATTTTCTAATTTATGAGTTTTTATTTCAGGCTGAATGCTATCACTATCTTTTTGATGCTGCTATCAAGCTTCATCAGTTGGGTTTAGACTGGTCAACGCCAACTCATGGTCCCATTCGCAGTATAAATGGAATTTGGGGCTGCAATGGAACTATGAGTAGGGGTCTGAAAGTTGGGGGTCTGAGCTTGGATGATATGATTGAACCTTCTCAAGTAAGTTCTTGGTATTATTTTCCTTCTGATAAAATAAAATAAAATTGGGGTTCAGAGTCTGTTATAACACTTGTGGCAAGTTGCTAATGCAAGTACCTTCATTTAGGGGATTGTTATATTGTTAAATATGCCGTGATGGTAATATCTCTTTTGAAATTGTCTTCTTTTTGTTTAGAATTGTTGTTTTTCACTTTGACGTTATTCTCTTTATGGTGCAGCGCTGTATACTTCTTGACATTGAAGGGACAACTACTCCTATATCATTTGTTACTGATGTTCTTTTTCCCTATGCCCATGCCAATGTGGGAAAGCATTTAGCTGCAACATTTGATAGTGAAGAAACTCAAGAGGATATAAATTTGTTGCGCTCTCAAGTAAGATTCTCTTGGTCTCATCATCTGTCATCAATATTAAGGTACTCATTTGTGTTATGGTCTGCTCATTTCAATTGCAATATTATGCTCTTCTTGCTCTTTAAGCCTTGTAATTCTTATCAATCACTCAGTTTAAACGGCTAGATGTGTTTATGGGCAAGTATGTCGAATAAAAGGTATGCTGTTTTATCTGTATTCATCCTTTCCACTTCTATCATAAATCAGTCTCCACTGATTACTCCTCTTTCTGTAAGGTATCACTGATGTTATGCCATTACTTGTGAAATCATATGTGCTTTCCATTTCCTTAGTTTTTCTTTGACAGTTTTTAAAGGAGCCAGATTGTTAACATTTTTTTTCCTATTGGTTTGCTCTGAAGCCTTATTTTAACAGTATTTGATTGGTTATAATCTAGAGAATCAATTTGTTTCTCTCCCCCAAATGCATGCACAATCGCATACACATTCACCCAAATAGGAAAAGACACATGTGCACCAAATAAGAAGCATTTGATGTTTTACTATATTAATTAGCCATAATCAATCTTGGTTGCTGTTCCCCAGATGAGTATGGATTTTATTGTGCAGTTGTTGGCTTATTGCATGCAAAATTCAGATGAATTACAAATGTGGTCTCTTGGGTGCCAAAGTTGGTGAGCAGACCTGTAAATTCTTATTGTTCGAGTTTGGATTGGTATCCAATTTTGACAAAGCTTTATATTTGAGTGAAAAAGCACAAACCCTTTCTCTTCATCATTTCCTTTTGAATCAACTGCCAGCTGGTGGGTTACTGCTCCTACTTTTGGCGCAACCTTACTTCATAGTTTCCAATAAGATTTAATCTTACCTTGGTCTGTATCTCAGTAACGTCAAAAATCAAATTAGAATCAATTCCTTTAAACCATAATCTCGAGTGTCAGTGGCCAATGTTTTTAAACCTTGAAAAAACTTTGGCAACTGCAATTGTTGCCAAAGATTCAGAAGATGTTCTCAGGCATTTAAAATTTTTAATTATATATTTAACTCATTTCAATTTGAAAATTAAGTGTGCCACTTTCAAGTGGAATTTAATATTATTATGTGAATTTAGTATGATTACTGTTTTCTCTTGTAATCATGAGCAGATAAATCACGGATAAATCATTGGATAAGATTTCTGTGTAGACTTAAGAGCATGGTGACAGAAATGGAAACTCTCTATTTTGAATGAGATTCTTTTGTAGTGATAATGGGGCATGCCCCAAATTAGTGCACTTGGAGAGAGATCTTCAGCCTAGATCAAGTGAACTATATTAATGCATAGAATATTAAACAAGGAGCAAATAACAAATAAAAACTGATGATGGAAAATAAAATCACTGTTAGGCTTACTCCTAATTCCCTACATTTGAAAGTAATACTTGGAATAATATGCAGTAATTATTTTGGTTTGATTATTCCAATAATAATCTTTTATTTATTCTTGTCAGAACTCTTGGTTGGTTTCAGGAAATTGCACATACATGTATATCTTGTGTTTGTGTTAGTTATGTAGCAGTTATCATGTATTTTTCCGTGAGAGTGCTGGCCTGTATTTTATAGTGCTCGTGTAGACTCTTCATTTGGTCTCAGGAAATTGCACATATATTTATTTAGTATGAGTGTGTTGGTTCCCTAGCAGTTGTCCCTGATAGTTCTGGCCTGGCTTTGTGTGTCACCCTTGAAAATCCAAGGTAAAAAATTGTCGATCAGTTTTAACATTTTTTGTTAATTTATTTTGGGCAGATTCAGCATGATTTGGAACAAGGTGTTGTTGGTGCTGTGCCCATCCCTCCAGATTATGTGGGCAAAGAGTTGGTGATTGCTTCTTTTGTTGCTAATGTTGAAGCAATGATTAGGGCTGACAGAAATATTACTGCCCTAAAACAATTACAAGTAAGCTAACTACATCTCTAATCTCGATTGTTTCTCTTTCAGACATAGATCTTGTTTGTTGTTATCATTACTTATTACCTTTTGTGTATGTAGGGTCATATATGGAGGACTGGATTTCAAAGTAATGAGTTGGTGGGTGTTGTATTTGATGATGTACCAGAAGCTCTTGAGAGGTGGCATGCTTCAGGCATCAAGGTCTTGTACCTTTTGTTATTGTTTATTTATTTATTTATTAATATCTGTCATTTGCTTCTGTTAGCTGCCCTATCCCACTCTAAAAACAAAGGGGAAATCCATTTAGCCTAGGTCCTGGGTTCTGACTAATGATAGGGTTTCAAGTCCATAGAATTAAAGAATTGGAGTCTATGATGCTAAAATACTGAGTACCTGCATCTTATCAAAACCCCAGAAAAGGAGAAAAAAAAAAAGAAAAAAGAAATTAGTTACTTGCTTTGATTTTTCAAATATTGGACCAATTAAAAAAGGCAATAAACAAAATGCAAAATAGAAGAACAAAGTAAAATATTTGGAGCACAACTTTACTCCATATAGAAGGGCAAGGTTCAACTTTTTACAATTTACCACATACTAAAATTAAATGTTTATAATTAGTTTAGATTATGACATTAAAAAGTTGTCTCATAGCATAAATATTTTACCAATAAAATAATGTCATATGTTGCATCGGTTCTAATAAGAAGATGACAAGTTGTCTTCCATTTAAATAAAGAAAATTTATATTATGATAATTGAAATATAAGTGTTAGGATATACAAAAAATGGTGAATTTGATAATTGAAAAAAGTATTGTCAATTCTTATTAAAAAATAAATTGAAGACTACCAAATATGGTCTTCCAAATCAGAAAACTATCTAAATATGGTGTGCTTCCAATCCTTATAAATAAGGTTCATTGTTAAACTTTTCAAAGTATAATTTAGAAGCTAGGAGTTGGGGAGAAGCTCTTCAATGAAAATTCAAAGCTTCAAATCTTTCAAAGAGACTTCAAATCTCCTTCAAAGAATCTTCAATGCTTCAAAGCATCTTTGAATTGTCAAGATATTCAAACCTTTCAAATTTTAAGATCCAAATTTGCAAAACACCTCTTTGATTTGAGATCAAGCTATTCAAGCCCTCGACGTTGTTCAAGCTAAGACTTAAGTGAAAGCTTAATTCATGTCATGACCTAAGTTAAGTTAAGGCCTAAGTCAGCTAAGACCTAAACCTAAGTCAAGCCATAATAACCCAAGTTATGCTAAGACCATAGTTGCAGCAAGGCCTAAGTTGATTGAATGCTCAACTCATGCCAAAGTCTAAGTAACGTCAAAACTTAAATCATATAAAGTTAATGTCCAAGTTACGCTTTTGTAACATCAAATTTTCATCAAACTCTTCATTTAAGATTAAGCTTCTTCAAGCTCTTGATTAACAAATAGAAAAGAAAGAATCAGAGCACAAAATAAAGATCATACCCCATTCTTCAAATTAATAGGATTTCAATTTAATTGTATAATTTTTCTTTAAGAGAAATTTTTGCGTACAAATTTATGGCACACTCAAAATTTTTTTTTAAGCCATATTTTAGGTATTCTATACATGTATTAGTTTGCCTTAATTTTCACATTATATAAAGGATTATTAGAGTGATGGTAATAAGGGTGAAAAACAGAGGAAAGGCAATCATTAGGAGGCATGAGATCACCTTGTCATGTTTTTTATCATAGTGGAAATTCTGTAGCGACAAAGTAGATGTAGCTCTCACATTGAGAGCAAACCAATGTAAATCTTATATGCGCTCTATCTATTTTTTGTATCTCACATGTTATTGCTTGCATAAATAGAGATTTACTCCTATCAACTTGGTGGTGACTTGAGTGTTGCAAATTGTGGGTTAGTATGCAGGTGTGTAGACACAAGACACCATGTGGGTGGCTTAGTTTTGCGGAAATTCAAGTATAGGTTTTCATTAGGTTTTCCTTAAAGGGCCCATGAGAAGGGGTTTCCAAGTGGAAGAACATTTATTTTTAGAAAATCCATTATGTTTCTAGTAACACTTATAGTGTTTCCTCTCACACAATGGAGAATGCTTAAAATACTCTTTAGGGAGGGGGTGACTCTCAAAGAGTGATGATGGAACTAGGGTGATGATGGAACATGTGTGGCAACGACTATGTCATACAGAGCGTATGACATGAGGTCTTGGATAGAAAGGTGTGATGGTGAGCTTTGCTAGCATGCATGGGTGCTATGCCATGATTGTGGTGCAACTCATGAGCGCAATGCCATGAGATTCAATTGTGGCACACAACATGAGCTATGCATGCCTTGGACAAAAGGAATTAGCAAAGTTGGCATGCATGAGCCAACAATGCAACGCATGTATGTAGGTCATGGGCTAAGAAGAGGCTCAACGCACAAGTACAACATTGCATCAAATATGTTGGTGAGAGGGGGCTTAGCACACATGGGCCACTTACATGCATAGTGGTAGGCTAAGTAGCATGAGAGCTCAACATGATGCAGTACTTTGCATTGGTGAGAGACCAAGGGTTGTGGGATACTTGGGTAGGGATGGCAATGGGGTGAGTTTTTTTTGGTACCCACTCTGTCTTAACCCTAATAGGACAAGTTTGGGAAGTATTACTATTATTATTTTTACAAGGGTTGGATTGGGGTATGGCTTTGTCCCTCCCCACTCTAATTATATATAATATTAAATAAGAAATGATTTTAATTAATTTTTTCAATTTTCACCTTTTTTTTAACATATATAAGGTAAAAAAATTACTTTTCATAAAAAGAAATTGTAAAAATTTATAATATTCATTTATTTATAGATTTTTAAATATAATTTAACTTTTAAAAAATAAAATAAGCATGACAAATATCAGAATTTTCTATACTTGTCCTGTCCCCATTTAATTTTTTTTTAGGCAGGAATGAGAAAAAATATAAAGGATTGGGCCAGGATGGAGGTGACCTAACCCGTTGCATTCCCTATTCTAAGGCATGACACTTTGAGGCACAAGGGTGTGGCACCTTGATATTCAAAGAAGCCTAAGCAGAGGGTTGCAAGCACAACAAGAGCATGACACCTAGCATTAGAAGTTGTAAGGTATCTGACATTAAACACTTGCTGGGTTGAAATGCTTGCTAGGTACATGGCACGAGCCAAATAAATCTCTGCAAGGGGTGGGTGGCATGCAATAGTGCAACAAGCCCTATGAAGGTGGCATGACAAGGAAGTGGGTTGTTGAACTTGATACAAGTGGCATGGTTTAAGACAAGCAATGCAACTACTATGACAAGTGGCATGAGTAGAGGTAAGCAATGCATGCTCATGGATAGGTGGCAATGGTTGAAAACTTGAGAAGATCCACTACCCAAATATGAGTAGGGTTAGTGGGCTGGTTCCTATAATGTGGGTAATGCTTGATTCCTATACATAGTGTGCCTTGCTGGGCATTCTCTGCATGGACTCACCAAGAAGTATTGTGGGAATCTTGTTTTTGAGAAAGCCTTGGCTGTTTCTTGTAAAGAGTTAATACAAGTTGGGGGGTTTTTCCTTGTAAGTGTGTGTGTCTTGTGTGCCTTTACTGTGCATCTCGTGGGGGTTGGAAAAGGCTGGCTTGGAGGGCCCCTAAGTGCCACATGACGTGAAAAATTTGGGTTAAGCTTCATGCTTGTTATACTTTCCACTATTGCATGCATGGTTTACAGGTGCAATTGCTACCAGGGAGCTAATATTGCTTATAAGAATTAGTATTATCACCCGTCACTCACACAAGTTGGATGGAGACATGATTTAATCCTAAGTCTGTCAACTCCTACAGATTGCCAGGTTAGCTTCCAAGGACTAGTATCATCATGGGTTTCCTTGGGCATATAGAATTGAGCAACATTGAGCAGAAACACTCTATCCCAACCCCACCCCCAACTGTGCCTCGCACCCCCCCCACCCCCCTTCTGTTTATGCTTATTAAAAAAGGGTGATTTTTTTTTTTTTTCCAATTTGTTGGGCCAAAAACAGAGTCTCTGTGAATTAAGGAAAGAACTTCTGATACCAAGATGTGATCTTCAAAGACAGCGCACAAATATGCAAACACAAGAACATGATTTAAGTGGAAAACCCTCCAATCATGAGGGAAAAACTATTGGCAAATTTGATCTGCAAAACAGTACATTAAAAATAATGAATCACAAATTCTTTCAATATGATATTACAATTTTTGGAGAAAATACAAATGGTACCTTATCACACTTCAAATGAATAAATAAATTTTGAACAACAAGAAACTTCCAAACTGCCAAGTTAGAGAAATCAAATTCTGCAGAAACACTTCTACAGCCTCTAGCAACCATTCAAACCACTTAGACCCTGAGAAACAAATCAAGCTTTAGAGGAAACTACATTTCTCTCCTCTCGTATGTGTATGTACATATATAAAATATTTACTTCTTTATTTAAAATAATAAGAGGAAGCTTATGGGGCTTGATCTGTAACATAATGCACATATTTTTTTCCATTTCAGGTTTACATATATTCTAGTGGCAGCCGGGAGGCCCAACAGCTTATTTTCTCCAATTCTAATTATGGGGACTTGAGAAAATACTTCTGTGGCTTTTTTGATACAACAATGGGGTAATTCTGGTTTTGCATCTCTATTTTCAGATGCTATTTCAATTATTCCGCTCGATTTAGTTAAGTGTCATTTTATTGATTCAATTCACAGAAACAAGAAAGAGACACACAGTTACTTCGAGATTTTGCGGACAGTGGGAATAGATAGGCCATCTGACATGTTATTTGTGACAGATGTCTTCCAAGAAGCTGTTGCTGCAAGGGCTGCAGGTAACTTTCTGCCAGTGGGCAATAATTTCAGTTTTATTTTATTTGTTAAAAATATGTTTTTTTTTTTCCTTCTCCATTTAGTTTTTTTTTTTAATTATTCAAAGAATAGATGAAAATGTTCTCTAGCATGACCATATCAGTTATGCCACTGACATATTAGCAAGGTTCCATCTTTTGCTTTGAACTGATATCTTGGATTAATACTAGAGTTACTACAGTTTAAGTCATTTTCATATTCATAAATATTTGTTCTTATTTCTAAATATTTATATATATGTCAAGCCGCAAATTTGATAATCTCGTAGTAATTATAGTTTTATTTAAATAGGTTGATTGGAGGGGTTCAGGTTTAGTTGGGACTGTCCCATTTCAGCCCAAACCCTCAATGTGCCATAGATTAGTTCCCAATACTTAAAGCTTTTCTATATTTATGCTGAATGGTGAGAGAATACAATTGTTGTAACCTTTTCGATTTCCAAAATATGTTTCTAAATAACATTTGCATGATAATCAATGTTTCAGGTTTGGAAGTGGTAATCTCCATCCGGCCGGGAAATGGACCTCTCCCAGAAAATCATGGGTTTAGAACTATAGAAACCTTTTTGGAAATCTAATACAAAATATGTTGTGTAATCTAATGACCTGTTGTATAGAAAACTCAGTATGTGTAATATAATAGGGTTTTTCTCCATGGCTCTGCGTATGTCAAATGAAACAGAAAAAGACACACATGCCAGTCAGCCTATGTTGTGTTGCTAATGTTACACCTAGAAGTCAGCCTGAACCTGAATCAACCTCACAGGATCTCCATTCTTCCTTTTTCATCGTACTCGCCAATCAGCCTGGGTTGTTAACTTGTTAGGGTACCATTTCCTAGCTTCCCACCTCTTCTGCTTCATCTTTGCCGTTTTTGTTTTTGGTCTTTTGCCATCTGGAATCAATTCTCCAACCTTCATTATCACTGCCTCTTGTCACCTAATACAGAGTTTAGGCCCATAGGCCATAACCCCACATCTTCTTTAGCCCCATTAATAGCAGTGTAGTTTGGTCTGTTTTATTGGTACAAGGGGATTAATGTGTTGGGAAAATTGGGTAGATCTTCCTGGAATAAATGCACCAATAATGAAGAAGTGAAGAAATTCAAGCCCAAGCCTTTAGACTTCAAATCCTTGACTGAGGTGGCATATGGTTTTGGTTTTTTGTCTTGAATCTAAATAGATCTTAACTTAACGTAAATATGGATATTACTGAATAGTATTAGGTATTAAGGTTTTTTTTTTTTACTAAGGTCTTAAAACAACTTGTTTTAAGACTCAAATCTTGTTTAAAATTATATGTTTTTTAACTTATCAATTTTTAAGACAATTTTGTCTTAACGGAAAAAGTAAATTTTTAAATTTTTTATTTTTAACTTGTCTTAAATCTTAGAGCAATTTGTGTTTAAGACTTAAAAAACAAACAACCATGAATGAGAATCATCTGTCCTAGTTTTTGCCACTATACCTGTCTTTTTGATGACCAGAGACTCAAGCGATCAATCTGCCCAAGCATAAATTGGAGCTAACCTGATTAAAACTCATTTTAATATCTCTCAAAACCTCCAAGTTATTTATTTCTGAATTAAATATTTTGTATCCAAACAAAAATTGGTTCATCAGATTAAAATTGAGTTCCCTTTTCCATCCTTTTCCCCCTGTTATTCAAAGTATAGAATTAAGAAAATCAGTTCTCTGAGCTAATGTTGGCACAATTTTCTTATGTTCCCAGATTTAGTTGTGCTAGTTCCCCACATCCTTGTGGAAATTTTGTGGACAACCTGAATTGCCAATAGCTTTTAGTTATTAGTTCTTCTTCTGGTCTAAAAGAACCCTAAGATGAATCAAGTATTCTATTATTTTTTGGTTTTTTTATTTTTCTTTTTATGAATTTAGTCTTTCAACTAGACAATGTACAAATGCATGTAACTAGCCCTTAGTGATGGATTAAAACTGAACAATCTTGGACACCCATAAGAATACCCTAAGAGGGGAGAATTGTGGGTTGTTTTAGGTGAAGGGTTGATGGTATCGGTTTCAGGTTTTTAAGTCCATCTTGATCATTCCTTTCATCTTCTTTGGCCTCAAAAGAAAGTGGAGGTGAAAACATTTTAGGTGGTTCACATCCCTCTTCAATTTCAGCAGACAGTTCCCATATTTTGTGGGACTCACTTGTTCTGCATTAAGTCTGAATTTCTTTGGTCAAAAAGAAAGGAATGCCATTCTGGCTTTGTATTTGGATACTGAAACAAGAAGGGCAATAGTTGGTAGTTGGTAGTTGGTTGCTGGGAGTTGAATTGGAACAGATATGAACCATATGGGTGTAAGATTAATTAGGTATGGTGTTAGATTGTCCAGCCTGGGGACTTACAATTTTTTATTTTTTGAGACTATGTGGGATTGAATTTGAAAACTTCATCATCCCCATCCCTTGCCACCCGAGATAGGCCCCAGTGCTGCAATGAACCCCCATCTTCTTGAACACCATTAATAACTGCTTGGTTGGGATTTGAAAACTTTAGCTAGAAGTCTTGCATCAGTAAATGGTATGAAAAATGACAAGCAGGTGAGGGAATTCAAGCCCAACCCTCACTCAAGGAAGTGATAATTTTGTGAAGATTTTTGTGATTTTCAGCCACCAAAGAGGACTGAAAAAAATGGATTCAATCAACTGGAATGGACAAAACCATTCTTATTTATTGTATTGATGATGATAGGTTTTGGTTATTTCATTTTCTAGCCATAAAATCAATTGATTCCAGGACACTGAAAGTCATTCTTCTTGCAAACTTTCCTTATCTCAACTAAAAAGAAGCAATAAATATTCCCTTGAGCTTGGTGTACCATAGGAATCTTGTGTCTGCATTGGGGTTTTGTCAAATTGTGAAGTAACCCCAACAAAAATTGTGACTGCAGTGTGTTCATTTTCCTCTTTTTTTTTTTTTTCTTTTTTCTTTTTTAATTTATTATTATTATGAATCTGTATAGGGTATTTAAAATACACAAAAGTTTGACAAACAAATTGAAAAATAAGGAAAGAAAATTTCTAGCCTAATTACAAACCTGATTTTTAGGAATTAAACAAGTGTATAGATAGCTGTATAGATAGATACCTGTCACCTGTACATTTATACATGCCAACTACACAAGAGAAAGAAACGTGTGTGATCAGACCAAATCTTCCAACAGGTTGAGATGATATTTTCTTCAATAAATGCTTGAAACTACCCTGGGTTGGTGGCTTGAAATTGAACAATCTTTGGATAGGTATAAGAGTTGTGTATAGGAGCTTCTTGTTTTAGTCCAGCGGTTTGGTCCCAAAGAAAGGGAAAGGTGATCCAACCTCCAATTTCAGCTCTTCAGTACATTCAAGTTCATTTGAAATGGTTGGTATAGGTAGAAACTCCTTTCTTCTTCTGTCATTATAAAGATAGGTATGCTTCCATTTTGGTCAATTTTTAATCTTCTTGATGAGGGAACCAAATTGATTGATTTGGATTAGATAAAAATAATTAGAACTGGTGTAGTTATGAAACCAAATTGACTTGACATAGGATGAACTTGCAAAGGAAAAGGACGTATAAGTTGAAGCTAAATAGTACTTTGCAAATCACCCTTCTTTCAATTCTATTATGGTTTAGAATATTGTTTTCAAGTAAAAATGGGTATATTACAAAAAAATTTGAGCTGCTTTTTCATTTTTGCCCAATCTCAAAACATGTGGAACATGAAATGGAGGATGGATTTGGACATTACTCAATAAGCTGAGCTAAAGACTCATAGCCCGTTTGACAGTAATTTTAGAAAGCATTTTTAAGTTTTTTAACACTTGAAAAATTTTATCATTCAAGTATTAAAAAGACTAGAAACACTTTCTAGAATCACTACTAAACACACTTTCAATTCCTTGGACTCTTATGATTGATTTATGGGCACAATTTTCTTATATTTCTTATTTTGGTTGTGTAACTTTTCCCACCTCTTACTTTAAATTGAACTATGTTGTTTTGGAAATTGTTTTAAAAAATAGTTCTAAAAATAAGCTTTTAATGTTTTGTTAAGGGAAAACTTTGTTACGAACTTGAAATGTTTTTAATATGTTTTCTTTGTTTTTAAATATATATTTAAAATAATTTTTATTTGTAATATCTTATTTTTAATCATTTTTATATTTATATAATTATTTTTAAAATTAACCTTAAAAAAAATAAAAATAACTAAAAATTCATTTGAAAGTACTTTTAGAAAACACTTCTAATATAACAAGTATTTTTTTTTAAAAAATTATGTATTTATCAAAATTTAGAAAATACTTCTAAAAAATTGAACAATCATTTGTAGTACTTTTTGAAGAATGAATTGATGGAGGATTCTTCCAAAAACATATATTGAGGAAATATTCTTTAAAAAACTTTAAATAAAAATACCGTCAAACTCATTTGGATGTTTTTTAAGAACATTTTAATTTTTGTTTTCAAGAATATTTTTTATTTTTCATTTTTATTTTTTCTTGTTATCAAATTTTTTTTCATTTCGTGGCCTAAAAGATAGACATTGTGGGTTGGTTTAGATGAGGATTAGATGAGCATTTTCACCAGGTTTTTAAAGCCTATATTCATTCTTCCCTCTCTTTCTGTTTGGCCCAAAAGAAAGTGGGTGGCCACCGGCCAACACATTTTAACTGGCTCAAATTAATTCAGTGATGAACAGTTGTCAACTGTTGCAGGTGTGCTTTATTGTGGGTTAAGGCCGTGTTTGGCTGGTTAGGATGGGAATGCTATTCTGTTTTTAATTGCCCCTCGTCTGGGTCCACTGACACCAGGACTACAATTGAATTTGAAACTAGGGTTCACTTCCCTTGTAAGGAAACAGCTATTCATTGGACCCACGACTCACTTTGTATTTATAACGATTATTAATAAATGGTATTAATTGGGAACTCGGAAAGGATATGAAGGGCCTGTTTGCAACTGTTTCCGAAAACAGATTTGAAAAACAGTTTTTAATAAGAGATTTTGAAAACTAATTTGTGATATTTTGTAAAATAAGAGTATGTTTAGAAATAAAATATTTTTAATATTTTAAAATATATTTTTTAAATAATTTTTATGTCTAGTATTTTATTTTTAATTATATTATAAAATAAGTAGTAAAAAATAAGTGAAAATAATAAAAAACAAATAAAAGATATGATGTGAAAACACTATTTTCTATTTTTAAAAACATAAAATAGAAAATAGTTTTTTTATTACCAAACATTTTTTTTCTAGAGAGAAGAAAATCGGTCTAGAAATAGTTAATTGCCAAACAGGTCTGAATTATCTTTAATCATACTTTTTTTTTCATTTTGTAAATCAATTTTAATTTGATTTAATATTGTTCTAACTTCTAAAATAAAGCTAATGACTAAAAAGTAAGGTTTTGTTTAGGAATTATTTTCAGAAACAATTTTTTAAAACTGTTTTATGATATTTTGTGATATAAAAGTATATTTAAGAACTTGAAATGTTTGCAACCTACTTTTTATATTTTAAAAATAATTTTTATATACAGTATTTTATTTTTATCTATTCTCCATATTTTTAAAATTATTTTTTAAAACGACTCTTAGTAAATACGTGAAAACAATTAAAATATGTTTTTTAATTTTAAAGAACAAAAAATTATTTTTTGTTTTTTGATTGTCAAATATATTTTTTCCTTTGGATAACAAAAAACCATTTTCAAAACTTTCAAAAGCAGTTATAACAACGAGACCTAATTCATTGATCAAATGGGAAACAAAAATTGAAGATGGGACCAAAACTAAAAAAATATCTTTAGTGAGTACAACCATGGAAGAATCAAATTTATACACTCAAAACTAATGGCGGTGGAGCCTGGACCATCTATATTTTTGAGTTAGACCCATCACCCATGAGTGCCAACCCGTGAAAGGAAAGCCATAATCAATTGAAGACCCTAATTGTAATGTGTGCTTGGCCTCACCAAATACAAAAGGGACAATGGGCTTTCGGACCTATGCCCAAAAATTAAAATTTGGTGCATAAAAATGGTATAATCGATGGAGATGATATAAAATATAAAAAGATTAATATATCTTTCAAAACTATTTTCTATCATAATGTTTGAGAAACTTGTTTATCTTAATTTTTTTTAATAATTATTCTGAAAATTTATTATTTTTAGAAAACTAATTTTAAAAAATATATTATTTAGAAAAAATAAATTTGACATATTTTTAGTTATTTTTTATATACACAATTTTAAAAATATATATTTTCAAAGATGTTTGATTTTTAAATAATAATAATTTATTTTTACATTTTTGGAAAATATTGTATTTTTTTTTTTTCTAAATCTCTAGATTATATTAAATTTTATTGAGATTTACAAAATGGATAAAATTTAAATTAATATTTTTCTACTTTTTTTTTCTATAGTTAATAAAGGTCACTGTTGGAAAGATAAAAAATTCATATCATTTTTCTCAATTTTCACACTTTTTCCAAGTTTTGGGCTTAAATAGTAAACTTATATGGATCGAAACTTAATTTTTGGGCTCAACAAAATTTAAAACACAATTATTCCAATACAAAACGCATATCCTGTTATATGATAGTGGTATATTGGAGCCCAAAATTCATTGCATTTGCTTCACAAATACAAAACCATACCTATTTGTATTCTATATGTTGAAGAAAATATTTGAAAATTAAAAAAAATAATATATTTATATTTTAAATAAAGACAATTTAATAATTTTTCTTTTTTTATTTTACTAAGACACGTACATACGATATAAAATACTCGTTTTACCTATTTAAACTTATTTAAGGGACAAAGTGAGATAATTAAAGTGACTTGTTTCATTGTCATCCTTAAATACAAATTATATATGTGACATATTGGGATTGATCATGCTTCTCTCTCACGTATATATTCTGAAAAATAAAAAATCAAACGGGATGGGTACTTGCTGACCTTATTAATTTAAACTTTTTTTGGGAACAAGGTGAGATGGGGTGACTCATTTTGTTGCCATCCTTAGACACAAGTGATTAAAAAGTAATGATATCAAATTGTATACATTATATATAAATAACTAATGAAATGAAAACCCAGTCTTATAATGAAAGTTCTGTTTCGGGCATTTACTCAGATCATCAATGTGAAGCCAACAACCAACTGCCACGAGACTATTGCCCTCTGAACGGTGAAAAATGAGAAATCAACAAACACTTTCCTCTGTCACGCCCCAATCACATGAACTCCATCCTTCTAATAACACCTCCCTATCTTGTGGGATTCAATATTGGCGATATCCCAATGCGAATTTTCCCTTTTTTTTTTCTTGTTTGTTTCAGTGGAAAGTAAATTCCTCCACGTATTTTCCCTGTACAGCACACTTCACCAATGGCACCTTTGCTTAAAAGGAAAGTATGTGAAACTATATATATATATATACACATGTACACACATGAATAACCAGAAGGGGCATTGTATCAAGGTAGCGCAAGAGAGCTAAAATGGAGTACTTGGAGCAAAAAGAAGAAGAAGATCAGCCAGTAAGCCCTACTGGACAGTACTTCAACAGCTCGGTTTTGCAGATATCTATTTTGAGCATTTTGGAATCAGACATTCCGATCGATGACTCGCCTACCTTGTCATTGCTCAAGGACGTGTTCCTCCCCATCAACCCTCGTTTCTCCTCACTCATGGTTTGCACGCTCTTCTCATTTTCTTTTTCCTTTCAGTATCACAGTCAAGTTTGGAAGTGTTTTTGGTTTGAAAATGTGTGTTTGGTTCGTGGGATTGAATGAGAAAATGGAAGATGGAGATTATGTTCATAATGAATGCCTTCTTTCCATTTACTCCGATGACTTACTACAAACAGAAAAAAGCTCACTCTGCCAAACACTTTGGCATCTTTCCATTGTGTGTTTAATTAAGAGACCCTGAAGGAGTTATTTTCATTCTATATAATCCAAACACTACCCTAAATACATATTGTACGTAACTTTTAAGGGTCTGTTTGGATGCATTAAATTTGAGTGCAGGTTGAAGACAAAAATGGAGTGAAACATTGGAAGAGGGTAGAAGTGAAGCTTGAAGACCATGTTAACGTTCCCATTTTTCCAGACGGGTTATCACCGGAGTCCTATGATGACTATTTCGATGACTGTCTAACGAAAATTGCCATGAAAGAGTTTCCACAGAGCAGACCTTTATGGGAAATTCATATTATAAAGTACCCCACAAGCAATGCAGCTGGAACTGTGGTATTCAAGCTTCATCATGCATTGGGGGATGGCTTCTCTCTTATGGGGGCTCTTCTTTCTTGTCTGCAAAGAGCTGATAACCCTAATCTCCCCATAACATTCCCTTCATTTAAGGTGAGCTCCACCTTGGACCGTGGGAGAAGCATTATTAGGGCAGTGCCAAGAGCTCTTTCTGCAGCTTTCAACACCGTATCAGATTTTGGATGGAGTCTTTTGAAGAGTGCAGCGATGGAAGATGATCGAACACCGATCCGATCCGGTGATCCGGGGGTGGAGTTTCGACCCCTCTCCATAGCAACCATCTCTTTCTCTCTTGATAACATCCAAAAAATCAAGGCGAAGCTTGGAGTGGTAAGATCAAATATAGCAACTCTTTCTTCCTTCTCATGTGTTCATTAATTATGACTCCATGACAGTCTTAATAATTGTTCTTTATTGCATGCAAAATTTCCATTAATCATATTTATAGGCTTAAATACACATGTTCGTTCTCTTACCTCAATGATCCATGTGAGCCTAGCTAAACTAAATGAACTTAATAAGCATTTTCTTGGGACTTTCCAATCTTTTCAATCTTGAAAATGACATCGTACCCCTCATTACATTTTTCCCCTAGAAGAATAAAGTGACATTATTATGTTTCTACTCCATTGATGCTAGCTATCACCTAGACTCTATTGCTCCCTTGGTATATGAATATGTATCAAAAGACATTCTTCCCAACTACTTCACAAGAATTTTACATAGAATTTTTCTAATTTGCTCTCACTAGCTAGCTATAATCTTTGGATTTTGGGACAAGAAATAGTGGCAAAGTAAAAGCCACCTTGCGAGAACAACCCCACATAGAGATAAGTTTTCATTCCACTTTAGTGTGAAGATGACAACTCATGTGACACATTTCTCTTTTGTCCACAATTTCATGTCAAATGTATGCAACATTTAAGGTGGTTGTTGAAAATTTTGAAATAAATGAACAACTCATATGGTGGTTGATGCATTACATGCATTAAAGTTATGACCCATATGAGGGTTTTAATTCCTTTTATCATCATCTCACATCACCCATGCATGTTATGTGAGATAGCTAGTTTCGTAGCCGACCTTCCTCCCATTAGTTTGTTAGTGAGACGACTAGCATCAATGTATCCATTTATTATCATCTCCATACCACCCATGATATGTGAGAATATATATATAGTTTTGCAACTGACTTTTTCTCCTATTAGTTTGTTAGTGAGACGACCAACATCAATGTATTGTATTTCTTCTTATTGTATTTGAAAGGAAGGAAATTTGTTATAATATGAAAATATGTAGAGGGTGAATAGGTAGTCCAAGTAATTAATTTTAATTTTTTTTAATAATTATATTAGTTATAACTAAAAGTTGATAAGTCTCCCACAAAAGATTTTCGATTGCACGATAATGTATAGAAAAAATTGAAAACATCTAGATGTTAAAAACTACTATTGGTCTCTCGCTAATTAAATGATTCATTAAATATGAGAATAGGGTGTATAGTTTTATTTAACCTGATATATCTAGTCCTTAGGGTCTTATAGCATCAACAATTACTCTTGTGTTCCTTTGTGGATTTTTTGCAAACTTCATCAAAATTTACATTATATAAGCCTCTAACCTTTATTGTACTCGATGGATACTTTTGAGAGCAATTTTGAAAGTTATGAGAGATAGAAGCTCAAGTTTAATGAATGACTACTTCTCTATGGTTCCAAATTTATTCGGAATACTTCTCTTTATAGAAAACATAGTGCTAATGTTGGAAAATAAATTAACATCTAATTTCATCAAATTACCTTAAAAAACATGAAGTCAAAATGAAACTACATGAGAAAATAATAATAATAATAATGAGCATTCAAACACCCACCAAGGAGCGTTTGAATATTGGGTTGAATGTTTGAACATTTCTTGAGGGATATTTGATCATTCTATTAGACATTTGAATGCTTCTTATCGAGCGTTCAAACGTTTCCTCTAAAAAATCAATTTTGACTTTGTTTCTTGTGCATCTTCTCCTCAATCCATACCTAGAAATAGTATTGTAGTAATTCCATAAGTTTTAATCCCCTAGAATAACATCGACCTTGAAACACCTTAAAGTCACCATTGAAGTAGTCTAAAATCAACTCTAAAGAAGTATGTCACATTTAGTCAAGAAGAAATTCAATAAAATTATCAGCTTAAACTAAAACATCAATGGTATTCATGGCTCACCATGCTCTTTCTTTCTTTCCTTAAAATCTTTATTTATTATAAGTATATTTGCAAATAGTATCGAAGTTGATTTGGTTTTTTTCTTCCACTAATTCTAATTTTCTGTGTTTCCAAACAGACAATAAACGATGTACTCACTGGAATAATCTTCTTTGGCACTCGACTATACATGCAATCAATGAACCATGCATCAAGAAATGCCAATTCTACTGCACTGGTGTTGCTCAACACCAGGGTGATTAGTGGGTACAAATCGATAAAGGAGATGACAGCATCTGATAGCAGCTCACAATGGGGAAACCAGTTCGCCTTCTTACATGTTACACTACCTGAGTTGGCGGATGCCAAGTTCACAAGCCCACTTGATTTTGTGGCAAAAGCTCAACAAACCATCCAGAGGAAAAGAAACTCTTTAGCTGTTCACCTCACTGGTAGGCTACTAGAGACTTTGCGGAAATATAGAGGCCCTGAGGTATGTACACAATACTCCTATTTTTCATGTCTCATTAATTGCATGCAATATACCAAAATTTCATGTCAAAATATAATTAGACCATTGAATTATTGTAAATTATGGTTTAATTTGTGATGCAGGTCACAGCTAGGTACATCCACAGCACCCTAAAGAACTCAAGCATGACAATCTCAAATATGATTGGACCCATGGAACAAGTGGCTCTAGCTAATCATCCATGTCGGGGAATGTATTTCATAACGCTAGGCTCTCCAGAGGTATATTTAATGAAATATAATATTTGTCGAAAAAACAAATCAATGAATTCATTTTAAAAAAAATCCCATGCTATTATTATTAGTTGGAAAAAAAAATCAAGTATCAACCAAACTCTCAATTTTCATGATTGAAAGTGTATGAAAAAATTTAAGTTATTGATTAAATGAAGATATAAATAATATGATCAAGATATAAAGCAACGAGTATAAAGTAATAAGACTTTAATACATATATGACATGATTTGATTGATCATACTTTTCAATAGATACATGTTCAATATCAAACCCTCGTTAGTTTACTTTTTTTTCATTGGTCATTATTAGTAAGAGTACATGATATATATTGTGAGTTCAAATTCTATAAACTTAACCATATTTCCGTTATAGGTCTTCATAGCCTTGTTTGGTGGGAGGTCATGTTTTCGAACCTCACTTTTATATGTTTATTTACCTGATTTATTAAATCCATGTGTAAGTCCAAAAACAAAGACTACATGTGAGGGACGATGTTAAGAGTACGTGATATATATTGGGAGTCCAATTCTTATAAGGTGAAACTTTTAGGAAAATCAGTTGTTGAACAATTATATGCCATTGAATAAGGGTTAACCTAACCTAGCTTTGCAAGTGTAGGCCGGCCTAACCGCAATTGGGCTAAAGCCCAGGACGGTCAAGTTAAAGCTTTTGACCAAGCTGGGCCCATAACAAGGCCGATTGAGTTCATAACCCACCCTAATGGGCCTGAGTTTGTCATATCACAAACTTATCTCTATCACATGAAACATGGTGCTTCCGGAGTTGCAGGGGTTAGTAGAATAATTATAAGCTGATACTCTTCAGCCATGACATTAACAATGGTGTTTTTGGAGTTGCAGAGTATGACCATATCAATCTTAAGCTACATGGGAAAGGTTCGAATCACCGTGGGAACGGAGAAAGGCTTCATCGATCCTCGAAAATTCAATGCATGCATAGAGGATGCTTTCCAGAGAGTTTTTGAAGCTGCCGTGGGAACTCCTCCCCCTCCAATGTCATGATTCAAGGATTCTGTGTTCATGGTTGTCATATTTCTTCGTAACAGAAGTTTTTGTGTCGATTGTTGTGTGGTAGCATACTCATTTTTTGGTCATGAAACAACTAGTCCATCCACCATAGTCTTTAATTAATATTGAAGAAGATTGTTTCCAAGGATGACCAGTTTGAAACCGTTTGGGAGTTGTTCAAATGTTCATGATAATTATGATAATGATAACAATTGTTTGAGTTGCTTCCATTAAGTGCTTTTTCTTTTTACTTATTTAGGCGATGTTTGAATATGCTTCTTAAAAAGCAGACCCTTAAGTTATGTTTGGTTCTGAAAGTATAAAGGAAAAAAAAAATGTTAAGAAAAATGATTTATCATCTTTAACTCTATTTTTTATTTTCCTTCACTTTTTCTTTCCTTTTACTTTTCTCTCTATTTTCTTTCATTTTCCCTCAAATTTTCCGAGAACCACACATAGTAAGGAAAATTCATATTGTCAAATACCCAACAAGCAATGCAACTGAAAATTTCGTATTCAAGCTTCGTCATGCAATGGGGGATGTCTTCTCTCCCATGGGAGCTCTTCTTTATCGTCTACTAAGAGCTGATACCACAAATCTCCTCAAAACATTTCTTTCATTGAAGGTGAGCGCCAACTTGGACAGTGAGAAAAGCATTATTAAGCAGTGTCAAGAGTTTTTTTCTTGAACGTTGGATATGGTATCGGATTTTGGATGGAGCCTCTTGAAGATGGTTATGGTGGAAGATGATCGAACAATTTGATCTAGTTGATTTTGTAAAGAAGTTTAGAGTAATTTTGAAAGTTCACTTTTTATGAGTTTGGAGTAATTTTGTGAGTTCTTTTTCAAGGGAAAGACTATTATTAGATTTTTTAATTTTATTTTATATTCGTGTTGGAAGTTCATTCAAAATTTGATTAGCAATCAAGTTTGATAGAGTTTTTCTATTTCATGTTCTTGTTAGAAGACTATTGAGAATGTGATTAACAATCAATTTTTTATGATCGCAATCCAGGCATGTGAAATGGACTTCCTTTTGAGCGTTGTTATGAATTATTTCTAAATTTAATAAATAAAAACGAAAGCGGTATATTTGATTTTAAGTTATTTTAATTATTTTGAATAGGATTAAGTAAAAAGATTTGCCGTGATAAAATTAATACCTATTATTAAAATAAATTATTTCCTTATCCGATAATAAATGTTTTTTTTATTTTATTTAAAAACAAATTTTAAAACTTTTTTAAATATGGAAAATAGAAAAAATAAAAACAGATGAAAAAATAAAATAAAATGAGAACAATTGTAGAAATTATAAAATGGAGAAAGTGATTTTCGAGAGAAAAAATCAACAAAATTAGTTGAAAGATAAACTAAAATAAATGACAAGAGATAGATATTAGAAAAATAAATGAGAATTACCTATTGTATTCCTCCAAAAAGTTGTCTTTCTTCTTCGACTTCAATGATTTAGGGTTTGATCAATTGAACACATATATGAGAGAAGAGATGGAGATTTTTTTAGGATTTGAGATTAAGAATGAAGAAAAACTAACCTAAGATGGAGAGTTTACAAGTAGAAAAAGAAGCTCTAATACAAAGAGTTTATGGGTAGAGTTTTATTTTAAAAAATAATAATTAAGGTTATTGTCTTATATTTTCTGTATCAACGTAATTTCACTTTGTGTCAACATTGATGTCATCAATAAAACTCTTTTTTTCTTGTAGTAAGTAGAAACTAATCGCTAATTTTAATAATAATTTTAAAATATATAAGTTTTTTTTTACTAATTTTAATTATACTGACTTTATTTTATATTTTTATTATAATAAATCAAATATGAGAAAATCATTTTTTTAACATATTTTTCTTTCCTCTTACACTTTCCAAAAACCAAACATAGCCTTAAATTTTTTGGAAACCAAACATAATTCTTTTTTTTTTTTGTCTCTCAAAATTTTCAAAACTAAACGTAACAATGAAATGAGATGGGATTTGAAAATTAATTGATTTAAAAATAAATAAATGAATCAGTCTCTTTCTACTCTATATTTTATAGCCAATAGGCCTCATCTAAAGGCCCAAAGTAGATGACGGGCCAGCCCAAGTACCCATTGTGGATCAAACATGTCACTGTGACCAAACACCACAAATTCGGAGGCATCGGACGGCTGTGAATGATCGAATTGCTAGGGTTTCAAATACACGGCTATAAATCTTGTTACAGGGAGCTTTCTCATATCCTCCCTTACCTTCTCTCTGCTGGATTTCACAGCAGGTTCTACATTTTGATTTCATTCTTTCTCGATTGGGTTCTTTCGTTGGATTTAAGTATTGGGCTTTTGATGGAAGTTGTTTGATTCTCCTTTGGATTTCGTTCGTTTTCGATTAGATTTTTTGCTTGATTTAAAATTGGGGGTTTTCGTATTCGTTTGATTTCCTGACTGTATGGATGAATATGATGAAAGTTATGATGCATGGTGATCGCCTCGATGTGATGAAGATGTTTTCGCTACGTTCTTTCTGATTCATATCCTAAATATGAAGGATTTATTTTTATGTTTTTGTTTTTGTTTTCAAATTTATGAATTTGTTTTTATTTTTGGAATTATATGAATGAGGAAGATGATGAAACCAGAAAATCTTAGGACACCTTCTGACGCAGTGAAAGATTGCTGTGTATGAGAAAGATTTCAGTTTCTGATGCTTATGATGATGATAATAAACAAATTTTTATATATTTTTAATGCATTACTATTTTTGTAATTATTTATATATATTATTCTCACATTTAAAACAATATAATAAAGAGTTATTTAATTAAAAGGGTTTTTGAATTAAATATGAAACCAAATTTTAAAAAATAATAATTGGGATTATATACAAATAAGATTACACTTTTCAAAACCAAATTCCATGATAATAAAATTATTTTTTAACCAAATTTGTTAGATTAAAAATATAAATACCACCTTGGTAACATTTAACAATTTTAATTTAAAGACATTCTTTATTTCTTTTATATTAAATTTGTAAGTTTTTTTGTGTTAATTATTTTATTTATAGTTTAAATACTTTTTTCCTTTTATATAAGAGCTTTTTAATAAAAATAAGAACAAAAATGAATTAATTTGAGTAAGAAATTTATCAATTAAAAAAAAATCTTAAAAAAAAAAGAAAAAAAAAAAACTCAAAGGGGATAGAACCCATTGGAAGAGTTGAAGATAAAAATTTGAAAAGAATAGAGAATGATAAAAGAAAAAGAAAGTTTTCAAATTTTAAAGATGAAAAATGAAATTATTCAAAAAAATTTCAAACTTTTATATCATAATCAATATTAATAGAGTTTAAAGAAAATAAAATTTATAATGAATTATATTGACAGATTGAAGAGTTATCCATCAACTCCCCTTGTATTCGAATGTTGTGATCGTTTAGGTGAATAAGATTAGGGTATATATCTTTTCTGATAGCAATTGCTTTTAGACGTCAAATAATTAAAACTTTAACTAATTAAAAAGATTAAAATCTCAATTAAATTGATTATTAGTATTGAAAAATGGTATTTTTGAAAATAAAAAGTGAAAAACAGCTCATACTTTTATAGGTGGTATAGATAATTAAAATGATAAAACACATTTACTAAAAAAAATAATTTTTATTTTTATTTTTAAAATGAAAGACAATGATTAGATTTTAGGGATTTATTGATTCCTTTTAACCATATATTTTTATAATTAATAAAATGGGGAGGAAGGTTCGGCTCACATGGGTTTGGGTGCAACCGCTCACAAGTCGCAGACTCCTAGGTGAAACAACACATTTTTAATTTAATTTAATTTAATTTAGTTTAATTTAATTTAGTTTTAAGTTTACATGAATGTATGTGAACAAAGGCAGCCTGGATCTAGAGTCTGGGTTGTGTCCAGACGGTTGAAGCGTATACCAGATTGTCCCTTTGGGAAGTCTACATTGCTTTGGTGGTAATCCTCGCATACAATTTTTTTTTTTTTTCATTTTAGTTGTTTCTGAACCTTTTGATTGATATGATAGTTTGGATTTTATGTGAGTTAAGATGGTGGAAGATCAGGTTTGATAGCGCAGTTAGCTTTTTCAAAGTGCACATCAACTGTTTGATAAAAGTTCTTCATAGAACTGGGTGATTACATTCTGGACTAATTTCACACTAGAGCTGACTGAAACATAAGCATTTAGGAAAGGAAGTGAATGAGAGAAAAGATATAGGGAAAAAAATCCAACATAATAGAAGTAGGAAGAGCTCATCAACATATGAAATGAAACTTCTTCTGAGCCCATTACTTGTTAGTATCTGTAAAGGATTCAAGTTCATAATAAAATATGAAAGGAAATTTTTATAGGATCCATATTGACATGTATTGTTGTATCTAGTCTAAGACCCAATTCAGCTTAATTGGCAGCTATTGGACATTGTACCAACAATGCATTAAGATAGTAAAGCATGAATTTGAACCCACAAAATCAATTGCTCGAGTGATACCTGATTTTCTGGTAAGGAAAAAATATGGAACAGAAATTCAGCATCTCCTCAAAGCTTAACTAGGGAGACATTGTGAATTTTGAGCAGGAAAATCTAGTCTAAGAAATGATAATGACATCAACGTTATTTAAAGACTTTTGAGTGCTTTCTGGTTGGAGAAGAAAAATAAGAAATGATGAGGTAGGCCAATGTCCTAGCCAAAAGAGGGTCTACCATGTATTAGAACTTTAGTTGAGCTAGGGGTGTTCCAGATTATTTTGACGTCTGATAGTGACTCAATGGAAAGCTCCTGCGTTTAGAGGTCTTGTACTTAGTGATGAGTTCAAGCCTTAGAAGTATGCAGAGGATAGGTCTGGAATAAGCCTTGTATGAGTCCTTTAATCCCTGTTTCTTCTTTAACAGGTGCTTTCTGGTAGCAGGGTTTGATTATCCTTGTATGAGTCAGTCTCTTCAAGTGCAAGCAATCATATGGGTCTTAGGTAAGCACCTGTCTCCTTGGTAGGCAAAGGGGTAAGCAAACATGGCTGTCTTTGTTAATAAGCAAATAGGTGAATAAGCAGAATTCTTTTGTTTGGTTGTCTATGGTCCTGTGTTGCTTCCTTTGCTTAGAAGGGCTTTTTGCTTCTTTTTCTTCCTTTGATCTGATAAAATTTTGTTTATTGTCAAAAGAGAAAGATACCAAGATGAAAAAGATGAAATGATAATTTATAGACTCTTCCTACTCAGAACATGCATATAAGGCCAAAACCCAAATGCAACTTCACATAGCGACTTGAAATGAGTTTGTAATGGTGGTTCAGTTAAAATTCCATCACCTGATGATCCCTAGTCATGGAATTATATAGCAGTGGTTACTAGGTAGAGAGTAGAGCATAGTTACTGTGTTCTATGGTGCCATTTTTTTCAATTATTACATTTTACTTGAGAGTAACTCAAGGAAAGAAAGAAAAAAAAAAGAAACACTATCATAATTATTTGGCGTGGATTAATTGTTAGGTACTTCGATTCATTGTTATTTTGTATATATGTTAGTTGGATGACTTGGATGGAGAAGAAATCTGTCTAGTTGCAAACACTTCTAATTCAAGGAGATTTCTCTGGCCAAAATCTTTCATTTGAGAAGGTAAAAGCGATTCATTGGAGTCTGACTCAGGATGTGGTTTAAAATGGAAGCCAAAAGTAGTAACAAATATCAAGTCATTATCACCAATGGTATTTCTGTGGCAGATTGACTAGTGGCAACTCAAATGTGCTAGAATCTTTATCATAGGTCAGTGGTGAAGGCATCTCAAGAATCTGTCAGGCTGTGATAACAGTTTATATTCCTTTGCTACTTGCAATCATATGTGTAGTGGACCTTTACTTCTTAGTTAGATGTTGTATTGAACAACCTTATCCATAAGAATTCACAAGCCTAAAATTACCAGGATATGAAGGTAGAACTCATAACATGTCAGAATTTTCGCTGGCTATGCCAAACAAAGATTTTGAGTGTTTCAGAAGTTCCTAACAGTGATCGATCATGTCACTGTTCATGTCATCTAGCTGCTCGTGTTCTTTGTAGTTTCCACATAATCTCATTTATACCCCTGCAATTTCTGTAGTTGTCACTAGAACAGATTGGGTTTTCATTTTCTTGATCATCTTTTTCTTTTTGAGCAGATAAATATTTCATATCCAGGAGAGGCTTTAGGTTTTCTTGCAGTGCATTTGGAATGATAAAGGCAGTGGCATTTCCTTGCAAAGTATGTTTAATTTTCCTCTTATGTTAATATGGTACTTAGTTTTAGGTTGTTACTTATGAATTAAATTTTCTTAGAGAGCATGTTGTGTGAATTTAGTTAATCATGTAGATTTTCCTAGTCTACATACAAGTTTTTAATCTGAAAGACAACAAATGGATAGCCATTCTTTATGATGTAGGCTTCTTGTCAATCATGAAAATATCTGTTCAAAGATTAAAGGATATAGCTAAGATTTGTTAGAAAGAGCATATAAGAGAGTACCAATGAGGAATCTGAATATTTTGATAAATGGTGGATGACAAAATAAGCTGAAAAAATAAGCTGGTTATATATATATATTATATAAAAGAGTGCTCAAGCATGGATAAAGGACTCACAGTTGTCTAACCTGGATTGATGGACTGATATAACAAAAGAATTACCCGTACAACTTGCATGGAGATATTGAATGACATTTTGAATCTCATATCCTGACAAAATAGGAGTCTGGAGTCTCAATTTAGTTGAATGGCAAAAGAGGAGCTATTTAGGGGAATACCAAAATGGAGTTGTTTAGCGGAATGCCAAGGGTGTTATGCAATGGGCCATGGAAGATATAGGTTATGGGTTGGATGAGAAAAAAATAATCATGTTGACTAAATTCTATAAATTTTAATTTTGAGCAATAATTTTTGAATAGCTAGGTATTTTAACTTTGAAACTAGTATGCTCTCATAATCTTGGGGTGATGACATATTAGGCATGAAACTTGACCTTTGAATTTGGGAAGCTTAGCCATCCAATTTTTACCTAGTCACATATAGTTAGGATTGTAAATAACATTTCTAATATTTAGAATGGTGATTTGGGTTTTCTTTGTAAATTACACACATACACATGTATATGTGCGTAATGTTTTTTCAAGATTCCTTAGAACACCCATATGTATTTGCCTTTAATTTCCTTACTTTTTTAAACTCATAAAAAAAAAAAATTCCTAACTTTTTTGTGCTTCATATTGGTTTTAGAATTTTCAGGGGTTTTTATTGTGATCTAAAATGATTTATGATCCTCTTGCTATTGTCTTCCCCCTATATTTTCAAAGAGTCCCCATATGACATGAATGCAAAAGCATCACTTATGAATCTTCAGCAAAATGTCTAAAAGCATCCAGATATGCCTTGAGTTTTTTTTGTTTTTTTTTTAATTTTTTGGTGAACTTACTATTGCAACTGTGTTTTGATTGCCTTCGGTGCTACATTGAGTGTATGTTTTCATTTATTTATTATTATTTTAATGGTGGCTCTTGGTGCATTGATACTTATTATGTGTATTCATGTTCAGTGCATGTTGGATTCTACCTGATAAGTTTATGGTTTGACGAGGCTCAAATTTGGATAAAAGACCTACCATAATGCATCTAAAACTGGAATCCATTTATGTAATTGTAATCATAGTTCTCTCTTCATTCGAAATACTGTTGTTGCTGTAATGTTAGTGTTTAATTTTTATTTTCATTTTTTCTTTCTGAGCATTCAAAGATGCATATTAATATTTTGACCAATTAATCTTCAATTTCTAACTAGATTTTACATATGGTCCCCAGGAAATGTATTGGAGGCAGTTTTGACTTTCATAGTTTTACACTTGAAAATTAGTGTATGCTTATGAAATAATATGTTTTTGTCCTTACTTTGGTGTAACCTTTTTGTAATATAGGCATCAATATTGCCTTTTGCAAGGATTGAAGTGCCTAACCAGGTAAAGTTAAAGGAGCAAGATGGAGCTCTCTTTAACTCAACCAGATGATTGGCATCTTCATCTACGAGATGGTGACCTTCTTGAAGCTGTTGTCTCTACATGTCACTTTATTTTTATGAGCACGCTCTTTCAAAGTAGACTGATGATTATCCCACTCTTTTAGTTATGGTCTTGATGTATATGAACAACAACTCTTGTAATTTTTAATGCTGGATTTTAGCAAACAGGTGCTTCTTGTGTTGTGATGATGAGGAGATAATAAACCACATTCTTATTCATTGCCCCAAGGCGAGGGTGTTGTGGAATCTTGTGTTTCGTTGTTTGGGGTTAATTGGGTCCTTCCGCTTAGAGACACTCTCCTTGTTGGTCCGCTTCCTTTGTGGACAAGAAGCATGGAAAGACTTGGCGGGCAGCTCCCCTTTGTTTATTTTGGTCGTTTGGAAAGAAAGAAATAGGATAGTTTTTATAATGAGGCTTTGTCGATTCAAAGATTGAAAAACTCCTTCGTTTGTAATCTTTTCTCTTGGTCTAAGACTTGTTTAGATGGAGAACCCCGCTCCTTAATTAACTTTGTTGATTGGTTGGGTTCTAATTGAGGGTTGGTGAGTGTATGCTTCCTTGTGTTTTTTGTTGTGGGGCTTCTCGTGTATACTCCCTATATGCTTCGGGTGCCTTCTTGCTCCCTTCTTTTAATAAATTTTTTGTGTTTATCTACAAAAAAAAAAAGCTAAGCCAAACACAATTTTACATGGGTTCTAAGTAGGACATTTCAATTTAGTTTACTCTTTCTCGATTAGTGTTAATTCAACCAGCTGGAGAAGACACCATTTAGAACCAAGACCTATCTGTTTGAGCTTCTATTTACAGGTCCATGGGGAGGTTACAAATCCAGAGGTTGATGTATTTGATCGAGAAAAAGTTTTCATTGAAACTGTTTTAAGACGTTTGATTCAGAAATTTCCACGTGAAGGTTGTGATGGAATATTACAACCACGGATATTGTTAGGTTTGTTGAGTCTGCAATGAAGGTATCTTTAATCACTTCTATTTTCACCATCACCATTATTCTTTCCATTGTTTTCCCTCTGTTAATGTATATTATGGTATATTATTTATGGGCTTTAGGCCTAGTTAGGTTACTTGTTACCGCACACATATGCCTCCTATATAAAGACACAAATGTATATTCTTTTACCCGATGAAATACAATACAATTATTCAGTATTTCTAACATGGTATCAGAGCCATTGCTCTGACCTTTTCTTAGCAGTCTTGTCTGCATTAGTGTGACTTCCTTTCTTACCAGATGATTGCCGTTGAACCTCCGACGTCATCCAGCCGTCGTTCTTGGGTTCCGGACCTGCAACCACCGTCGTTAAGGAGTTTCACACTGCACCAGACCACTGCTCTTTGCATCATCGCTGCGAATATTGCTCCGATTTCATTTTTGAAGTACCACTGAGATCGTCCAGCGCCGATCTACACATTCGTGGAAACCTCGTCGCCATCGGAACCGCACGCGCCCTCACGCACCGCTCAAAGATTCGGCGACGCTGATCACGCGCCACCACGCGCCTCCACTCGCCGGGGCCTGGTCTGCTGACGTCATCATCTCTGCCACGTCAGCGCCACGTTAGCCCTAGCTGCGTTAGCATCCACGTCATCCGTTGACCGTTGACTGTTGACTTTTTCCAGGGTTCACCAGGTCCTCTTTACCCAGTTTTTTGAGTAAATTTCATTTTTGCAGTCTGTTTTTGCATATTGTGTCTCTAAATGGATAAAAAATATTTTCTTTCTCGCCCATCAATACTGTATTGGAGGGAAATAAAAATTACTTATCTTGGTCTCAAGCTATGCGCAGTTTCTTAAGGGTCGCATGCTCTAGCATTATTGTACTGGTGCAATGACTATTCCTGTCAAGGGAGCAAGTGAAGGAGATGCCGTCTTTCTTAGTCGCATGATTGAATGGGATAGTCATAACCACATGATCCTCACATGGATTCGGAACACTTCCATTCCCTCTATTTCGAATCTGATGGGCAGTTTTAATGATGCAAAATCTGCATGGATATGTTGGCCAAAAGGTACTCCACTACTCATGGATCCATGAAATATCAGTTAGTGGTTGAATTACATCAACTCAGGCAAGAACCAGGGCAATCCATCAATGACTATTATGATCAGCTTCGTTTTATTTGGACCAAATTGACCTTTCTGATCCAACTTGGGCATGCTCAAAAGATGCTCAGCAATATGCTTCCATTAGAGATGAATTTCGCCTCTATGAATTATTGATGTCACTTCACAAAGACTTTGAGCCCATTCGTGGTCAGCTACTAAATCGCAGTCCTGCTCCCTTTCTTGATACTACTGTAAATGAGTTGGTTAGAGAAGAAGCTCGTCTTGCAACCCTTCAAGCCTAGAATAAGCTCAATGTTTTGGCTATTACTCCATCTACTCCACTCATAGAGCAACCTCAGCAATCAGGTGATTCTTATGGCTCTAGCAATCGTCGCAAGCAGACCAACAAAAAGTTCTGCAACTATTGCAAGCGTCTTGGCCACACCATTGAGATTTGTTATCGTCGTAACAAATCTACTGCTGCTGTTGCTACTATTGAGCCTACTCCGCCAATGGCTTCCATCTCAGCTGAGTCCCAGTCTTCTGGATCTACTATCAACCTCTCCTCCACTGAACTACAGGAGATCATAGCTCAGGCTATTCATATGGCTAGTAATGCATCTCTTTCCATTGCCTTATCTGTTCTACCTGGTAAGTCTCAAACTTGGCTTTTTATTTGCCTGCTACAATCACATGACACCTCACTCATCCCTATTCTCCAACCTTGACCCTGCACCACATCCTCTAAATATTCATATAGCTGATGTTCCACCATGCATGGGAATAGCCTAGTTTGTTTCAACCTTTAATCTTTCTGTTCCTGGAGTCTTTCATGTTCCTGACCTATCCTATAATTTGTGCTCTATGGGACAATTAGCTGAACTAGGTTATTGCCTTATTTTTACTATTCTGGTGTATTGTGCAGGATCCGAGGACGGGGCAGGAGCTTGGGACCGGTCCTAGAGTTGGGCGTATGTTTCCCATGAACAATCTTCATCTTCCACCTGTTGCTCCTGTTTCTGTTGCTACTGCAGTTGTTGCAGTTTCTTCCTTACCTTCTCTTGCACTTTGGCATTCTCGTCTTGGTCATGCACCATCTTCTCGGTACAACAGTTAGTGTCTAGGGGTCTGTTGGGTTCTGTGTCTAAAGACATTTTTTATTGTACTTCATGTCAGTTAGGAAAACAGCCAGCTTTGCCTTTTAATAACAGTGAATCCATTTCTAATAGTATTTTTGAGTTAATTCATTCTGATGTTTGGAGACCTTCTCCTGTTGCTAGTATTGGTGGATCTCGATATTTTGTTGTTTTATTGATGATTATTCTCGTTATAGTTGGATTTTTCCTATGAAATCTCGTTCCGAAATTTTACCAATATATAGCAATTTTGCAAAAATGGTTGAAACACAATTCTCCAAACGTATCAAAACCTTTCGATCTGATAATGCTCTTGAATATACTCAACATGCGTTTCAAGCTCTGTTACATTCCTATGGCATTGTACATCATCTAACTTGTCCAGGTACCTCTCAGCAAAATGGTCGAGCCGAAAGAAACTTCGTCATATTCTTGACACTGTTCGTGCTCTACTTCTTTCTGCCAAAATTCCTGCCCCATTTTGGGGTGAAGCGGCTCTTCATGCTGTTCATGCAATTAACCGCATTCCAAATGTTGTCATCCATAATTAGACTCCGTATGAGCGTCTCTTTGGGTCACCCCCTGACTATCATCACCTTCACTCATTTGGATCTGCTTGTTTCGTTCTTCTTCAGTCTCATGAGCACAACAAAGTTGAGCCTCGCTCTAGACTCTGTTGTTTCCTTGGTTATGGTGAAACTCAAAAGGGGTATAGGTGTTATGATTCTGTCTCTCATCGTTTTCGTGTTTCTCGTAATGTTGTCTTTTGGGAACACCGATTGTTTGTTGAACTCTCTCACTTTCGTTCTTCCTTAACTAACTCCTCTGTTTTAGAAATCTTTCCAAATGAGTCTCTTGTTTATTCTACAAATACTTTTGATCCTCCTTTGGACTTCTCTCCAGATATTTTTGATGCTTCTCCTAGACAGGTTGCAGATGAACAGATTGATGACGAGCTACCCCACTTTGAGCCTGGGTCCCCTGCTCCTGCTCTGCCTGAAGATCCTCCATAAGACATTCCACCTCGCCACTCAACCCGGGTAAGATCCATTCCTCCACACCTACTTGACTATCATTGTTACACTACCCTTGCTACACTTCACGAGCCTCAAACCTATCGTGAGGCCTCTACTGACCCTTTATGGCAGATTGCTATGAAAGAGGAACTTGATGCATTAACCAAAAACCATACTTGGGACCTGGTTACTCTCCCTCCTGGACAGTCTGTGGTTGGTTGTAAGTGGATCTATAAGATCAAGACTCGCTCTGATGGATCCGTTGAGCGCTACAAGGCTCGTCTTGTTGCCAAGGCTTTACACAGGAGTATGGATTGATTATGAAGAGACTTTTGCTCCAATTGCTCGTATCTCATCTGTTCGTGCTCTCTTAGCTGTTGCTGCTGCTCGTCAATGGGATCTTTTTCAGATGGATGTTAAAAATGCCTTCCTTAATGGGGATCTGAGTGAAGAAGTTTATATGCAACCTCCTCCTGGTCTCTCTGTTGAATCAAACAAGGTTTGTCATCTTCGACGTGCACTTTATGGTCTTAAACAAGCCCCACGAGCTTGGTTTGCCAAGTTCAGCTCCACTATTTTTCGCTTAGGTTACACTGCCAGTCCGTATGATTCTGCCTTATTTCTTCGTCGTACTGATAAAGACACTATTTTGTTTCTTCTATATGTGGATGATATGATCATAACTGGTGATGACCTTAGTGGCATTCAAGAACTCAAGGATTTTCTCAGTCAGCAGTTTGAGATGAAAGATCTTGGACATCTCAACTATTTCTTGGGTCTTGAAATTACTCATTCCACAGATGGTCTTTATATTACTCAAGCCAAGTATGCTTCTGATTTGTTGTCTCAAGCCGGACTCACTGACAGCAAGAATGTTGACACTCCAGTTGAACTTAATGTGCATCTGACACCCTCGGGGGGAAACCATTGTCTAATCCTTCTCTTTACAGACGATTGGTTGGCAGCTTAGTTTATCTCACAGTTACTCTTCCAGACATCTCCTATGTTGTTCATCAGGTGAGCCAGTATTTGTCTGCTCCACGATCAACTCACTATGCTGCTGTTCTGCGCATTCTTCGATACCTGAAGGGTACTCTTTTTCATGGCCTTTTCTACTCAGCTCAGTCTCCTCTTGTACTTCGTGCATTCTCTGATGCTGATTGGGCAGGAGATCCTACTGATCGCAGGTCCACTACAGGTTATTGCTTCCTCCTTGGTTCTTCTTTGATTTCTTGGAGAAGTAAGAAACAAACTTTTGTGGCCCGCTCCAGTACTGAAGCAGAATATCATGCCCTTGCTGATACCACATCTGAGCTCCTTTGGCTAAGATGGCTTCTTAAGGATTTGGGTGTGTCCACCTCCTTTGCTACTCCTTTTTATTGTGACAACCAGAGTGTCATTCATATTGCTCACAATGATGTCTTTCATGAACGGACTAAACACATCGAGATTGATTGTCATTTTATTCGTTATCATCTTGTCCATGGTGCTCTTAAGCTTTTCTCCGTCTCCTCCAAAGATCAACTTGCAGATATCTTCACCAAGTCACTTCCTACGAGACGCACTCGTGATTTAATTGACAAACTCAAGTTGGTCTCACATCCACCTTGAATTTGAGGGGGCTGTTAATGTATATTATGGGTATATTATGTTATGGGCTTTAGGCCCAGTTAGGTTACTTGTACCGCACACATATGCCTCTTATATAAAGGCACTGATATATATTCTTTTACCCGATGAAATACAATACAATTATTCAGTATTTCTAATACCCTCTTCTTCTTTCTGGGAGTGTTTTAATCCATTTATTAATCCTTCCTCTTATCCCATTTTTAGATATAGTCGTTTTATCTCACTTCAATTGTGTTTATTAGGATCTGTTGCAGCAACTGTTACACCACAGCATCTTGTTCTGAATAGAAATTCTTTGTTTCAAGGAGGATTGCAGCCACACAATTACTGTCTTCCAGTACTTAAAAGAGAGACACATAGTAAGTATTGTCCTCATTTTCTCACAAAGCAGTGATTATGGATTCCATTCATGTGGGATTTTGGAGACTTATGACGTCTTAACTTAGCTCTTATCAATTAGAAACCTAATGCTTTCATGGCATCATCTAGTATGCAACTCATCAATGGAAAGAAGCATGCATGAATGTTTGTCTGATCGGTATGCTACTTGCCTGAGTTTGGAATGAAGATTTTGAGTAAGATGAATTGTGCCATAGGTGTCACTGTTTAAAATATTGCCCCACAACACACCTGACAATTTTTGTTATGCCGTCACTTTTGGGTTTATTCATGTTGAAATGCAACAAGTGGATTATCCTTGTTATTAGCTCCTTGACTACTTAATATAGGTCATTTTGGGAAATATAATGCAACTTGTCTTACTCTTTTAAAGTGTCTGGTCTATTTGTGTTTTCCATAAAAAATTTAAATGGGTTTAAATTATAACTTGTAATAATAGTGTACTCTGCATTCCTTAAAATTGGAAGTGTTCATGGATTTTTCTAGATGTTGCTATGCTATAGAATTGAAGCATCCGAAACAGGAAGGGCTTATGCCATAGAAAATTAATAAATTATTTATATATGTTTTATTAATTTTATTTAATTCACTGTTTTTTATTATATAAAAATTAAATAATTTTAAAATTCATATATTTTTATTTATTTTAATTATATTTAATTTTCTTTATATATATATATATATATACTATAATAAAATCGACATAAAAAACAATTTTTCTTAATATTTTCTTTTCTTATTACTCTCCAAATACCAAACATAACTTTAGGATTGTTTGATAATCCATATCAACTTGGTTAGTTGATCATGTTGTGGGTTTGTTTTACATTTTATATCACCCATGGTAATTTTTATGTTTAAATTATTTTTTAAAAGTTAAAAATATTTGTAGACCCCCATTTGGGGCTCACTTTCTTGCAGCCTATGTTTGCCGAGTGTCGCGATCTCATAGGGCCACGTGTCGATTCCTGGTTAGCTGCTAGAGAATCACAATAGTGGAGTTGGAGGAGCAATCAGGGGAGGACACCTGTAAAGGTGATTCTGAGAAAATCTGCTGGCCGTTAGTGCAAGCTGGGAGGAGCGTCTGGCAGCAGCGGCAGGTGGCTTTTTGGACGTGCTGCCTGGGGGGAATGGTGGAGGTTTTTTGTTTGGTTATTCTTGGTGAGACAGACCAGCTGCAGGGTGGTGGAGAGAGGAGCTGTGTGAGGTGCTTTTAGGGCTGTGGTTAGAGATATTTTGGGTGAGGTTCTTCTTCTGGGAGGGGTTGGCAGAGAATAGGGAATTTTGGGTGCTTTTGTTGGGTTGCTGGAGGAAGTTAGAGAAAGCGAGAGGGAGAGAGAGTTTTTCGGAGGGAGAGGATAGCTCAGAGGAAAAAAGCTAGGGGGTGCTGCAGTTAGAGAGATTTTTAGAGAGAAAGTTTTCTGGGAAAGCGAGCAAGAGGAGCGTAAGAACTCAGCTGGTTCTTCTTTGTGAGAGGAGCCTGGTAGTTGCAGGAGTAAGAAAGAGGCCTTCAGGTATGGTCATTTATGGTTTTCTCGTATATTCTCACCTTTGATATTTCTCTTATCCCATTTCTCTGTGATTTCATTTTAGTTTGTTGGATTGTCTTGTTTTGAGGATTACTAGTTTAACATATGGAGAACTTGTTGTATTTTTAAAGCTCTACCCCAGCAAACATCTTCCCTTTTAAACCCACTGATTGTTGAACCTATGACTTTATGATTGAGATGGGTTCAACATGATAGTTGAAAGCTTCATTTCTTCTTTCCTTTCTTCTGTTATGGTTTTCTCGTTCCCTTTGCTTCTTTCCTGGGTATGCACTCTAGGTTTCGGGTTTGGAAGAAGCTGGTTATAGCAAGATTCTGACATTATGGGGAAATGGTTGACGGGCTCTGTTTTCCCACGTTGATTCATTTTGGAGATTGATTAGACTGTTGGTGATTTTGGGAATGCTTGATATTATATTGAGATAGCAAGCAGCTAACAAGGGTTGCCTCTTGGTAAGGAAGTCATTCTTTCATGATGATTCTGGCACATTTGAGCAACTGAAAGAGTTGAGCTCCAAGCGTAGGGGATGAAGGAGACATCTGGGGTTTCTATGCGGATATTACGGTGATTTATCGCAAAAGTCATATACTGGGGAATAGCAGAAATGAGAAATCAGAGCTCCAAGATTATCAATGAGGAAAAGGATGAGTTGGCATCTCTTTGTTCAGTATATTCCAGCACTGGTTGCCCCCCATTGGAATCTCTTCGGTCATCACCTTCAATGTATTCTCTTCATATATCCCATGGTTCCATCACACCCATCACCACGTTCATATCTCTGATTTTCATCTCACCACTCATACTTTGATCTTCCAATGTTCAACAACCCCATTTTCTTCCTGCCGCTTTCACCGTTTCATGCAATCATTCACAACCCATATTTTCCATATTCGTCACTCCCATTTCCATGTCCATGTTTCCCATCCATTCAATGCCATTAGACCGTTTCTTCTCATTACCTTCCAATCATTTTCTACCCTCTGCCCTCTCTCCGCCATATTACTGTGGTGTGCAGTGGCTATGAAGTTGAAGGAGACCTGATATCGCCTATGTCATTCGAATCTCCTATAGACAGTCCTGTTCATGGCAATCATTTAGTCTCAACAGTTACAGGAGGGAGCAGGGTGCTTATTGTTACTGGCTGAGGGACAGCTCTGTCCTCGAACGACGCCGGCGGCTTGCCGCCGGCGGCGAAGCGCCTCCGCCATCACCGGAATGCTAAGCAACCATTGAAGCCCCTTGTGAAGATATTTTTACCTGTTTTCTTTCATGTTCTGCCTCCATGGTTTCTTCTCTGTGGTGGTTACATTCTCGTTTTTGAATCTTGTTCTATGCATGGACTGTGAGTGAGAAAGAGGTGTTCTCAAAGGAAATATAGTGTATCATTACAAATGTGCCTGAAGAGTAATGAGCCAAGAAGCTTGGACGGTTAACTGAGACTGCTCATGAATGTAAAAGTGTGTTTGATGCTGTGGAGACGATATCCCATCACGACATACCCAATGTGCAAGTGGACAGTAAGTTGCAAGATGGCAGATATTCAAGCTGTAGTTTATGCTTCTCGTAATACAAGGGGTTTTGCATGGCCACGGGATTGCAAGAAGATAAACGATGAAGACATTCTGGATTGGCTATATGCAATGTTTGATTTTCGGAAGGATAATATGGCCAATCAAAGGGAGCATATGATTTTATTACTTGCAAATGTGCACATGTGGCAGTTTCCTAGGTCTGATCGACATGAGACACTTGAATTTGTTGCTACTGCTGGTCAAAGTCCATCCTTACCCCTTCAATACCCAGCCTATTCCTATCTATCTCCACCTTTCTCTCTCTCTATATCCATACAAATACCCATTTTTGCCTGCCCACCACATGTCATAATCATCTCCATACCCATCAATATCTCTCATACCCATTTTCTCCCTCTAAACCTAACCATGCTCATTTCTCACTGCCCACTCCGTTCTGTCACCTTTTCTCTCTCTTCATCCCATCATCCATACTCATTATGCCCAGCCTGTTTCACCCCTTGAGACATCGAAGACAGCTGGATTGTTGGTGCACATAAATGGGACGTATAGAGCTCATTGGGCTGATCGACTGGGATTTGGTAAGGGTGTTGGTCCTCCTTTGACATTTCAATGTATCAAGAGTAATGGTGGGCCAGTTCCTCAGACTTGAGTTCGAGTCCCACGGATATACCCTATTCTCTACAAGGAAAGGTTAAGTAATGGGGGCTCTATCGTCAGATCTGTAAGGATGGAGACCAAAATGATGCAACTGTACAACCAGAGAATTTGGAGTTATATAAGCTGGCATTTTTCCTGGAAGTTGTTAATGGCATTAATCCTCATGGATTGGGAGAATGGTGGTATGAAGCGAAGCGGAGACGCTCTTCGGCGCTGCTTCTGGTAGATTAAGATCTCTTGATTTCCTCAGAAACAGTCATCAGTTTCAAGCACTATGTGCAATGGTATAAGCAAACCAGTAAGTTGTATGGTCCGCGCTTCAAGAGCTGGCTTCCCGACGAGCATCTATCCTGTGGTGGCTGGTCTAGTTCAGATGGTGTTGGTGTTGGCGTTCCGAGCCACAATATTGGGAATAAATGCAATTCAGAAGGTTACGCGAGGGGAACAAACATTCCGGAAGCCACCTACAGCAGCTTCGTTGACGACGTTGAGAAACGGACTGGCAGTCTATGCTCTGTTTGGGTCATTTTCCCAAAGGAGATATCAGATTCTGATACAAAGAAGCCTGAAGATCGAGATGATGAGGAAGTGCTCATCTAGATGCCGACAAATCCAAGAAGCAGCTATCAACTATGTCATTAAAGTTTGAAGAATCCCATGCACGCAGCCTTCACTTCTCCCTAACTTCCACTTTTCAAACTCACCAAATGAAGAATCTGAAATGTCAAGAGTTGCCATGTGGGAGATGGTTTCGAAATGAGATTGGGAAGCCTCAGAGAACATTGGTTGAGGAACTACGGGTCAGAGACTACGGTGTATGAATACTAGAATCATTGGAGAAGACACCATAGAGGTTATGTGGACAATTTGCATATGCAAAAGTGGGAACAGAGCTAGAGGGGATGAACATTTGGGAAGGATACAACAGTTTGGATGCCTTGTTCACTGCTGCAGGAGGATCTCAGGTCTAACTGATACCATCCGTGGCGCTAAGGAAACTCAAAGGAGCGACAGTCACGAGTTTCGTCTCCGGCGACGCTCACTGAAGAAGTCCAATGTTTTTTTTTTCTCTTCAGAATCACCCTGTCTTCACCACTGCCGCCGTCACTGCCGCGAACACCAATCATCCATCCTCTCACCAGATGGCCAGAAATCTCATGGCCTAGGACGGAGCCTCTCGCCTCTACTTCTGAGATGACGGAGGAGAGTAAAAATGGTGAACACCCAGTTTAGGATAATCCACTACTCGGTCTGGTTTCGTCCACTCTAGAGAAGACGGGTGCTTTAGAGGGGTCTAAGGTGGTCCATAAACATCAGGAGTGGCGTCTGCTCTCTTGTATATGGCTACATGTTAGGGTGTTCCGCGTGCTTGTCAATATGTCGAGTCTTGCATTTATTGGAATCCGGCTAAAGCAAGAATCTGGGTAAAGGGTAAACAAGAAGACCTTAACAGCATTGAAGCTGGTTGGTAGGTCAGTCCAGATTTTTATGGTGACGACAAACGCAAGGCTATTCACTTACTGGATTAGTGATGCATATCAGGCCACAGGATGCGGCATTCTTCTCTGTTCAGGCTTTGTTCGAATCAGCAGTGAAATAGCAATGGGTGCAGGCATCTCTCTTGTTTCTGCGCTTAGTAATTCGCAAATATGACATCAGTATACTTGTCTGAAAGTTCAAGGAACAACGTTTGATGCACCACAGTGTTTCCATAGTGTCGTTTTGATTGGTTTGTCACATCCCTGAATGAGAGCTCATGCAGACTACCCAAGTATCGGAATGGCCCGCTTACCAGTCCGCTTAAAAGGGTCCCAATAGCTCCTTTATACCTTTCCCACTCCACTTTGCATGGTTTGCATGGCCATTTTTAGGCCACATGTCTTTCTACCTTTGTTCCACCCTTGTTTTTTTTTTTTAAATAATCCTTCAAATCTCGGTTTCAAATAGTTTTCCAATTTCTCAATTTTCAAATAATTTTAACTTTTCAAATCTTCATCCTTAGTTTTTTTAGGCTTCAAAATCTCATTTTCAATAAAATTTTGCCGCCCTTTTCTTCTCGACATGAAAGTTTCATAACTTCTGTGATTTTAAAAATATTTTAAAATAAGCAAGACTTTAATTTTGTAACTCCAATTAATGGAATTTACGAAATTAATTCATGCTAAAATAAACGGGCTTTGGTGGGGGCCCTACATATGAGATTTCATGATTGAGTGATTATTTGATTGACTTGTTTGCCATGCATGACTGACTTATTTCTGTTCCTTGACATGCGCATAAATTATATATATTCCTTGTTCACTAACCCACTTTCTTGATAGCGCATGATGACTCGTTTGATGTCAAGGTACGCTCCGCTCTCACCTTGGTTATTCTTCATTGAGTGTTCCGATTTTCATATGTGCATGATTGATTCGGGTATCCATTGATTTCCCTATTAAATGCCATGATTGCTTTATTTTATTAGTAGAGACCCGACTTTAGGGACTTAGAGGGGTGCTACGGTCTTTACCGTACCTTCCCGATAAGTAACCTGACCCCCGAACCCGATCCGGTTTTTCGTAGACCAACCTTTTCCAAAACAAGGAGTCACACTTAGGGTTTTTCTTTCTTATTTTGTTTACCCTTTAAAAATAAAACAAAAATAAGTGGCGACTCCAAGTCATTTTCAAATAATCAATAAAAAATCAATTTTTCGAAATAAAAATCGAGCTCGCCATCGAGTGGGAAACGCATTGAGCCGAAATGCGGGGTCCACAATATTATTTTCATGAAAATAAAAACCCATTTTATTGGATATTATTTATATACATTTCTTCTTTTTTATTTTTAATTATAGAGAATAATGGTAATTGCCCGTGAAAGCACACAAGCATTTTAAGACCAACATTTTTTAAACTTTGTTTTAAAAAAAATTTCTTAATTTTTTTAAAATCTTAAATTTAAAGAACATTTTATATAGGATTTATTATATTTTATAGAGAATGTATTATTTTTTTTTATTTTTATGATTGAAAAGCAAAGATATATTCAAATTCACTTAAAATATAAATGTATCTAAACATATTGCTTAAGGATTTGTTTGATAATTGTTTTTGAAAACAAATTTATGTTCTTAAAAGAAAAACATATTTGACAACCAATAAATAAAAAACAATTTTCTATTTCTAAAAACAAAAAATAATATTTTCAAAAAACATCATTTAATCGTTTTTACTTGTTTTTAAATATTATTTAAAAAAATAATTATACAAATTACAAAGAATGGTTAAAAAATGAAACATTATATGTAAATGTTATTTTAAAATATAAAAAAAAATAGATTAAAAACATTTATTTTCTAACATACATTTGTTTTATAAAACATTAAAAAATAGTTTTTAAAAACAGTTTTTTAAGAACGGTTTTAAAAAACATTCGCCAAACATAGCCTAAAATTTTGATTTCTTTGTCATGGGTCACCTTCATTTTCCTTTTTACTAGTATTAGGTTTTATTTTGAAGTATGCCACAAATAACAGGGAAATCACACCAAAACATCCAAGCAAAATATTCCTAAAAAGAACAAAACGAAATTCCAATGCAATCTTCAGCACACCCCACACTATGAGTCTAAGACCAGTCATGTTTGTGTGTTTTTTTTTTTTTTTTTTTTAATTTATTGATTTTTTCAAACTACTAAAAATCCAAGTCAATTCTCTACCCGTCAAACGTTGTATTAGTTGACTATTAGTGTTTTTTTTTTTTTAATTTTGTGGTCACCAAGAATGAGTCCAATTTTATTTTGTTTGAAAATCTCAGGCCACTTTAGATTTTCCCTTCATTTTTTCCTAGGGGTTGATTAGAATACAGCCAGAAATTTGAACTTGTCAATGCTATTTTACTTTCAGCTTCCTTATCAACCACTTCAGTGATCCAACAGACTTGATATTATGAAACCAAGGAAATGGGGATGATTCCTTCTCCAATTTCATTGATTTTTGAAGTGGGTTTTTTCCTAGAAACTTGCATGGCAAAGGAAAGAAATTAAAGCTTGCATAGTGCTAATGAAATAAGAATAGATGTCACAATGATGCGAGACCACCTACACTCTTCTTCTTAACAGCTTGAGCTAACTGAGGGAAAAAGTAAATTCATATGTAAGACACGAGTAACATTCTAAAATCCTAAGCTAAGGGGTAGAGGTAGCTCCATGTATGGGAAATTGGATTGTTGTCTGTCCTAAGCACTTGAGAGCTCCTCCACAGGGAATTTGTTCAATCGCAACCTGAACCTCCAGAAAAACACCAATGATAATTTGAACAGGCAGGGTTTCAAATCCATACCTGAAACTCCATTGAACAAAAAATCAGTAGAATCCAATATAGCAGAGTGATAAACTGATAATATTATAACATTTTTCTTGTTAATAGGTCGTGCTGCTTCGTCATTTTTTGACATGTTCGACACATCAAGGAGCACCGAGTCGTCTTGTAGTGACCAGCACTGGGTTGCTTCTGGTTACCAAGTCAAAAGCGCGTTAAATATTCAGTCAGTTCCAAATAGTGTGTGATTATTATCAACTTGGGTTTACTTTTTCATTATTAAATCAATCATTTCGGACTTTAGAGCGCTAGTGGCCAGAAGAACCGCAAATATTGACAATTGAGGGAGAAAGTAAAATTCAAGCAAAGAGACAATTATTATAATATTACTTATTAGCGTAGTGTTTTGCATGTGTAGGGTATGGTCACAGACTCACCGTGAAGTCTAGGAGCCTGTGAAGAGGAACATGTTCTAAAGGAATATCGTATTCGGCCAAGTTAAGAGTCTTTTATTCATTGTTTATTGATCGTGGTTGAGCCCAGAGGTCTTGAACAAAGTATATTAGAAGTCTTAAGTTTCAGAAGGAAATCCATGCATAAGTCTAGAGCTTCAAGCAGAGATGAGAATCACTAGTATGAAGGCATTCTTCTTCCTTTCTCTTCTCTTCTTTGCTGGTCCCTCCATGGCAACTGACACCATTTTCCCAGGCCAGATTCTTTCTGGCAACCAGACAATCAGATCCGATGGTGGAACGTTTGAACTGGGCTTCTTCACTCCAGGTAAGTACTCTTCAAACTATTACATTGGCATGTGGTACGGAAGGCTACCCACTAAGACAGTGGTTTGGGTAGCAAATAGAGACCAGCCCCTCTCTGATCCATCTTCTTCCACATTACAACTTTTTGTGGGACTCACTTATTTTGCATTAAGTCTGAATTTCTTTGGTCAAAAAGAAAGGAATGCCTTTCTGGCTTTGTATTTGGATACTGAAACAAGAAGGACAATAGTTGGTAGTTGGTAGTTGGTTGCTGGGAGTTGAATTGGAACAGATATGAACCATATGGGTGTAAGATTAATTAGGTATGGTGTTAGATTGTCCAGCCTGGGGACTTACAATTTTTTATTTTTTGAGACCATGTGGGATTGAATTTGAAAACTTCATCATCCCCATACCTTGCCACCCGAGATAGGCCCCAGTGCTGCAATGAACCCCCATCTTCTTGAACACCATTAATAACTGCTTGGTTTGGATTTGAAAACTTTAGCTAGAAGTCTCGCATCAGTAAATGGTATGAAAAATGACAAGCAGGTGAGGGAATGCAAGCCCAACCCTCACTCAAGGAAGTGATAATTTTGTGAAGATTTTTGTGATTTTCAGCCACCAAAAAGGACTGAAAAAAATGGATTCAATGAACTGGAATGGACAAAACCATTCTCATCTATTGTACTGATGATGATAGGATTTGGTTATTTCATTTTCTAGCCATTCTTCTTGCAAACTTTCCTTATCTCAACTAAAAAGAAGCAATAAATATTCCCTTGAGCTTGGTGTACCATAGGAATTTTGTGTCTGCAATGGAATTTTGTCAAATTGTGAAGTAACCCCAACAAAAATTGTGACTGCAATGTGTTCATTTTCCAATTCTTTTTTTTTTTCTTTTTTCTTTTTAAATTTATTATTATTATTATGAATCTGTATAGGGTATTTAAAATACAAAAAAGTTTGACAAACAAATTGAAAAATAAGGAAAGAAAATTTCTAGCCTAATTACAAACCTGATTTTTAGGAATTAAACAAGTGTATAGATAGATTACTGTCACCTGTACATTTATACATGCCAACTATACAAGAGAAAGAAACATGTGTGATAAGACCAAATCTTCCAACAGGTTGAGATGATATTTTCTTCAATAAATGCTTGGAACTACCCTGGGTTGGTGGCCTGAAACTGAACAATCTTTGGATAGGTATAAGAGTTGTGTATAGGAGCTTCTTGTTTTAATTCAGCGGTTTGGTCCCAAAGAAAGGGAAAGGTGATCCAACCTCCTATTTCAGCTCTTCAGTACATTCAAGGTCATTTGAAATGGTTGGTATAGGTAGAAACTCCTTTCTTCTTCTGTCATAATGTGATAGGTATGCTTCCATTTTGGTCAATTTTTAATCTTCTTGATGAGGAAACCAAGTTGACTTGACATAGGATCAACTTGCAAAGGAAAAGGAAGTATAAGTTGAAAGCTAAATAGTATTTTGCAAATCACCCTTCTTTCAATTCTATTATGGTTTAGGATATTGTTGTCAAGTAAAAATGGGTATATTACAAAAAAATTTGAGTTGCTTTTTCAGTTTTGCCCAATCTCAAAACATGTGGAACATGAAATGGAGGATGGATTTGGACATTAGTTAAGAACCTGAGTTAAAGTCTCATAGCCCGTTTGACAGTAATTTTAGAAAGCGTTTTTAAGTTTTTTAACACTTGAAAACTTTTATCATTCAAGTATTGAAAAAACTAGAAATATTTTTTAGAATCACTATCAAATATACTCTCAATTCCTTGGACTCTTATGATCGATTTATGGGCAGAATTTTCTCATATTTCTTATTTTGATTGTGTAACTTTTCCCACCTCTTTGAATTGAAGTGTTTTGGAAATTGTTTTAAAAAATAGTTCTAAAAATAAGCTTTTAAAAACTGTTTTTTAATGTTTTGTAAATGAAAAATTTAGTTAAAAACTTGAAAAGTTTTTAATGTGTTTTCTTTGTTTTTAAATATATATTTAAAATAATTTTTATTTGTAATATCTTATTTTTAATCATTTTTATATTTATATAATTATTTTTAAAATTAACCTTAAAAAAAGTAAAAATAACTAAAAATTCATTTGAAAGTACTTTTAGAAAACACTTCTAATATAATAAGTATTTTTTAAAAAAAATTATGTATTTATCAAAATTTAGAAAATACTTCTAAAAAATTGAACAATCATTTGTAGTACTTTTTTAAGAATGAATTGATGGAGGATTCTTCCAAAAACATATATTGAGGAAATATTCTTTAAAAAACTTTAAATAAAAATACTATCAAACTCATTTGGATGTTTTTTAAGAACATTTTAATTTTTGTTTTCAAGAATATTTTTTATTTTTCATTTTTATTTTTTCTTGTTATCAATTTTTTTTTCATTTCGTGGCCTAAAAGATAGACATTGTGGGTTGGTTTAGATGAGGATTAGATGAGCATTTTCACCAGGTTTTTAAAACCTATATTCATTCTTCCCTCTCTTTCTGTTTGGCCCAAAAGAAAGTGGGTGGCCACCGGCCAACACATTTTAACTGGCTCAAATTCAGTGATACACGATTGTCACCTATTGCAGTGTCCTTTATTCTGGGTTAAGGCCGTGTTTGGCTGGTAAGGATGGGAATGCTATTCTGTTTTGTTTTTAACTTTTTGCCCCTCGTGTGGGTCCACTGATACCAGGACTACAATTGAATTTGAAATTAGGGTTCACTTCCCTTGTAAGGAAACAGCTATTCATTGGACCCACGACTCACTTTGTATTTATAACGATTATTAATAAATGGTATTAATTGGGAACTCAGAATGGATACGAAGGGCCTGTTTGCAACTGTTTCCGAAAATAGATTTGAAGAACAGTTTTTAATAAGAGATTTTGAAAACTATTTTGTGATATTTTGTAAAATAAGAATATCCTTAGAAATAAAATATTTTTAAAATATATTTTTTAAATAATTTTTATGTCTAGTATTTTATTTTTAATTATATTATAAAACAAGTAGTAAAAAATAAGTGAAAATAATAGAAAATAAATAAAAGATATTATCTGAAAATACTATTTTCTGTTTTTAATTTTTTCTAGAGAAAAGAAAATTGACCTGAAAATCGTTAATTGTCAAACAGGTTTGAGATATCTTTAATCATACTTTTTTATTTATTTTGTAAATCAGTTTTAATTTGATTTAATGTTGCTCTTACTTCTAAAATAAAGCTAATGACTAAAAACTAAGGTTTTGTTTAGGGATTATTTTTGGAAACAATTTTTGAAAACTGTTTTACCATATTTTATAACATAAAAATATATTTAAGAACTTGAAATGTTTGTAACCTATTTTTTATATTTTAAAAATAATTTTTATATACAATATTTTATTTTTATCTATTCTCCATATTTTTATAATTATTTTTAAAAACTATTATTAGAAAATAAGTGAAAACATTTAAAATATGTTTTTTAATTTTAAAGAACAAAAAAATCGTTTTTTGTTTTTTGATTGTCAAATATGTTTTTTTTGTTTTGGATAACAAAAAACTATTTTCAAAACTTTGAAAAGCAGTTATAAAAATGAGGCCTAATTCATTGATCAAAGGGGAAACAAAAATTGAAGATGGGACCAAAACTAAAAAAACATCTTTAGTGAGTACCACTATGGTAGAATCAAATTTATACACTCAAAACTAATGGCGGCGGAGCCTGGACCATCTAAACTTTTGAGTTAGACCCATCACCCATGAGTGCCAACCCGTGAAAGGAAAGTCATAATCAATTGAAAACCCTAATTGTAATGTGTACTTGGCCTCACCAAATACAAAACTCATATTCATGCAATATGGTAATAGTATGTAGGGGGCCCAAAATTCATTGCATTTGTTCCACAAATACAAAAGCATACTTATTTGTATTCTATATGTTGAAGAAAATATTTGAAAATTAAAAAAAAATAAAAATAAATATATATATACATTAAATAAAGACAATTTAATCATTTTTCTTTTTTTATTTTACTGAGACATGTACCTACGATATGAGATACTCGTTTTACATATTTAAACTTTTTTAAGGGACAAAGTGAGATGAGGTGACTCGTCCCATCGTCGTCCTTAAATACAAATTATATACGTGAGATTGATCATGCTTTTCTCTTTGCATATATATTCTTAAAAATAAAAAATCAATCGGGATAAGTACTTGGTGACCTTATTTAAACTTTTCTTCGCAACAAGGTGAGATGGGGTGACTCATTTTGTTGCCATCCTTAGACACAAGTGATTAAAAAGTAATGATATCAAATTGTATACATTATATATAAATAACTAATGAAATGAAAACCCAGTCTTATAATGAAAGTTCTGTTTCGGGCATTTACTCAGATCATCAATGTGAAGCCAACAACCAACTGCCACAAGACTATTGCCCTCTGAACGGTGAAAAATGAGAAATCAACAAACACTTTCCTCTGTCACGCCCCAATCACACGAACTCCATCCTTCTAATAACATCTCCCTATCTTGTGGGATTCATTGGCGATATCCCACTGCGAATTTTCCCATTTTTTTTACTTGTTTGTTTCAGTGGAAAGTAAATTCCTCCACGTATTTTCCCTGTACAGCACACTTCACCAATGGAACCTTTGCTTAAAAGGAAAGTATGTGAAACTATATATATATACATGTGCACACATGTATAACCAGAAGGGGCATTGTATCAAGGTAACGCAAGAGAGCTAAAATGGAGTACTTGGAGCATGAAGAAGAAGAAGAAGATCAGCCAGTAAGCCCTACTGGACAGTACTTCAACAGCTCGGTTTTGCAGATATCTATTATGAGCATTTTGGAATTAGACATTCCGATTGATGACTTGCCTACCTTGTCATTGCTCAAGGATGTGTTCCTCCCCATCAACCCTCGTTTCTCCTCACTCATGGTTTGCACGCTCTTCTCATTTTCTTTTTCCTTTCAGTATCACAGTCAAGTTTGGAAGTGTTTTTGGTTGGAAAATGTGTGTTTGGTTCGTGGGATTGAATGAGAAAATTGAAGATGGAGATTATATATGTTCATAATGAATGCCTTCTTTCCATTTCCCTGACATTTACTCCGATGACTTACTACAAACAGAAAAAAGCTCACTCTGCCAAACACTTTGGCATCTTTCCATTGTCAGCGTGTGTGTTTAATTAAGAGACCCTGAAGGAGATATTTGCATTCTATATAATCCAAACACTACCCTAAATACATATTGTACGTAACTTTTAAGGGTCTGTTTGGATTGATTAAATTTGAGTGCAGGTTGAAGACAAAAATGGAGTGAAACAATGGAAGAGGGTAGAAGTGAAGCTTGAAGACCATGTTAACGTTCCCATTTTTCCAGACAGGTTATCACCGGAGTCCTATGATGACTATTTCGATGACTATCTAACGAAAATTGCCATGAAAGAGTTTCCACAGAGCAGACCTTTATGGGAAATTCATATTATAAAGTACCCAACAAGCAATGCAGCTGGAACTGTGGTATTCAAGCTTCATCATGCATTGGGGGATGGCTTCTCTCTTATGGGGGCTCTTCTTTCTTGTCTGCAAAGAGCTGATAACCCTAATCTCCCCATAACATTCCCTTCATTTAAGGTGAGCTCCAACTTGGACAAAGGGAGAAGCATTATTAGGGCAGTGCCAAGAGCTCTTTCTGCAGCTTTCAACACCGTATCAGATTTTGGATGGAGTCTTTTGAAGAGTACAGTGGTGGAAGATGATCGAACACCGATCCGATCCGGTGATCCGGGGGTGGAGTTTCGACCCCTCTCCATAACTACCATCTCTTTCTCTCTTGATAACATCCAAAAAATCAAGGCGAAGCTTGGAGTGGTAAGATCAAATATAGCAACTCTTTCTTTCTTCTCATGTGTTCATTAATTTTGACTCTATGACAGTCTTAATAATTGTTCTTTATTGCATGCAAAATTTCCATTAATCATATTTATAGGCTTTTGAGGCTTAAATATATATGCATGTTCGTTCTCTTACCTCAATGATCCATGTGAGCTTAGCTAAAACTAAATGAACTTAATAAGCATTTTCTTGGGACTTTTCAATCTTTTCAATCTTGAAAATGACATCGTACCCTCATTACATTTTTCCCCTAGAAGAAGAAAGTGACATTATTATGTTTCTACTCCAATGATGCTAGCTATCACCTAGGCTCTATTGCTCCCATCGTATCGTCGAAATATCGCGTATCGAAGGGTTTCGACACGATATTTCATGAAGAAATATTGGTCCGACGATATTTTGGGATTAATCTCGAGAAATCGGCGATTTCTCGCGATATATCGGTGATTTTGGCGATAAATCGACGATTTTTCCCGATATATCGCCTGGTCAACGCTGGTCATCGAAAGTCAACCGCGCTACAGTGTTCCCCATTTGCTTGCTGCCGAGAGGATTTGAACCCCAAACCAAAAGGTTTAGGGTTCACCCGCTTACCACCTGGGCTAAGTTCAAGGTTTCCAACGGGTTGGGCCGCCCGACCCGGAAGAGTAAGGCCCATGGCCCAGCCCAGGGCGAGCCACTGAGCCCGTTGACTGGTCAACGGGCCGGGCCGGGCCCTTGATATATCTAAGGCCCGTGGCCCAGCTCGTGGGCCCTCAAGCTGGGCGGGCCGGGTCGGGGTAAAAATTAAAATAATTTTCAGTTTTGAAGGGAAGGGGATCCCCTTCCCTTCTGAAACCATAAGAGAGCTAGCCACCAACTGAACTGACCCTCTTTTGTGTAACTATTTTGCATTAGTTATATATATATTAGAAATGTTGTATGATTTTTGAAAAAAAATAAAAGTGAGTTGGTTGTTCAACGGTCACATGACTGTTGAACATGCCACTCATAATTCAATTTCAAATATATGACCGTTGAACGGTCTTGAAATTTAAAAAAAAAAAAAATTAAATCCTAATATTTAAATCCCTATAAATATTAAATACCCTCAATTTTTTTCTATTCTCTCAACTCTTAAGCTCTCTCCCATTCCACAATATTTCCGATTATTGCATTTTGTCTCAAATTATTCAATATTATTGGTGGTGAAAAATAAGCATTGGTGGTTCAAAGAGTTCAAATTTGAAGGAATTTCTGCTTCGATTCTCCAATTTAGTAACATACTTCACCTTTTCTTTTATTTATTTGTTACATTTTAATTTTACATTTATTATTTTTAGCATAATATTTTATCAATAATTATAATTATGGCAAGTGGTTCTTGTTCTTCATCTAATGCATGTGATAGCAAAAAATTTACTTCAAATATTCAAATATATGGAATTTTTTTTATAGAATAGAAATAAATTTAGAAAATAATAAAAAAGAAATGAAAACAAAATGTAAAATTTGTAACAAACTTCTTAGTGGTGGCTCAAATGCAAGTACAAATCATTTAAAAAGGCATCATGAAAATTGTAAAACTAAAAATAATGTAGATATTATAAATTATATGCAATTAGGTAAAAATGAAAGTGGAAATTTAAAAACATTTTCTTACGATGAATCTTATTGTCGTGAAGAAATGATTGGTTATATAATAAGAGCAGAACAACCTTTCAATTTCACTAGTTCGCCATCACCGCCAAGAGATAATGATTAAAATATTTTACTAAATGTATGTCATATTTTTATTTTTATTTTTATGGTTGAAAAGTACAAATGATTGACAAATAAGTAGGTGTCAACCTAGTTGGGATGTATTTATTTTGTAGTAATGTAAACTTTTCCCACATTTTCAAATATAATGTATACATTCAATGAATAAAATAGTTAACAATGAATATTTTTATTAATGTAACATTTTCTATTTCTTGAATATTTTATATATATATTTTAAAGTGGCGGGCCTACGGGCCAACCCGTCGGGCCTAATTTGGGGCCCATGGCCCGGCCCATCCAGAAATGGGCTCGGGTCGGGCTCGGGCCTGCCGGGCTCGGGCCGGGCAGCGGGCCGCGGGCTTTTTGGAGACCCTTAGCTAAGTTGCCCTTTGATATATAATATGCAATATTTTTATATATACTTAAACTTATTATATAAAGAAAATATAAGAATATTTTAAAGAGCAAATTAATTATAATTATTTTATAATTAAATGCAAAGTCTTTTAATTAATTACCAAAAATATAAAAATTATATAATTTTCTTCATAATGTTTTTAATATCATTAATAATTAATTAAATATTAAAAAATTATATATATATATCATAATTTATTTTATATTGTTTAATACAATTGAATTAAATGGATCATATTTTAATACTAATATATATTTTAAAATTAGACATATTATAATCAAATAGCATAATATTAGGTGTAATTTAATAATAAATGTATACTTATAAAATTCATATTTTTATCGATGCATACGATATTATTATCAAATATGATAAATTATGTTATACATATATCAAAATTTTCAATAAAATAACTTTAAAATGTCTATTATACTTCTAATTATATTATTATGAGGTTTTCTTTACATTTTCATGAGTTTTTAACAATTTTAAGCTTACCGATATTTTTTTTCCAAAATATCCGTCGATATATCTCCGATATATCCATAAAATCGAAGTACTGATATATCCGTGATTATCGATATTTTCATTCTTGGGTATATGAATATGTATCAAAAGATATTCTTCCCAACTACTTCACAATAATTTTTACATAGAATTTTTCTAATTTGCTCTCACTAGCTAGCTATAATCTTTGGTTTTTGGGACAAGAAATAGTGGCAAAGTAAAAGCCACCTCGTGAGAACAACCCCACATAGAGATAGGTTTTCATTCCACTTTAGTGTGAAGACGACAACTCATGTGACACATTTCTCTTTTGTCCACAATTTCATGTCAAATGTATTCAACATTTAAGGTGGTTGTTGAAAATTTTGAAATAAATGAACAACTCATATGGTAGTTGATGCATTATATACATTAAAGTTATGACCCATACGAGGGTTTTAATTCCATTTATTATCATCTCCACATCACCCATGCATGTTATGTGAGATAGATAGTTTCATAGCCGACCTTCTTCCTATTAGTTTGTTAGTGAGACGACTAGCATCAACGTATCCATTTATTATCATCTCCACACCACCCATGATATGTGAGAATATATAGTTTTGCAGCTGACTTTTTCTCCTATTAGTTTGTTAGTGAGACGACCAACATCAATGTATTGTATTTAAACTTCTTATTGTATTTGAAAGGAAGGAAATTTGTTATAATATGAAAATATGTAGAGGGGTGAATAGGTAGTCCAAGTAATTAATTTTAATTTTTTTAATAATTATATTAGTTATAACTAAAAGTTGATAAGTCTCACACAAAAGATTTTCGACTGCACAATAATGTATAGAAAAAATTGAAAACATTCAGATGCAAAAAACTACCATTGGTCTACTCTCGCTAATTAAATAATTCATTAAATATGAGAATAGGGTGTATAGTTTTATTTAACCCAATATACCTAGTCCTTAGGGTCTTATAGCATCAACAATTACTCTTGTGTTCCTTTGTGGATTTTTTGCAACCTTTATCAAAATTTACATTGTATAAGCCTCTAACCTTTATTGCACACGATGAATACTTTTGAGAACCATTTTGAAAGTTACGAGCGATAGAAGCTCAAGTTTAATAATTGGCTACTTCTCTATGGTTCCAAATTTATTCAGAATACTTCTCTTTATAGAAAACATAGTGCTAATGTTGGAAAATAAATTAACATTTAATTTCATCAAATTACCTTAGAAAACATGGAGTCAAAATAAAACTACACGAGAAAAAAAAATAAAATAATGAGCATTCAAACACCCACCAAGGAGCATTTGAATATTGGGTTGAATGTTTGAACATTTCTTGAGGGATATTTGATCATCCTATTAGACATTTGAATGCTCTTTATCGAGCGTTCAAACGTTTCCTCTAAAAAATCAATTTTGACTTTGTTTCTTGTGCATTTTCTCCTCAATCCATAACTAGAAATAGTATTGTAGTAATTCCATAAGTTTTAATCCCCTAGAATAACATCGACCTTGAAACAGTTTAAAGTCACCATTGAAGTAGTCTAAAATCAACTCATCATCTATAAGACTTGAAAGAAGTATGTCACATTTAGTCAAGAGGAAATTCAACAAAATTATCAGCTTAAACTAAAACATCAATGGTACTCATGGCTCACCATGCGCTTTCTTTCTTTCCTTAAAATCTTTATTTATTATAAGTATATTTGCAAATAGTATCGAAGTTGATTTGGTTTTTTTCTTCCACTAATTCTAATTTTCTGTGTTTCCAAACAGACAATAAACGATGTACTCACTGGAATAATCTTCTTTGGCACTCGACTATACATGCAATCAATGAACCATGCATCAAGAAATGCCAATTCTACTGCACTGGTGTTGCTCAACACCAGGGTGATTAGTGGGTACAAATCGGTAAAGGAGATGACAGCATCTGATAGCAGCTCACAATGGGGAAACCAGTTCGCCTTCTTACATGTTACACTACCTGAGTTGGCGGATGCCAAGTTCACAAGCCCACTTGATTTTGTGGCAAAAGCTCAACAAACCATCCAGAGGAAAAGAAACTCTTTAGCTGTTCACCTCACTGGTAGGCTACTAGAGACTTTGCGGAAATATAGAGGCCCTGAGGTATGTACACAATACTCCTATTTTTCATGTCTCATTAAGTGCATGCAATGTACCAAAATTTCATGTCAAAATATAATTAGACCATTGGATTATTGTAAATTATGGTTTAATTTGTGATGCAGGTCACAGCTAGGTACATCCACGGCACCCTAAAGAACTCAAGCATGGCCATCTCAAATATGATTGGACCCATTGAACAAGTGGCTCTAGATAATCATCCGTGTCGGGAATATATTTCATGGTGCTAGGCTCTCCAGAGGTATGTTTAATGAAATATAATATCTATCGAAAAAACAAATCGATGAATTCATTTAAAAAAATTCCCATGCTATTATTATTAGTTGAAAAAAAAAATCAAGTATCAACCAAACTCTCAATTTTCATGATTGAAAGTGTATGAAAAAATTTAAGTCTTTGATTGAATGAAGATATAAATAATATGGTCAAGATACAAAGCAACGAGCATAAAGTAATAAGACTTTAATACATATATGACATGATTTGATTGATCATACTTTTCAATAGATACATGTTCAATATCAAACCCTCGTTAGTTTACTTTTTTTTTTATTGGTCATTATTAGTAAGAGTACATGATATATATTGTGAGTTCAAATTCTATAAACTTAATCATATTTCTATTTAACTTAATCAAATTCTATAATTCGAATCTCACTCTTATATGTTTATTTACCCAATTTATTAAACCCATGTGTAAGTCCAAAAACAAAGACTACATGTGAGGGACGATGTTAAGAGTACGTGATATATATCGGGAGTCCAATTCTTATAAGATGAAACTTTTAGGAAAATCGGTTGTTGAACAATTATATGCCATTGAATAAGGGCTAACCTAACCTAGCTTTGCAAGTGTAGGCTGGCCTAACCGCAATTGGGCTAAAGCCCAGGACGGTCAAGTTAAAGCTTTTGACCAAGCTGGCCCCATAACAAGGCCCAATTGAGTTTCATAACCCACCCTAATGGGCCTGAGTTTGTCATATCACAAACTTATCTCTATCACATGAAACATGGTGCTTCCGGAGTTGCAGGGGTTAGTAGAATAATTATAAGCTGATACTCTTCAGCCATGACATTAACAATGGTGTTTTTGGAGTTGCAGAGTATGACCATATCAATCGTAAGCTACATGGGAAAGGTTCGAATCGCCGTGGGAACGGAGAAAGGCTTCATCGATCCTCGAAAATTCAATGCATGCATAGAGGATGCTTTCCAGAGAGTTTTTGAAGCTGCCGTGGGAACTCCTCCCCCTCCAATGTCATGATTCACGGATTCTGTGTTCATGGTTGTCATATTTCTTCATAACAGAAGTTTTTGTGTCGATTGTTGTGTGGTAGCATACTCATTTTTTTGGTCATGAAACAACTAGTCCATCCACCATAGTCTTTAATTAATATTGAAGAAGATTGTTTCCAAGGATGACCGGTTTGAAACCGTTTGGGAGTTGTTCAAATGTTCATGATAATTATGATAATGATAACAATTGTTTGAGTTGCTTCACATTAAGTGCTTTTTCTTTTTACTTATTTAGGCGGTGTTTGAATATGCTTCTTAAAAAGCAGACCCTTAGGTTATGTTTGGTTCTAGAAAGTACAAAGCAAAGAAAAAAAATGTTAAGAAAAATGATTTATCATCTTTTAATTCTATTTTTTATTTTTCTTCACTTTTTATTTCCTTTTACTTTTCCTCTCTATTTTCCCTCAAATTTTTCGAGAACCAAACATAGAAAATTCATATTGTCAAGTACCCAACAAGCAATGCAGCTGAAAATTTGGTATTCATGGTTCGTCATGCAATGGGGGATGGCTTCTCTCCCATGGGAGCTCTTCTTTATTGTCTACTAAGAGCTGATACCACAAATCTCCTCAAAACATTCCTTTCATTGAAGGTGAGCGCCAACTTGGACAGTGAGAAAAACATTATTAAGCAGTGCCAAGAGTTTTTTTCTTGAACGTTGGATATGGTATCAGATTTTGGATGGAGCCTCTTGAAGATGGTTATGGTGGAAGATGATCGAACGATTTGATCTGGTTGATTTTGTAAAGAAGTTTAGAGTAATTTTGAAAGTTCACTTTTTATGAGTTTGGAGTAATTTTGTGAGTTCTTTTTCAAGGGAAAGACTATTATTAGATTTTTTATTTTATTTTATATTTGTTGGAAGTTCATTCAAAATTTGATTAACAATCAAGTTTGATAAGAGTTTTTCTATTTCATGTTCTTGTTAGAAGACTATTGAGAATGTGATTAACGATCAATTTCTTATGATCACAATCCAGACATATGAAATGGACTTCTTTTTTATCGTTGTTATGAATTATTTCTAAATTTAATAAATAAAAACGAAAGTGATATATTTGATTTTAAGTTATTTTAATTATTTTGAATAGGATTAAGTAAAAAATTTCGCCTGTGATAAAATTAATTAATACCTATTATTAAAATAAATTATTTCCTTATCCGATAATAAATGTATTTTCTTTTTATTTTTATTTAGAAAAAATCTTAAAACCTTTTTAAATATGTAAAATAGAAAAAATAAAAATAGATGAAATAAATAAAATAAAATGAGAACAATTATAGAAATTATAAAATGGAGAAAGTGATTATCGAGAGAAAAAATCAACAAAATCAATTGAAAGATAAACTAAAATAAATGACAAGACATAGGTATTAGAAAAATAAATCAATTGAAGATGAGAATTACCCGTTGTATTCCTCCAAAAAGTTGTCTTTCTTCTTCGACTTCAATGATTTAGGGTTTGATCAACTGAATACATATATGAGAGAAGAGATGGAGATTTTTTTTAGGATTTGAGATTAAGAATAAAGAAAAACTAACCTAAGATGGAGAGTTTACAAGTAGAAAAAGAAGCTCTAATACAAAGAGCTCATGGGTAGAGTTTTATTTTAAAAAATAATAATTAAGGTTATTGTCTTATATTTTCTAAATCGACGTAATTTCACTTTGTGTCAACATTGATGTCGTCAATAAAACCCTTTTTTTCTCGTAGTAAGTAGAAACTAATCACTAATTTTAATAATAATTTAAATAATTTTAAAATATATAAGTTTTTTTTACTAATTTTAATTATACTAACTTTATTTTATATTTTTTATTATAATAAATCAAATATGGGAAAATCATTTTCTTAACATATTTTTCTTTCCTCTTACACTTTCCAAAAACCAAACATAGCCTTAAATTTTTTGGAAACCAAACATAATTCTTTTTTTTTTTTTTCTCTCAAAATTTCAAAACTAAACATAACAATGCAATGAGATGGGATTTGAAAATTAATTGATTTAAAAATAAATAAATGAATCAGTCTCTTTCTACTCTATATTTTATAGCCAATAGGCCTCATCTAAAGGCCCAAAGTAGATGATGGGCCAGCCCAAGTACCCATTGTGGATCAAACATGTCACTGTAACCAAACATCACAAATTCGGAGGCATCGGACGGCTGTGAATGATCGAATTGCTAGGGTTTCAAATACACGGCTATAAATCTTGTTACAGGGCGCTTTCTCATATCCTCCCTTACCTTCTCTCTGTTGGATTTCGCAGCAGGTTCTACATTTTGATTTCATTCTTTCTCGGTTGGGTTCTTCCGTTGGATTTAAGTATTGGGCTTTTGATAGAAGTTGTTTGATTCCGCAATTGATTCTCCTTTGGATTTCGTTCGTTTTCGATTAGATTTTTTGCTTGATTTAAAAATTGGGGGTTTTCGTATTCGTTTGATTTCCTGACTGTATGGATGAATATGATGAAAGTTATGATGCATGGTGATCGCCTCGATGTGATGAAGATGTTTTCGCTACGTTCTTTCTGATTCATATCCTAAATATGAAGGATTTATTTTTATGTTTTTGTTTTTGTTTTCAAAATTTATGAATTTGTTTTTATTTTTGGAATTATATGAATGAGGAAGATGATGAAACCAGAAAATCTTAGGACACCTTCTGACGCAGTGAAAGATTGCTGTGTATGAGAAAGATTTCAGTTTCTGATGCTTACGATGATGATAATAAACAAATTTTTATATATTTTTAAAGCATTACTATTTTTGTAATTATTTATATATATTTTTCTCACATTTAAAACAATATAATAAAGGGCTATTCGATTAAAAGGATTTTCAACCCAGATTTTAAAATTTGACCTAAAAATACTTTTTTTTTGTCTTTTTTTTTTTTTTTTTTGGTAAATAGCCATTTTTTAAAAAACTTTTCTGTAAACTAGTAAGTGTAGATGTGCCAAAGTATATAAGAGAATATGAAGAAAAAAAATTAGTATGTGAAGTTATTATTTCGAAACTTATATAAAAACGAAGTAGAAATTCAAAATTAAATAATTGAATTAAATATGAAACCAAATTTAAAAAAATAATAATTGGGATTATATATAAATAAGATTACACTTTTCAAAACCAAATTCCATGATAATAAAATTATTTTTTAACCAAATTTGTTAGATTAAAAATATAAATACCACTTGGTAACATTTAACAGTTTTAATTTAAAGACATTCTTTATTTCTTTTATATTAAATTTGTAAGTTTTTTTGTGTTAATTATTTTATATATAGTTTAAATATTTTTTTCCTTTTATATAAGAGCTTTTTAATAAAAATAAGAACAAAAATGAATTAATTTGAGTAAGAAATTTATCGATTAAAAAGAAGTTGAAGAGAAAAATTTGAAAAGAATAGAGAATGATAAAAGAAAAAAAAAGTTTTCAAACTTTAAAGATGAAAAATGAAATGATTCAAAAAATTTTCAAAATTTTATATCATAATCAATATTAATAGAGTTTAAAGAGAATAAAATTTATAATGGATTATGTTGACGGATTGAAAGGTTATCCATCAACTCCTCTTGTATTCTGATAGCAATTGCTTTTAGTCGTCAAATAATTAAAATTTTAATTAATTAAAAAGATTAAATTTTCAATTAAATTGATTATTAGTATTGAAAAAGGGTATTTTTGGAAATAAAAAATGAAAAACAGCTCATATTTTTATATTTTTATAGGTGGTATAGATACGATAAAAGACATTTATGAAAAAAAATAATTTTTATTTTTATTTTTAAAATGAAAGACAATGATTAGATTTTAGGGATTATTGATTCCTTTTAACCATATATTTTTATAATTAATAAAATGGTGGAGAAAGGTTCGGCTCACATGGGTTTGGGTGCAACCGCTCACAAGTCGCAGACTCCTAGGTGAAACAACACATTTTTAATTTAATTTAATTTCATTTAGTTTATTTATTTATTTTTTTAAACGTTTACATGAATGTATGTGAACAAAGGCAGCCTGGATCTAGAGTCTGGGTTGTGTCCAGACAGTTGAAGCGTATACCAGATTGTCTCTCTGGGAAGTCTACATTGCTTTGGTGGTAATCGTCGCATACATTTTTTTTTTTCATTTTAGTTGTTTCTGGACCTTTTGATTGATACGATAGTTTGCATTTTAGGTGAGTTAAGATGGTGGAAGATCAGGTTTGATAGCGCAGTTAGCTTTTTCAAAGTGCACATCAACTGTTTGATAAAAGTTCTTCATAGAACTGGGTGATTACATTCTGGACTAATTTCACACTAGAGCTGACTGAAACATAAGCATTTAGGAAAGGAAGTGAATGAGAGAAAAGATATAGGGAAAAAAATCCAACATAATAGAAGTAGGAAGAGCTCATCAACATATAAAATGAAACTTCTTCTGAGCCCATTACTTGTTAGTATCTGTAAAGGATTCAAGTTCATAATAAAATATGAAAGGAAATTTTTATAGGATCCATATTGACATGTATTGTTGTATCTATCTAAGACCCAATTCAGCTTAATTGGCAGCTATTGGACATTGTACCAACAATGCATTAAGATGGTAAAGCATGAATTTGAACCCACAGAAATCAATTGCTCAGAGTGATACCTGATTTTCTGGTAAGGAAAAAATAATGGAACAGAAATTCAGCATCTCCTGAAAGCTTAACTAGGGAGACATTGTGAATTTTGAGCAGGAAAATCTAGTCTAAGAAATCATAATGACATCAACGTTATTTAAAGACTTTTGAGTGCTTTCTGGTTGGAGAAGAAAAATAAGAAATGATGAGGTAGGCCAATGTCCTAGCCAAAAGAGGGTCTACCATGTATTAGAACTTTAGTTGAGCTAGGGGTGTTCCAGATTATTTTGACGTCTGATAGTGACTCAATGGACAGCTCCTGCGTTTAGAGGTCTTGTACTTAGTGATGAGTTCAAGCCTTAGAAGTATGCAGAGGGATAGGTCTGGAATAAGCCTTGTATGAGTCCTTTAATCCATGTTTCTTCTTTAACAGGTGCTTTCTGGTAGCAGGGTTTGATTATCCTTGTATGAGGTCAGTCTCTTCAAGTGCAAGCAATTATATGGGTCTTAGGTAAGCACCTGTCTCCTTGGTAGGCAAAGGGGTAAGCAAACATGGCTGTCTTTGTTAATAAGCAAATAGGTAAATAAGCAGAATTCTTTTGTTTGGTTGTCTATGGTCCTGTGTTGCTTCCTTTGCTTAGAAGGGCTTTTTGCTTCTTTTTCTTCCTTTGATCTGATAAAATTTTGTTTATTGTCAAAAGAGAAAGATACCAGGATGAAAAAGATGAAATGATAATTTATAGACTCTTCCTACTCAGAACATGCATATAAGGCCAAAACCCAAATGCGACTTCACATAGCGACTTGAAATGAGTTTGTAATGGTGGTTCAGTTAAAATTCCATCACCTGATGATCCCTAGTCATGGAATTATATAGCAGTGGTTACTAGGTAGAGAGTAGAGCATAGTTACTGTGTTCTATGGTGCCCTTTTTTTCAATTATTACATTTTACTTGAGAGTAACTCAAGGAAAGAAAGAAAAAAAAGAAACACGATCATAATTATTTGGCGTGGATTAATTGTTAGGTACTTCGATTCATTGTTATTTTGTATATATGTTAGTTGGATGACTTGGATGGAGAAGAAATCTGTCTAGTTGCAAACACTTCTAATTCAAGGAGATTTCTCTGGCCAAAATCTTTCATTTGAGGAGGTAAAAGCGATTCATTGGAGTCTGACTCAGGATGTGGTTTAAAATGGAAGCCAAAAGTAGTAACAAATATCAAGTCATTATCACCAATGGTATTTCTGTGGCAGATTGACTAGTGGCAACTCAAATGTGCTAGAATCTTTATCATAGGTCAGTGGTGAAGGCATCTCAAGAATCTGTCAGGCTGTGATAACAGTTTATATTCCTTTGCTACTTGCAATCATATGTGTAGTGGACCTTTACTTCTTAGTTAGATGTTGTATTGAACAACCTTATCCATAAGAATTCACAAGCCTACAATTACCAGGATATGAAGGTAGAACTCATAACATGTCAGAATTTTCGCTGGCTATGCCAAACAATGATTTTGAGTGTTTCAGAAGTTCCTAACAGTGATCGATCATGTCACTGTTCATGTCATCTAGCTGCTCGTGTTCTTTGTAGTTTCCACATAATCTCATTTATACCCCTGCAATTTCTGTAGTTGTCACTAGAACAGATTGGGTTTTCATTTTCTTGATCATCTTTTTCTTTTTGAGCAGATAAATATTTCATATCCAGGAGAGGATTTAGGTTTTCTTGCAGTGCATTTGGAATGATAAAGGCAGTGGCATTTCCTTGCAAAGTATGTTTAATTTTCCTCTTATGTTAATATGGTACTTAGTTTTAGGTTGTTACTTATGAATTAAATTTTCTTAGAGAGCATGTTGTCTGAATTTAGTTAATCATGTAGATTTTCCTAGTCTACATACAAGTTTTTAATCTGAAAGACAACAGAATGGATAGCCATTCTTTATGATGCAGGCTTCTTGTCAATCATGAAAATATCTTTTCAAAGATTAAAGGATATAGCTGAGATTTGTTAGAAAGAGCATATAAGAGAGTACCAATGAGGAATCTGAATATTTTGATAAATGGTGGACTGACAAAAATAAGCTGGTTATATATATATATATATTATATAAAAGAGTGCTCAAGCATGGATAAAGGACTCACAGTTGTCTAACCTGGATTGATGGACTGATATAACAAAAGAATTACCCCGTACAACTTGCATGGAGATATTGAATGACATTTTGAATCTCATATCCTGACAAAATAGGAGTCTCAATTTAGTTGAATGGAAAAAGAGGAGCTATTTAGGGGAATACCAAAAATGGAGTTGTTTAGCGGAATGCCAAGGGTGTTATGCAATGGGCCATGGAAAATATAGGTTATGGGTTGGATGAGAAAAAATAATCATGTTGACTAAATTCTATAAATTTTAATTTTGAGCAATAATTTTTGAATAGCTAGGTATTCTAACTTTGAAACTAGTATGCTCTCATGATCTTGGGGTGATGGCATATTAGGCATGAAACTTGACCTTTGAATTTGGGAAGCTTAGCCATCCAATTTTTACCTAGTCTCATATATTTAGGGATTGTAAATAACATTTCTAATATTTAGAATGGTGATTTGGGTTTTCTTTGTAAATTACACACATACACATGTATATGTGCGTAATGTTTTTTCAAGATTCCTTTGAACACCCATATGTATTTGACTTTAATTTCCTTACTTTTTTGAACTCATAAAAAAAAAAAAAATTCCTAACTTTTTTGTGCTTCATATTGGTTTTTAGAATTTTCAGGGTTTTTTATTGTGATCTAAAATGATTTCTGATTCCTCTTGCTATTGCTTCCCCCTATATTTTTCAAAGAGTCCCCATATGACATGAATGCAAAAGCATCACTTTGTTATGAATCTTCAGCAAAAATGTCATCAAAGCATCCAGATATGCCTTGAGTTTTTTTTGTTTTTTGTTTTTTTTTGGTGAACTTACTATTGCAACTGTGTTTTGATTTGCCTTTGGTGCTACATTGAGTGTATGTTTTCATTTATTTATGATTTATTATTTATTTAAATGGTGGCTCTTGGTGGCATTGATACTTTTTATGTGTATTCATGTTCAGTGCATGTTGGATTCTACCTGATAAGTTTATGGTTTGACGAGGCTCAAATTTGGATAAAAAGACCTACCATAATGCATCTAAAAACTGGAATCCGTTTATGTAATTGTAATCATAGTTCTCTCTTCATCTGAAATACTGTTGTTGCTGGAATGTTAGTGTTTAATTTTATTTTCATTTTTTTCTTTCTGTGCATTCAAAAGATGCATATTAATATTTTGACCAATTTAATCTTCAATTTCTAACTAGATTTTACATATGGTCCCCAGGAAAAGTACTGGGGCAGTTTTGACTTTCACAGTTTTACACTTGATAATTTAGTGTATGGCTTATGAAATAATAATATGTTTTGTCCTTACTTTGGTGTAACCTTTTTGTAATATAGGCATCAATATTGCCTTTTGCAAGGATTGAAGTGCCTAACCAGGTAAAAGTTAAAGGAGCAAGGATGGAGCTCTCTTTAACTCAACCGGATGATTGGCATCTTCATCTACGAGATGGTGACCTTCTTGAAGCTGTTGTCTCTCACAGGTCACTTTATTTTTATGAGCATGCTCTTTCAAACTAGACTGATGATTATCCCGCTCTTTTAGTTATGGTCTTGATGTATATCATACCGACTCGGAAAAATAGATATTTGCTTGTTTTCATTGAATGGGTTAATTGTGTTGTGAATATTATGATTTCCATTTAATCTGGCCATGATTAATTCTTACAGCGCAAGTCATTTTGGAAGGGGAATAGTGATGCCAAATCTGAAACCCCCATTACCACCACTGCTGCTGCTGTGGCTTATCGGGAATCCATATTGAAAGCACTGCCTGCCAATTGTGACTTCACCCCTCTTATGACACTATATTTGACCGATAAAACAAGTCCTAATGAGATCAAGCTTGCCAGTGAGTCCAGCCACAGCTTGTGATTTAAAGCCTGTTAGTTGTTTCTACTTTCTGAAGATTATTCGTTGCCTGCCTCTCAATTCTCTGATTTGACTTAATTCAAAGTTACTAAAGAGTATTTAATTGTAGGTTTATGTAACTTTTGTTGCTAATGCTGCTTTTACATTTATAAAAGTGTAGAATACGAATGTATAGTCATTTAGTCATATGATTATATTGTTTTCTAGAATTTCTACTGGTGAACAGGTGTTGCAGTTTGCATTAGTTTATGCGCATGCACCTTTTATACATTCTTTTGTTGGTAGTTAGAGTTTTCGATGATTTTCTGTAAATACATGCTGAAGGTCCATTAGAGTTAATCTTCTACTCTTTTCTTAGTGATCAAGATTTAGTTTGTTTTTTATGTAGTTTCAGTGAGTACTACCATCTAATAAGCTGTTTGGTAAGAGGGAGCTTAAGGGAAAGGAATTGAATTTCGTTTTCTTTACCTGGAGTTGAGGAGAATTAAAAAAGGACAAGTGACAGTTTTTGCCTTAAAATGTTACAAACAAAAGAGGGAAAAATAAAATAAAATAAAAAAGAATGATGGGGAGTCTTGCTGGTTGCCACTTGTTGCAATTTTTTAAGTTACATCCCCACCCCTGTCATCGTATGCAATCATCACTACTTGAGGAAGAAAAAAGGGGGCAAATGATAGAAGAAAATGAAATATGGAAATAAGGGATAGAAAAAGAGTTGCTGCTTTGACAACAAAATTGAGAAGGTTTGTTATGCATGAAAGAGAAATATTGGTGGGCTCACTCTATCTTCTTATGTCAGGTGTGAGAGAGGTGTACTTTGGTGCATCCTTTTTGGCACTTTTTAATACAATTCTCATTTATTGATAAAAAAAAAATGTCAGGTGTGAGAGAAATCCATGTGGAATCATTGGCCCAAGAGTAAGTAGGTCACTATTGACCTTGTGACTTTGCACCTGTTTTTGTGTCTTAGTGTCTGAATTAAAGCCATTGAAGGTACCTGTTTCCTTCAATTTTAGCTGTGTTTTTTAGGCTCCTTAGTCAGTTGGCCTATTGTCCAATTTAATTGGAGCCCTTTTCCTTGTAGAAGCACATGTCGACCTTCTCTCATTTGAAGCATTATAAAGGGGAGAGTCCTTTCTAGAAATTGGAGTGAGCATTAGGAGTTTGAAGAGTCTAGCTTTGGTGCCAAATTTATTGGTATCTTTCTTATATTAGGTTAATTAGCTACATTAAAGATAGAATAGAGTCTGATATCATTGTCCATAAATACCCTGTGAGGAGTTATTTGTATCTAGCTTTCATTGTTCTCTCTTAATAAAAAACTCAAGAGTTATATTTTTACAACTCTGTTTGTTTGATGCTTTTATCTTAACATAACTTGTTGGAGGATGACATATATTGTGGGCCCAAATTCTAACAACTTAAGCTTTTAGGAAAATTGGTTGCTTAACATGGTGTTCCAGGTTTATGTCCTCCCTTCATCAATTTATCCATCTAATAATTGTGATAAAAAAATTGTAACTTGTTTGCTCCATGGCAGGTAAGGGTCCACACGTGAGGGGGGTATTGCTTGATATCCTTTTAGGAAAATTGGTTATTAACTTAATTATATATATGCAACTTTTACAACATGATATTCTGCTATAAATAGTGGCATATGGTGGTAATCCATTTGATTGATTTAACCAGAACTTAAAATTTGAAATATTGGAATGTTTGGACAGTTTATTAATATAAATGAACAACAACACTTGTAATTTTTAATGCTGTAAACTCCCCTAGTGGTGGATTTGTTCCTTTCCATTTGAATGACAGTTGGAGGATATCTCTAAAAAATTCCCTGGCCGTGGATGCTTGTAATTTTATCCCTTAGGGATTTTTTCTTTTCTTTTTAAATTTTTTTCTCTAGATTGACTTCCATGGCTTCATAATTATTTTAATCTCACAAGAAATAATCTTTTATGATCTTCAACATCATGGTTAATAAATTGGACACTTATGATAATTATCTCTGCCATTAGTGAAAATTGATGTGGTACATCTTTATTAATGTGAATTCCTGTTGCTTTTTCCTTTCCTTCATATATTTCTACCTGCGGTTTATATGAAAATGCTAATTGCTTCAACAGGAAATAGTGGGGTAGTTTTTGCTGTAAAGTTGTACCCTGCTGGTGCTACAACAAATTCTCAAGATGGCGTTACGGATCTTTTTGGGAAGTGCCTTCCTGTTCTTGAGGAGATGGTTGAGCAGAATATGCCTTTACTGGTAACTCCACCAGTCCCTAAATAGATTTTTTTTCGTACTTTACCTTCTCTATTTCATTTGCAACTGAAAATTTTCATTCCTTGTTTGAAGATGAATACTCAAGACATGATTTAAATTTCCTAGAAGCAAATATGTTGTTCCTTGGTGAGACCTAACTTCATCTGTTGCTGCTTTTGGAAGGCGGCCTGTGAACTTTTGGCTTATAACATGTGACCACAGCTTCTGCCCCTAAGTGAAAGTATAAGTCACATTCTAAGATTTTTTTAAACAAATGAAATGAATGTGCAAAATAGCAGCGTTGCAGGAATTGAATCCTAGTGACAATGTGTTTTAACTGACAGACAATTCATACACACATGGTTGCCTTAATGAATCCAGAAAAGATTTTTTTAAACAATGAAATTACTATATATATTGTAGTAATCTCTAGAGTAGTGAAACTCAAACATATTACTCAATAGTACCCAATTGATAGTGAATGAAAATCACTGTGATTGAATTTACCTTTAAATTGTTGAGTGCAACTCTCATAAGGCCATTATTGATCCCCACTGATATTGTTTTAAAGCAATACCTCTTAACCTTTTGTTTTCTTTTTTCTAAAGCAATTTAAAAGCAATACCTTTTACTAATTGAAGACTTGGACAAGCAATTGTAAATCTTCAAATGACAAAAGGCTTGAGGATAAATTGACAAAATCTACTAGTTATAAGGTAGTAGCTGAAAGAGAGTCTTTTTGGAAGCTTATTATCAGTAGGAAGTATGGGGAAGAAGGAGGAGGGTGGATCTCTCGTGAGGTTAGGGAAGGCTATGGGGTGGGGTTGTGGAAGGAAATTAGAAAGGAAGGCGTTCTGATGTTTAAAAACATTTCCTTCACTGTAGGGGATGGTAGAAGGGTGAAATTTTGGAAGGACATTTGGTGTGGAAACATTCTCCTTTGAGAGGCTTTTCCTTCTTTGTTTGCCCTTGCGGTCTCTCAAGATGCGTGGGTAGCGGATTGTTGGGATTCTATGGGGATGCGGGGGGATGGTATCCTTGTTTCTCTAGACCATTTAATGATTGGGAGATGGAGGCGGTGGCGAGCCTCCTTTCGTTCCTTCAAGGAAAGAGGCTTATTGTTGGGATGGAGGATAGAGTGTTGTGGAATGCTTCTAAGAATGGGATTTTCTCTGTAAAATCCCTTTACAATACTCTTGATTCTAGTGGTGCAGTCCCGTTTCCTTGGAGAATCATATGGAGCCCTTGCGTGCCTACTAAGGTGGGTTTTTTTGCTTGGGAAGCTTCTTGGGGAAGGTGCTAACCCAAGATCAACTCAAAAGGAGGGGCTGGATTTTAGCAAACAGGTGCTTCTTATGTTGTGATGATGAGGAGACAATAAACCACATCCTTATTCATTGCCCCAAGGCGAGGGTGTTGTGGAATCTTGTGTTTTCGTTGTTTGGGGTTAATTGGGTCCTTCCGCTTAGAGACACTCTCCTTGGTTGGTCCGCTTCCTTTGTGGACAAGAAGCATGGAAAGACTTGGCGGGCAGCTCCCCTTTGTTTATTTTGGTCGGTTTGGAAAGAAAGAAATAGGATAGTTTTTGATAATGAGGCTTTGTCGATCCAAAGATTGAAAAACTCCTTCGTTTGTAATATTTTCTCTTGGTCTAAGACTTGTTTAGATGGAGAACCCCGCTCCTTAATTAACTTTGTTGATTGGTTGGGTTTTAATTGAGGGTTGGTGAGTGTATGCTTCCTTGTGTTTTTTGTTGTGGGGCTTCTCGTGCATACTCCCTGTATGCTTCGGGTTGCCTTCTTGCTCCCTTCTTTTAATAAATTTTCTGTGTTTATCTATCAAAAAAAAAAAAAAAGCTAAGCCAAACACAGTTTTACATGGGTTCTAAGTAGGACATTTCAATTTAGTTTACTCTTTCTCGATTAGTGTGAATTCAACCAGCTGGAGAAGACACCATTTAGAACCAAGACCTATCTGTTTGAGCTTCTATTTACAGGTCCATGGGGAGGTTACAAATCCAGAGGTTGATGTATTTGATCGAGAAAAAGTTTTCATTGACACTGTTTTAAGACCTTTGATTCAGAAATTTCCACGGCTGAAGGTTGTGATGGAGCATATTACAACCATGGATGCTGTTAGGTTTGTTGAGTCTTGCAATGAAGGTATCTTTAATCACTTCTATTTTCACCATCACCATTATTCTTTCCATTGTTTTCCCTCTTCTTCTTTCTGGGAGTGTTTTAATCCATTTATTAATCCTTCCTCTTATCCCATTTTTAGATATAGTCGTTTTATCTCACTTCAATTGTGTTTATTAGGATATGTTGCAGCAACCGTTACACCACAGCATCTTGTTCTGAATAGAAATTCTTTGTTTCAAGGAGGATTGCAGCCACACAATTACTGTCTTCCAGTACTTAAAAGAGAGACACATAGTAAGTATTGTCCTCATTTTCTCACAAAGCAGTGATTATGGATTCCATTAGGAACCTAATGCTTAACTTATGACGTCTTAACTTAGCTCTTATCAATTAGAAACCTAATGCTTTCATGGCATCATCTAGTATGCAACTTATCAATGGAAAGAAGCATGCATGAATGTTTGTCTGATCGGTATGCTACTTGCCTGAGTTTGGAATGAAGATTTTTAGTAAGATGAATTGTGCCATAGGTGTCACTGTTTAAAATATTGCCCCACAACACACCTGACAATTTTTGTTATGCCTTCACTTTTGGGTTTATTCATGTTGAAATGCAACAAGTGGATTATCCTTGTTATTAGCTCCTTGACTACTTAATATAGGTCATTTTGGGAAATATAATGCAACTTGTCTGACTCTTTGAAAGTGTCTGATCTATTTGTGTTTTCCATAAAAAATTTGAATGGGTTTAAATTATACCTTGTAATACTAGTGTACTCTGCATTCCTTAAAATTGGAAGTGTTCATGGATTTTCTAGATGTTGCTATGCTATAGAATTGAAGCATCCGAAACAGGAAGGGCTTATGCCATAGAAAACAGGAAATCCCCATTGGAAAGAAAGAATCTTGTCCATTTTAAAGAGTCCTTACCAGCAAAAATGCAGGGTTTGCAGAGCCACTATGAAAAAGCAATTTGCACATGCAAAGGCAGATCATCAAAATTTTCCTTTAACACCTTGAGTTTCTTATCCTAAATTTCTAGTTGATACTGGAGGTGTATGTAAAAAATCCACTTTTTATAGGATCTAAATTCCAAAAATTTGACCTTGATTTAGTTGTTTGGTAGCAGAAACCACTGAACATGGTCTTTGTTGATGTTAAAGGAAACAAAATTAAAAATTGAAGGCTTTCTTGTTGATTCAAATCAAATATTAGGAAATCAGTAAGAAGGACACTTTTTTGTTTTTTTCTTTTGGAATGAATATTTGTCATGGAACTAAATAACACAATAATGCATATCATGTTTTATTAGTTGTGCATTCTATGTTATTGGATGCAAAGGTTGTTGAAGATGTCTTTGAGGATGCAATTGTTCTTCGGAAATGTATAGTATTAGCTTGTTTAGTGCATGGATAATTTTTTTCAAAGAATATTAGATCATCTAATGGAGCAAGCTATTGCTTTCAAATGCAGAATACTGAAATTTGAAGTATTGGGAATTACTTAACTCTTGGAATATTTTGCAGTTTATGGTTTATCTGGAAGATATCATGTGAGGGCAGTGGTTGTGATGATGCTTACAAAAAATAAGTTCAATATATTGGAAAATTTTTATGAATGAACTTTGAATGCAACATGGCAGTTGCGTTAAAGAAAATAAGGGAGGAGCATGTGCTAGCATTCTAGAAGTATCTGGTTTTACCAGGAATTATTTGCGATATTGTGAATTCTCCAATTATGGCATTATAGGGAGTGATTTATCTGTACTTAACCTGGTTCATGATATTTGCAATTTCTGAAGAACTTTGTCTGTACCAATTGCAGTATTCCTTTTGACTATTTTTGGTTTCTGAGCCCATTTGTTTGTCTTTCTTACAGGACAGGCTATTGTGTCAGCTGTGACTAGTGGAAGTAGAAAATTTTTCCTTGGAACTGATAGCGCCCCTCATGAGAGACGACGAAAAGAATGTCCTTGTGGATGTGCTGGTATATACAATGCCCCTGTTGCCTTGTCACTATATGCCAAGGTGTTCGAAGAGGTAATTTCTCTCAACATCCGGTGTATTATGTTATTGTTTTTCTTTTAATTTTTCATCTGCTTTTACATTTTATGGTTGGGAAAATCTAAAATCTCACATTGATTAGCAGCATTAAGTAAAATCATGAATGCTTGTCAGTGGTTGATGAATTTGTAGATGTCTGAATGAAAATCTTAGTTGGCTTGGCTGTATTAGGAATAAAGCCCACCAATAGATGACATGCAAATAATAGTGAACTTCTTTTAGTAGACGGCTGAAGGGGCATCGATCCAGTTCTGACATTATATTGAAGTTTTGGTCAGCCTGATACGCTGGGTTGCTCTGTGGCAGCCCTATGGTACCATAGATCAGTATCTGCAATATTAAATGATCACATGACTTACCCATGAAACACTGTTTATTCCACAACCATTGATTTTTAATCTCTAGAGTACATGGCTTGCCTGTCTAAGCCTCTGGTACTGAATGACCTGTACCTGCTGCCTTGAATGCATTTCTAAAGATTGAAATGCTTAGACTCTTGTCCTGCATGGTTCTTCTAGGTTATGGATTGGATATGCTCATTTATGTCAAACATTTCTTGTTTCTTAAAGACGAAAAATCTACCCTCATTTGCATGTAGGCGTTTAAGTGAATTGACTTTGTTGCAAAACATGCTGGTGATTTTAGGCAGGTGCACTCGACAAGCTAGAGGCGTTTACGAGCTTTAATGGACCAGACTTCTATGGGCTTCCAAGAAACACATCAAAGATCAAATTGAGCAAGACCCCATGGAAGGTGCCAGAGTCCTACTCATTCTCCTTTGGGGATATTGTTCCAATGTTTGCTGGTGAAACACTCGACTGGCTTCCATCCTCCCCTTGATCAGTGCCATTCCATCAGACAAATGAGACAATGGCTGTAAGGTTCTCTCTTTACCCCTCATGCAATGTCTCCACACCAGAACTAAAACAATGGAGACATTGTTGTCTTTTAGAATAATTGCTAACAGGGATCCTCATCTTATTTGGCCCTGTTTGGAACCATTCTTGAAAAGTCAAAAACCCTTTTTTGGAAGTTCAATAAGATTGTTCTTTTCTAAGTTCAATAAAATCTTTATAACTTGTTTGGCAGATACCAAAAAGAGCAAGAACCAGCTTCATGCCTTTATTAAGGCAGTTGTTGTATTAAATAAACACACCAAACGATCTTTATTGGAAAAGTACATCCATCTCTGTACTTCCAATAGACTTTGGTTCGTTCTTATCCTTTGAATCCCAGCTAGGCCCAAATAATTCATTGGGAGACAGAGACAAACAAAGAACTGCAGTCCACAGATTCCCCGATTTGTACTTAATTCATTCATATCTCATTGATGTTTGCTACCAAACAGCCACCAAATGCAAAAATAGAAAAATGAAAAAATAAAAAATAAAAAAATAGAGAAGGTGCCAAACCCCAGCTGATAAGAGATACATTCAGGGTATGTTTGGTTTCAAGAAAATTTGGGGGAGAAAATAGAGATGAAGGGTGGAAGGTAAGAAAAGTAAAAAATAAGAATAAAAATAAAATTAATAAATTATTTATATATGTTTTATTAATTTTATTTAATTCACTGTTTTTTATTATATAAAAATTAAATAATTTTAAAATTCATATATTTTAATTATTTTAATTATATTTAATTTTCTTTATATATATATACTATAATAAAATCGACATAAAAAAACATTTTTCTTAATATTTTCTTTTCTTATTACTCTCCAAATACCAAACATAACTTTAGGATTGTGTGATAATCCATATCAACTTGGTTAGTTGGTCATGTTGTGGGTTTGTTTTACATTTTATATCACCCATGGTAATTTTTATGTTTAAATTATTTTTTAAAAGTTAAAAATATTATTTTCATGAAAATAAAAACCCATTTTATTGGATATTATTTATATACATTTCTTATTTTTATTTTTAATTATAGAGAATAATGGTAATTGCCCGTGAAAGCACACAAGCATTTTAAGACCAACATTTTTTAAACTTTGTTAAAAAAAAATTCTTAAATTTTTAAAAAATCTTAAATTTAAAGAACATTTTATATAGGATTTGTTATATTTTTATAGAGAATGTATTATTATTTTTATTTTTATGATTGAAAAGCAAAGATATATTTAAATTCACTTAAAATATAAATGTATCTAAACATATTTCGGATTTGTTTGATAATTGTTTTTGAAAACAAATTTATGTTCTTAAAAGGAAAACATATTTGACAACCAATAAATAAAAAACAATTTTCTATTTCTAAAAACAAAAAAAATAATATTTTCAAAAAACATCATTTAATCGTTTTTACTTGTTTTTAAATATTATTTTAAAAAATAATTATACAAATTGCGGAGAATGGTTAAAAAATGAAACATTATATGTAAATGTTATTTTAAAATATAAAAAAATAGGTTAAAAATATTTTAGGAGATTTTCCAACATACATTTGTTTTATAAAACATTAAAAAATAGTTTTTAAAAACAGTTTTTTAAGAACGGTTTTAAAAAACATTCGCTAAACATAGCCTAAAATTTTGATTTCTTTGTCATGGGTCACCTTCATTTTCCTTTTTACTAGTATTAGGTTTTATTTTGAAGTATGCCACAAATAACAGGGAAATCACACCAAAACATCCAAGCAAAATATTCCTAAAAAGAACAAAACGAAATTCCAATGCAATCTTCAGCACACCCCCACACTATGAGTCTAAGAGCAGTCATGTTTTTATTTATTTTTTCTTTTTTTTTTTCAAACTACCAAAAATCCAAGTCAATTCTCTACCCGTCAAAAGTTGTATTAGTTGACTATTAGTGTTTTTTTTTTTAAAAATTTTGTGGTCACCAAGAATGAGTCCAATTTTATTTTGTTTGAAAATCTCAGGCCACTTTGGATTTTCCCTTCATTTTTTCCTATGGGTTGACTAGAATACAGCCAGAAATTTGAATTTGTCAATGCTATTTTACTTTCAGCTTCCTTATCAACCACCCCTTCATGAGTTCTAGACTGGATTTTAAGTAGATAAGATCCAACAGACTTGATAGTATGAAACCAAGGAAATGGGGATGATTCCTTCTCCAATTTCATTGATTTTTGAAGTGGGTTTTTTTCCTAGAAACTTGCATGGGAAAGGAAAGAAAAGCTTGCATAGTGCTAATGAAATAAGAATAGATGTCACAATGATGCGAGACCACCTACACTCTTCTTCTTAAAAGCTTGAGCTAATTGAGGGAAAATGTAAAGTCATATATAAGACAGGATTAAGATTCTAAAAACCTAAGGTAAGGGGTAGAGGTAGCTCCATGTATGGGAAATTGGATTGTTGTCTGTCCTAAGCACTTGGCTCCTTCACAGGGAATTTGTTCAATCGCAACCTGAACCTCCAGAAAAACACCAATGATAATTTGAACAGGCAGGGTTTCAAATCCATACCTGAAACTCCATTGAACAAAAAATCAGTAGAATCCAATATAGCAGAGTGATAAACTGATAATATTATAACATTTTTCTTGTTAATAGGTCGTGCTGCTTCGTCATTTTTTGACATGTTCGACACATCAAGAAGCACCGACTCGTCATGTAGTGACCAGCACTGGGTTGCTTCTGGTTACCAAGTCAAAAGCTCGTTAAATATTCGGTCAGTTCTAAATAGTGTGATCATTATCAACTTGGGTTTATTTTTCATTACTAAATCAATCATTTCGGACTTTAGAGCGCTAGTGGCCAGAAGAACCGCAAATATTGACAATTGAGGGAGAAAGTAAAATTCAAGCAGAGAGACAATTATTATAATATTACTTATTAGCGTAGTGTTTTGCATGTGTAGGGTATGGTCACAGATTCACAGTGAAGTCTCGGAGCCTGTGAAGAGGAACATGTCATAAAGGAATATCGTATTTCGGCCAAGTTAGAGTATTTTATTCATTTTGTTTATTGATCGTGGTTGACCCCAGAGGTCTTGAACAAAGTATATTAGGAGTCTCAAGTTTCGGAAGGAAACCCATGCATAAGTCTAGAGCTTCAAGCAGAGATGAGAATCACTAGTATGAAGGCATTCTTCTTCCTTTCTCTTCTCTTCTTTGCTGGTCCCTCCATGGCAACTGACACCATTTTCCCAGGCCAGACTCTTTCTGGCAACCAGACAATCAGATCCGATGGTGGAACGTTTGAACTGGGCTTCTTCACTCCAGGTAACTCTTCAAACTATTACATTGGCATGTGGTACGGAAGGCTACCCACTAAGACAGTGGTTTGGGTAGCAAATAGAGACCAGCCCCTCTCTGATCCATCTTCTTCCACATTACAACTTTCCCATGATGGGAGGTTAGTCCTACTCAACGAGTCCAGAACTGAAATCTGGTCGACAGATGTGAACTCTACTACACCTAATTCCACCATTGCTGTTCTTCTCGACAATGGAAATTTAGTTGTACGGGGGAGGTCGAATTCATCCAGTGTATTGTGGCAGAGTTTTGATCACCCAACTGATACGTGGCTGCCTGGTGGGAAGATTGGGGACAGTAAGCATGGCAAGGAAAAGATAGTTCTGACTCCATGGAGAAGCCCAGAGAATCCAGCAACTGGGATTTTCTCCGTTGATGTGGGACCAAATGGAACAAGTCATATACTGCTATGGAATCATACTAAAATCTATTGGAGTAGTGGGGAGTGGACAGGGAAGAACTTCGTCAATGTTCCTGAAATAGACAGAGACTATTTCGTTAAAAATTTCAGGCATGTGAAGACGGAGAATGAAAGCTATTTCACCTATGATGCTGGTGTCCCTACGGCTGTCACTAGATTCCTGCTGGATTACACTGGGCAGCTCAAGCAGTTCGTTTGGGGGGAAGGCTTCACGCAGTGGACCATCTTTTGGACGCGGCCGACACTACAATGTGAAGTCTATGGTTTCTGTGGGCTTTCAGTAGCTGCAATAATCAGAAGGAGCCTCTTTGTGAGTGCATGCAAGGTTTTGAACCCACTGTCCTTAAAGATTGGGAATTGGAAGACCATTCAGATGGGTGTGTGAGGAAGACCCCTCTAGAATGCGGAAATGGAGGAAATGATACCTTTTTTGTGATTTCCAACACAGTCTTTCCAGTTGATTCAGAGAATTTGACTGTTACCACGTCTGAGGAATGTGAAAAAGCTTGTCTGAGCAATTGTTCCTGCACTGCATATGCTTATGATAATGGGTGTTTGATCTGGAAAGGAGATCTCTTCAATCTTCAAAAACTCCAGGATGATAATGAGGGTGGAAAAGATTTACATGTAAGAATTGCAGCGTCTGAGCTGGTGGAAACTGGAACAAACATCACTAGAGAGAAGGCCACCACAGAGAAGGTCACTTGGATTCTCATCGGGACAATTGGAGGGTTCCTTCTGCTCTTTGGTATTCTTCTGGTTGTTTTCTGCAGGAGACACAGACGACCCAACAAAGCACTCGAGGCAGCTGAGGATTCTCTGGTGCTCTTTAAGTACCGGGATCTGCGAAAAGCAACGAAGAACTTCTCCGAAAAACTTGGAGAAGGAGGATTTGGTTCTGTTTTCAAAGGCACCTTGCCCAACTCAACTGTCATTGCTGTGAAGAAGCTCAAAAATCTAACACAAGGGGAGAAGCAGTTCCGCACGGAAGTAAGCAGCATTGGAACAATCCAGCATATCAATCTTGTCCGCCTTCGGGGATTCTGCGCAGAAGCTTCAAAAAGATGTCTAGTCTTTGATTACATGCCCAATGGTTCTCTAGAACATCACCTGTTTCGAAAGGATTCCAAGATCCTGGACTGGAAAACAAGGTATGATATTGCAGTGGGAACTGCCAGAGGATTGGCTTATCTCCATGAGAAATGCAGAGACTGCATCATACATTGTGACATCAAGCCTGAGAACATTCTATTGGATGCTGCACACAACCCAAAGGTGGCTGATTTTGGGCTTGCCAAGCTCATAGGGAGAGACTTCAGCCGTGCGCTAACCACCATGAGAGGAACCAGAGGCTACCTTGCACCAGAATGGCTTTCGGGTGAAGCCATCACACCAAAAGCTGATGTTTTCAGCTATGGAATGCTGCTTTTCGAGGTTGTATCAGGAAGGAGAAACAGAGACCTGTTAGAAGATGGGACAGATGATTACTTTCCCACCCGAGTTGTTGATGTAATAAACAGAGGAGACGATGTTCTTACCTTGTTAGATAGCAGACTAGAAGGTAATGCCACCATGGAAGAGCTCACCAGAGCCTGCAAAGTAGCTTGTTGGTGCATTCAGGACAATGAGAAGGACAGACCAACAATGGGGCAGATAGTTCAGATTCTGGAGGGAGTCTCAGAAGTGGGTACACCTCCAATGCCTCGGTTTCTCCAGAATCTCTCGGGAAATCCAGCCGATGGTGCCATCAATTTCCAGGAGACTTCTTCAGAAGCTTGAAGAGTCATTCTTCAATGAGATTCAGGTAGTGAAAATATGGTACTTGGGTACCTTCCAGTGAGTGATTACATTCTCCATCTTAGTCGTTTACAAGTCAAAGATCGAGTACTCTTTCTTATTAGGACTTTGAAGCAGTAGCTGCTGAATCCCCTGGGTGGCCACGCCCGCAAAGGATACGAATCAGCTACTCAAAATAAACTCAGCATATATCAATTCCACCATGCCCCAACAAAAATGAAGGTGGATTTGATGATGCATGTAGTTTTGATTTGATTGTGAAAAACAAATGTGTTAATGTAATATGCAAAGCTTGTTCGAATGTGTTTCTTATACTAAAGCTTGATTGATTGAATACATGAACTTGAAAGAGATGCCCACATTCAATGGCACCTCAACTTGATGGGGCTTTGCACTAGTATAGTAATTTTCAAAAAAATCATACCACAAAAAGTACTTTTAAAACTATCTTATTTTTTGGAACACCAGCTAGTGTAAAGTAAATTTTAATATAAAAAATAAAATAAAATAAACCCGTCTTTTGAAAAGTAGCTTGTTGGTGCATTCAGGATGATGAGAAAGATAGACCAACTATGAGGCAGATGGTTCAGATTCTGGAGGGAGTCTCGGAAGTGGTACTCTAAGGCATCAGTATCTCCAGAAAGTCTCAGAAAAGCTGGCCAATGGTGCCATTGTTTTCCAGGAGACTTCTTCCAATATTATAAATCAGCATGGGTTGATGTCTCAGCTACCTTAGAAGCTTGAAGCATCAATTCTTCAATGAGTTTCAGGTACTGAAGGGCTCATGAGTAATGGTGTACCTTCCAACGGGTGTTTGCATTCCGCATCTCATTAGCTTACAAGTCAGAGATTCACTTCATGCAGAATCCTTAGGGTGGCCATGCCTGTAAAGGATATGAATCAAAATAAACTCAGCAAATTCTTGGTGTCTTACTTACCATAGCTTATATGAATGTGTTTCTCATACTAAATGTTACTTGATTGAGCACATGAACTTCAAAGATTAGTCCATATTGAAGCCTGCCAATTGCCTCCCAATATGACTGCAGATGGTCCTCACGTTTATCAGAAATTTTAACAAGAGTTCACCCATTCTGCATTCAAAATGGGAATGTGTATTATACCACTTTCAGAAATTTCAACATTGGCTAAATGTGGTTGATATTATTTCTTGTTTATGGTTTTAAAAAAATATATATATATGAGAAGTTCAAATGTTGCCAATATCCAATACCTTAATATTCACTAGTAATGATTTACTATATACTAAATGATTTTTTGAATTCCAGGTATTATGCATACACAGCACACCTGACCTCTAGCAACCTAAAAGAACATACCCAAAGAGTTAGCCAATATAAATGCCAAAAAGGGGAAGATAGGCAACAAAACAAGGAAAGGAAAAAATGTATATATGAAAGATTATTTTACTCCAATACAAGTCAAGCAGAATAAATGAAACACTTGAAAATGGAGTCCTATGAGAAAAATGATTACCTTAACAGCCCTTTTGTCGCTTGGATTGTGGATGGGTTTTTTCTGGATTATTTATTTATTCTTGAGGAGCAACCTCACATGTTTCAATCAGTTTTCCCATCAAATGCCGGTCAAGTTATGGAGTTTTTGCTCTTGACTTTGTTGAGCATGGGTGAGCAGAAAAGTCTTGAAACAAAGCATTTGAAAAGTAAAAAAGGGGAAAAAAATGTCAGCTGCATATGCAAATTCATGCTCATTCCCAAAAAAAGAAAAAAGAAAAAAAGAAAAGACTCACTAGCATGAAAGCATGCTTCTTTCTTCCTGTTCTGCTTCTCTTCTCTCTTTCCTTCAAAGCTCATCTCTGCAGAGGTTCAGATACCATCTTCCCAGGCCAGTCTCTTTCTGGAAACCAAACAATCAGATCTGATGGTGGTACATTTGAACTGGGCTTCTTCACTCCAGGTAACTCTCGGAACTATTACATTGGCATATGGTATGGAAGACTACCCACTAAGGCGGTAGTTTGGGTAGCAAATAGAAATCAGCCCCTCTCTGATCCATCTTCTTCCACATTACAACTTTCCCATGAAGGGAAGTTAGTCCTACTTACCCAGTCCAGAACAGAAATCTGGTCAACGAATGTGAGCTCCAATATATCTAATTCCACTGTTGCTGTTCTTCTAGACAATGGAAATTTAGTCGTGCGAGGGAATTCAAATTCCTCCAGTGTGGCGTGGCAGAGTTTTGATCACCCAACTGATACATGGCTGCCTGGTGGGAGGATTGGATACAGTAAGCTTACCAATGAAAAGATATTTCTGACTCCATGGAGAAATCCAGAAAATCCAGCACCTGGAATTTTCTCCATTGAGGTGGAACCGAATGGAACAAGTCATATACTGCTATGGAATCATACTAAAATGTATTGGAGTAGTGGGGAGTGGACTGGCAAGAACTTTGTCAATGCTCCTGAAATAGAAAGAGACTATTACATTAAAAATTTCAGGTTCGTGCAGACTGAGAATGAAAGCTATTTCACATATGATGCTGGTGTCCCTTCGGCTGTCACTAGACTCCTGGTGGATTACACTGGGCAGTTCAAGCAGTTTGTTTGGGGAAAAGACTTCACGCAGTGGACTATCTTATGGATGCGGCCGACACTACAATGTGAAGTCTATGGTTTCTGCGGAGCTTTCAGTAGCTGCAATACTCAAAAGGAACCTCTTTGTGAGTGTATGCAAGGCTTTGAACCCACTGTGCTTAAAGATTGGCAATTGGAAGACCATTCAGATGGGTGTGCGAGGAAGACCCCTCTGCAATGTAGAAATGGAGGGAATGACACCTTTTTTGTGATTTCCAATACAGCCTTTCCAGTTGATCCAGAGAAGTTGACAGTTACGAAGCCTGAGGAATGTGAAAAAACTTGCTTGAGCAATTGTTCTTGCACTGCATATGCTTATGATAATGGGTGTTTGATCTGGAAAGGAGCTCTCTTTAATCTACAAAAGCTCCATGCTGATAATGAGGGTGGAAGAGATTTCCATGTGCGAATTGCAGCATCTGAGCTGGGGGAAACTGGAACAAACGCCACTAGAGCGAAGACCACAAGGGAGAAGGTCACTTGGATTCTCATTGGAACAATTGGAGGGCTCTTTCTGGTCTTTAGCATTGTTCTGATTCTTCTCCACAGGAGACAGAGGCGAACCTTCGGTCCACTTGGGGCAGGTGACAATTCTTTGGTTCTTTTTAAGTACAAAGATCTACAAAGTGCAACAAAGAACTTCTCAGAAAAACTTGGGGAAGGAGCATTTGGTTCTGTTTTCAAAGGCTCATTGCCCAATTCAGCTGCCATAGCAGTGAAGAAACTTAAAAACCTAATGCAAGAAGAGAAGCAATTCCGTACAGAAGTGAGAAGCATGGGAACACTACAACACGCTAATCTTGTCCGCCTTCGAGGATTCTGTGCAAAAGCTTCAAAAAGATGTCTAGTCTTTGATTACATGCCCAATGGTTCCCTAGAATCTCACTTGTTTCAAAGGGATTCCAAGACTCTTGATTGGAAAACAAGATACAGCATTGCAATTGGGACTGCTAGAGGATTGGCTTACCTCCATGAGAAATGCAGAGACTGCATCATACATTGTGACATCAAGCCGGAGAACATTTTGCTGGACACTGAATTCAACCCAAAAGTGGCTGATTTCGGTCTTGCAAAGCTTATGGGACGAGACTTTAGCCGGGTTTTGACAACAATGAGAGGAACCATAGGCTACCTTGCACCAGAATGGCTTTCAGGTGAAGCTATCACACCAAAAGCTGATGTTTTCAGCTACGGAATGCTCCTTCTTGAGATTATCTCAGGAAGGAGAAACAGAAACCTGTTAGATGATGGGACAAATGATTACTATCCCATTCGGGCTGCCAATACGGTGAACAGAGGGCACAATTTTCTTACCTTGTTAGATAAAAGGCTAGAGGGTAATGCCGATATGGAAGACCTGACTAGAGCCTGCAAAGTTGCCTGTTGGTGCATTCAAGATGATGAGAAGGACAGGCCAACCATGGGTCAGATAGTTCGAGTTCTGGAAGGAGTCTATGAAATGGGCACACCTCCAATCCCTTGTTTTTTCCAGCAATTTTTCCCAAGAAATACAGCTGACAGCGCCATTATTTTCCAGGAGGCTTCTTCCAGCTCAAACTCATACCTCAGCATGAGTTTGAAATAAAGGTCTATGCCCTCTTTGCGATTCAGATAACAGAAACACTGTGATCATCAATCTCAATAATTGGCCAACTATTATCCAAGATTTGCTGCATGTAATTTTTCATCCTATTTTGGAAAGATGTATGTATCATAGCTTATTGCAAAGGGCTTTGGTACTAAATCTTTTACTTGAAAGACAATATCTATCCATAAACGTTACCAGTTCTGCTGTTTTAGGAGTGTTCTGCATATCATATCAAGTACCCACCAAATTGCTTCCAGAAATTCTCACAGGGATAAGCAAAATCTATTGATATTTTATCCAGTTGATTGTGAAAAAATGGAAAATTTCAGAATTTAAGGCATATTCCGAATCAACATTACTCTTGGATTCAACCAATATCTTTGGTGACTCTAGTATACTGTTAATACCTACGAAGAGAATAAGTACACAGAAATGAAAGTGAGGGACAAGGGTCCTCGTCAAATTTGTTAAAATGCAACATTTTACCTCCTAAATTTATTAAAAAGTCAATAAATAGTTTGTTATTCAAGTTTAAAGTCGACACGTTTCACGGTTGCATGCAAATGTTACCAATAGTCATGCAAATATCTTTCTAAAATAAAAAATCAAAATTGATAGTTACTATATTTTGAAGGTATTTGGAAAATTTTATTTTAAGTAAGCCTATTAATTTAAAGTTGGTTTTACCCAATTTTACGCTAACGTTTGAACCAAAGTACGGAAAAGATCCATTTCTTTTATAATTTTATGAAGGGTTTGCAATGGTTTTTAGTAAGTTTAGGGGGTAAAATGTTGGGTTTTAAATGTGAAGAGAAAAAAGTGTAAAACACATTAAGATACCACAATTCTTTCCGATGTGGAGAATAATAATCAAACATGCCATAAATCCTTTACCAATCAATCCATGGTTCACAAATCAACAATTATAAATAATATTCATTTAGCTAGAAATCTAATTTTTGCAAATTAATATATAAATTTATGGTAGATATTTGCTTAATTAGCCTCAGAACTATCACCCTGACTCGTAATCAACAAAATTAGGATTACAACTTGAGTGAGTCCAATTCATGCTCTTGAGATTTAGGTTGACATGGGCAAGGTCTGAATGGATTAAGATTGGATCTAGATTAGAAAATATCAATCCAAAAATATTAGGATTGACAAAGTTCTTCCCTGTCCACTCCCCATTACTCCAATACATTTTAGAATGATTCCATAGTAAGTCATGACTTGTTCCATTCTGTACCACTTCTACCTTGGAGGAGAAAATCCCAGGTGCAGGATTTTCTGGATTGCTCCATGCAGTTAGGAACATCTTTTCGTTGGTAAGCTTGCTGTATCCAATCCTCCCACCAGGCAGCCATGTATCAGTTGGGTGGTCAAAACTCTGCCAGTACACCACACTGGAGGAATTTGTCCCCCCTAGTACAACTAAATTTTCATCGTCAAGAAGAACAGCAATGGTGGAATCAGGCGTAGTAGAGTTCACATCTGTTGACCAGATTTCAGTTTTGGACTGGTTGAGTAGGACTAACCTCTCATCATGGGAAAGTTGTAACGTGGAAGAAGATGGATCAGACAGGGGCTGGTCTCTATTTGCTACCCAAACTACTGTCTTAGTGGGTAGTCTTCCATACCATATCCCAATGTAATAGTTTCGAGAGTTACCTGGAGTGAAGAAGCCCAGTTCAAATGTTCCACCATCATAAGATCTGATTGTTTGGTTGCCAGAAAGAGACTGGCCAGGGAAGATGGTGTCTGAACCTCTGCAGGGATGAGCTTTGAAGGAGAGAAGAGAAGCAGAAAAGGAAGAAAGAAGCATGATTTCATGCACGTGAGGCTCATCTTTGTTTTATTTTTTTTCCCCTTGAAGTTGGGAGCTAGCATGAATATGCATCTGCGACTGAGATTTTTCATTTTAAATGCTGCCTTTGCAGCCTCTTTGGACTTTGAAGGTGTTAGTCTACCATGCTCAACAAACTCAAGAGAAGAAAATGTCCCAAGCTAAATTATCATAACTCCATATCTTGACCCGGATTTGATGATAATTGATATCAATTATTAGAAAACGATCGAAACATTTGACCTTGCACCCCAAGAAATAAATAAAAATCCCAAAGATGATATTCGAACATATGACCTACCACCTTCCGTCAAATGAAACTTTGATATCATGTAATACAATCAATTTTCTTAAAAACCTCGAGTTTATAAAATTTGGATTTATTATATATATCATATTCTAAACTTTTTCTTTCGACGTGGAAGTATAATTTTTATTTTCCTTCACTTTCTTACATGTTTTCTCCTCGTTTGGCATTGATATTGGGTAAATCTTTGGGTGTCTTTTCAGATTGCTAGAGGTCAGGTGTAATGTGTCTAGGTAGTGCCTGGAATTTGACAAATCAGTTAATATTAAGGTATTGGATATTCGCAACATTAGGACTTCTAGTATGTTCTATTTTGACTTTAACCACATGAACAATGAAGTGTTCCAAAGCAAATTCTACTCCGAAGAAAAGGGGGTGGTTGGAAGCAGCCAGCCTAACTTCCTATAGACCATTCTAGAAACATCGAAAACAAGTTCTCTACTTCAAAGAAAAAGATAAGGTTCCTGCAAACAACCGAACTTCATAAAAGCCATCCTAGAAACATTAAGAATGACACGGAGAAAAATAGCACTCGATTGACTTCATGCGAAAAAGCAAAACTAGAATTGCATTCTCAAAAGGAAGGGCAGCCTTTTGACTAAGAGTGTAAATAATGTCGATTCAAATAGTTTTTTAAGTGAAAATTGAATTGAATTGACATCGTTGATTTGTAAGTAATAAAAGCCCAAATTAATCCTTTTTTAGTTTAATTTTGTCCAATTTTCATGGATTGGGTTTGGTTGAACTTAATTGTTTTTTTAGGTTCAATCTAGTTGTAGATTTGTGTTTATTTTTTAACTCAAAGATTGTTAATTTGAATTTATATTATCAACTGCTTTTATTTCAAGCTATGACCCATTGTAAAGCCCAAAAATGTGGGTTTGTTTTATGGATTGTTTTTATCTCAAACTATAGCCCATCATAAAGCCCAAAGACCATATTAATATTCTTTTCCGTAGCCCAAAGATTTGTAACCCAAAAACCTAGAAGAGAGAGATGAAGTCACCAAAGGAAGAAAATGAGAGTGAATCAAGAGTCAAGAGGAATCTTGGTGCCTCTATTAACACAAAAACCAAACAAGTGAAACTAGACAAATAGAAAATGCTTCTAGAAATCAATGGTATGCTCAATAAAATGTTTCTAGAAATCAATGGTATGCTCAGTTGTAGTGACCAATACCCCTATTTTCTCTCACTCTTCCTTTTTCTTCTACAAAACCTTAATGCCTTCACCTGAAACCCTAACCCTTCCCTACCATGTCTTTAAGCTTCGATTTCCTAAGCCATTGACTAGGTTTTGGCATTGGAAGGATGAGAAAGTTCTATTTCCTTCCAAACGAAGCCATCTGGCATGAGTTCGGTTTGGTTTAGTTTCAACTAGGTTTTTTCTTGTAAAATTGAAAATGGAATCAATTCAATTGGTGTGCCTATCCCAATAAAGAACCAACTTTTATTGTAGATAATTGAACTGTTTATGTTGATTTGAATTAGTTTATGTTAGTTTGGTTGGTTTTTCAATTCTCACTTACAGCTCGGCTCTTAACACAATCACTTACAACCTTACTTTCTCATACTTCAATTCAACATAAAGCTGATCTATAAGGACTTTCATACAAAGCTTCATACGGGATCATTCCAATACTAGATTGATATATTTTATTATAGGCAAATTCTATTAAGAGTAGGCGAGTACTCCAACCACCCTTACAATCTAGTATACAAGCTCTTAACAAATATTCCAAAATCTAAATCACTCTCAAATTGTCCATATGTTAAGGATGAAAGGTTGTACTCATGCACAATTGAATACCTAAATCTTTCTATAAATTGTGACAAAAATGAGAGATAAAACAAACATTATGGTTAGAAACAATGGATAAAGGAATACTATGTAATCTCATTACTTCTTAATGTACAACTGACTCAAAGTGGACATAGAGTCATTGACTTTAATGTCTAAAAAGTTGGCACTCTTAGTCAATTTGTCCATAATCACAATTCCCTTGAGAATTTCTTTTGGTAATCCTACACAAAATCCATAGTGATGTGATTTCATTTCCATTTTGCCATTGGTAAAGGTTGTAGCAACCTAGTTGGTTTTTTATGCCCTGCTTTTACTTGGTAGTTCAAACATCTTACCACATATTGAGCAATGTCCCTCTTTATTCCTTGCCACCAATATTGCCTTTTTAGATTATGATAAATCATTGTATTTCTTGAATGGATTGCATACTCAAATCTATGCACTTTATTCAAAAAAAAAAAATCTTTTAATTTAGTAATATCAGGTACACAAAGTCTTCCTGCATACCTAATTCCTCCATCAAATTGTAAAGACTATCCATCCATTCTTTTACTTCCCCATGACCTAGTCTCTATGCTCTTTAACCTCTTATCTAACTATTCAACTTCCATAATTAATTTAGGTACATGATCACATTATAAAGGCATGGTTCTGAAAGTCTTCATTCCACTTGAAAGTCATAGTCCTTCAAAACCTTATACCTCTCCCATCTTCTAATAGCTACATGAGAAAGCATGACATAACACTTCTTACTTAATGCATCATCAACCACATTTTCCTTTCTCGGATAATAATGCATAGTGAAATTGTAATAATGTAAATATTACATCCACCTTGTTTGTCTTAAATTTAATGATTTTTGAAAGAATACATATTTCAAACTCTTATGACCAATATGTGCCTCAAATTATTTTTTATAAAGGTAGTGCCTCCAAATTTTGAGATAAAATACTACCATAGCTATCTCCAAGTCATGTGTGGGATAGTTTTGCATATGACTCTTCAATTGTCTAGAAGCATAAGTTACTACTCTCCCTAAATGTATTAGGATGCATCCAAGTCAACTTCTAAAGGCATCATAGTAAATTACATACAATTCTCCTTGAATGGTGGTAACTAAAATAGGAGTTGTTGTTAGTATGCTTTTCAACTCTTGGAAAGCTTCTTCGCATTTCTCATTCCATTCAAACTTTACATTTGTTTTGATTAGTTGAGTAAGAGGTGCTATAATGCGAGAAAACTTTTTTACAAACCTTTTATAATAACTAACCAACTCTAAGAAACTTCTAATTTCAAACACATTCTTTAGTCTCTCCCATTTTATCATAACTTCAATCTTTCATGGATCTATTGATATCCCATCTACTATAACTACATACCCAAAAACTACACCTTTGTCAACCAAATATCACATTTTTGAAACTTAGCATACAATTTTTGTTCCCTTAAGACTTGTGATACTATGGTTAAGTGCTTTTCATGCTCCTCCTTACTTTTGGAATATATTAGAATATCATTAATAAACACAATTGACAAACTAATCTAAGTAAGACTTGAAGATTTGGTTGTCTATAAAAACCATTGATGCATTTGTTAAGCTAAATGACATAATTAAGAACTTATAGTGTTCATATCTAGTTTGAAAAGCTATCTTTGCAATATCTACCTCTTTCACTCTTAATTAGTGTATCCTACCTCAAATTAATTTTAGATATGGGTAACTTAAATATGAGTGGTATAAACATGGATTCTAGTAGTGTGACTCACAATTGGACCAGTCAATTAGGAAGTGGGTGAATTGGAATCAAGTGGTATAACTTTGGAATTAAGGATGTTCTTGACTTATTGTTTAAGCCATTTAGAAAATGGTTACCACAACATAACACCATAGGTATAGCTAACCCATACATGAACCTAAAATTTCTAGGGAAGTTAAATATCCCATGAGTCATTATGTATCTAACCATCAATTGTCAACAAAATCAAACTAGTCATTTTTAAATTAATTATCTACCATATTTATTCTTAACAGTGTGTAGGAAGCCTTAGATGACCTAAGGTGGAAAGCAACTATTAATGAGGAGAAGAAATCCTTACAAAAAAATGAAACATAGGAACTCATTGATCCTCCACAAGGAAAGAAACTAGTTGGATGTTGATAGATTTACACTTTGAAGCATAAAACAAATGACAATTGAATGCTTTAAATTGAGACTGGTGGCAAAAGGGTACACACAAACCTATGAGATCGATTATATAGAGACATTTTTCACTCATAGCTAGCTAAAATCAACATAGTTTGAGTTTTACTTGGATTGACCATTACAACAACTCGATATGAAGAATGTCTTTCTGCATGGTGAATTATCTATAGAAGTCTATGTGGATTTCCCACCAAGGTGCATGATACCAAAAAGGCATAGTCAAAAGGTATACAAATTAAATAAATCATCATATGGGTTGACCTAACATCCAAGAGTATGGTTTGGAAGATTCACAAAGTCTATGATCGCCTTTGGCTACCATTAGAGCAATTCAAACCACACTTCATTCCTAAAGAAACAATAAGGTAAGATCACTGAACTCATTGTATATTCAATGACATGGTTGTTATAGGAAATGATCCTTAAAAAAGGATGACTCTATTGAATTACTTATCCAGAGAATTCGAAATGAAAAACCTAGGTACTTTGAAATATTTTCTTAGGATCAAGGTGTCTCGATCTAATAATGGAATCTTTTTGTTTCAAAGAAAATATGCCTTAGATATACTACAGGAGACTAGTATTTCAACATCTTAACCAGCAAATACACTAGTGGAAAAAGGTTTGAAGCTATGTGTTGAGTTTGAGCAATTACTTGCTAATAAAGGGAAAGATATCAGAGACTTGTTAAGAAATCGATATACTTAGTGCACACAATGTTGGACCTTGCTTATGCATTGAGTATTGTCAACCAGTTTATGCATAACCCAGGAGAGTAACATATGAAGGTAGTTATGCACATTTTGAGGTATTTGAAGCATGCTCCTAGAAAGGGTAAACGTGCATATGCATATATTCTAATGTTGACTAGGTTGGAGTAGTAGAAATTAAATAGACAATCTACTTTAGGTTACTTCACCATTGTAGATAGTAATCTCATCACATGAAGAAGCAAAAAACATAATGTTGTTGCACGATCAAGTGTAGAAGTTGAATTTTGGAGTATGACACTTAGGCTTTGTGAAGCGTTGCGGCCAAAACTTTTCTAGCCAGATTTAGGTTATCCATATAAACAACTAATTTGATTATATTGTGACAATAAAGCAATAAGTGATATTTACCCATAATCTAATTCAACATGGTTGTACAAAGCATATCAAGGTAGACTAATTATTCATTAAAGAGAGGTTGGATGTAAAATTAGTAAAGTTGTCTAAGATTCAATCAGAGGATTAGTTGGCCAATATCCTCACCAAAGCAACCTCAAATAAAGTGTTCTCAAAGTTCTTAAGCAAATTGAGCATGTGTGACATTTATGCACAAACTTAAGGTAGAGTTTTTGATATTGTCATCAATCCTTGTAATCTCCTTGGTCATTCTTTTCTAATTTAGTGATAATACGAGTATACAAGTAGGTGTGAACATATCAATCTGGTTTGACTATAGGGATTGATTTTAGGTTTCCTAATTGTAATCCCTCTCTATATGATACTATACAAGTTCATCACAAAGTAAGAATGAAAAATGTTCTTCTTTATATTTTTAGTTGTACGCAAAGGTCAAATCTAGTGTTGTAATGTCATGATGATCATGAAAAAATGGAAAATTTCTTGAACTTGAAATCATATTGCATTATTACTGTAACTCTAGTTTCTTCCTCTATAGTCAAATAGAGGGGTAAAAAGTAGATTTTAGATTTTTCTCTTCTATTTGGAAGAAATTATTTATATAAAATATAAAAAATAAAGAAGTAAACTAAAGTAATGATGGCTTGAAATTTCAAATCGGGCATTCCCTAAGACACCCATGAAATCTTGACATTTATGTCATGCCACCCAACAACTTATTTGATCAAATCACATGAATCAATTTTCAAATATGTAACAAAGGCAGCCAACAAAGATCCAGTGGGAAAATAAAGTTAAGGAGGGCGGCGGACGGAAGTCAGAGGTGGTGGGCTGCCCACAGACTTGAGGTATGTGGCAATGGTGATGGAGACATGGTAGTTGCCTGTTGGTGTCCATTGAGACAAAACTTGTAGGAGGTTTGGAGAAAATGGGTACTGGAAATTACCATGCAATTTCATTCAATTATTTTATCTCATCAAAGGTGTTTGGGAATTTGGAAGTCACACCTTACCGTGATGCATGCGTCTTAAGTATAATGTTTTCCTTTTTTTAATCACCCTAGTGGAGGACTCTCTAACTTTTTACCAATCACACATCATACTCACCCCTAAAATTTCTTTCTCTACTCAAAAGACCTTTTTTTAGACTTTTACTATGTTTCAATTATTTTTACTTTTTGATCCATCTTGGTCGACTTTGTTTGGGTTTCAAAAGATAGTCGGTGATAATTAATAAATAAATAAATAGAAAAAAAATGTTAAACCATTGAATCAATATGTAGCAAACTGAATATATGTGATAAAATTAAAGTTTAGGGTTATAAATAAATGAAATTAAAGTATAACGATATAAATAAATAGAAATAAATACGTTCAAACGAGATCTGAAAGTAAATACATGATGCATTTTAGTGTTCAGCCTCAACAAAATAAAATTTGTTTTTTTTTTGAAAAAAAATTAAAATATTAAAATAGCGAATCGGTATCTATCAAATTCTATATTTAAATTGTTGAATATATTAGATGAAATTTAAGTCATAAAATAAGGTTATAAATAAACGACATCAAAATATAATGATATAAATAAATAGAACTAAAATACAATAAAATAGAATTCGAGAATACATACATGTTGCGTTCTGTTACGGAACTAGACCCGAATAAATAATATAAAACATTGAAAAATAAGTAAATAGAAAAAATGTTAAAAGAACCGATTCGGTATCTATCAAATCTCATATTGAGGTTTGATAGATATTGGGTTTACTTTTACTTTTAGTTCATCCCGATCTTCACACCATGACAACAATATCATCAATCAATTATTAAATAATAGGATCTCAAGTTGGAATCACTTATTGTTTTTCATTGTGATTTAGTTAAGTTTTTCTTAGTCAAGTCACCACCTATGAGTCATTAATTCATTTTTCAACCGCGACATAATCAAAACCCTAATTTAGTTTAAACTTCTAGAAACAAAATATTCCTCATTTACTTAATTTTTCTCAACCTAATTATTGCTCACAAGCATTTAAAAAAAATAAAATCATATACCGAAGCTTTCAAAAAACTATTTTTAGGAATAAAATTCTATTTAAAAGTTTAAATATAAAAAATAGTTTATTTATTTATTTATATAAAAGTATTACAATTCTACATATAATACAAAAATTCTTAAAATATTTTTGATATTTTCAATTATTACTTATCATATTGGTGCTAATTGTTTTTTTAACTTCTTGTTAAAAACAACTTATTTTCAAATTTTAGATATCGTTTTATATTAACTTATCACTTATTCTTTAAATATTTTGATTGAATAAAAAAAATATTTGAATTTTTTTAAATATTAAAAGGGAATTACTATAACGAAGTGAATATTTTTATTTTTGTAAATATTTTTTATACTGAATAGATATAAAATATTAGAGGGACAAACAACTTAATACTTAATATTATTAAGCAATATTTAGTCTTTAGTTTTATTTAGAACTAAATCAAAAAAAACAAAAACCACTAAAAAAAATGGAAAATGCATAAACTTTGTTATAGAAAAAACTTATTTTCAAAATAACTTTCTTTAAAAATATTTTCTGATTCCAAAAAAAATAAAATTATTTTATTCCAAACAAAACCTTCACTTTTTAGGGATGAGAAACGTTATCTAGGAACAACCAAATTATCAAAAGGTTATTTAATTAAAAGGGTTATTAAAAATCTAATTTTATAAATTTAACATTTTATCATTTTTTTTTTATATAAAAATGCCTTCATTTTTTTTCTTATAAAAATATTTTTTTCTTTTAAAACATGCATGTAAATATTTGAAATAATTAAGGGTATTTATGAAACAATAGATTATTTTTCAAACAAAAACATGAAAGAAGTTAATTTATAAATACATGAATTAATTCATCCATTTTAATAAATTAATTCATTATCAAATTGGATTTGATTTACACATAACTATGATAACTTCAATCCAAATTTCCTTATAAAAATGTCACTTTGTATTGTGACAAATAATCGAAGTAGGTTAACAAGTGGGGCAACTAAATCATTGAATCAATATGTATCAAATTGAATATATGCGATAAAATTAAAGTTTAAGATTATAAATAAATAAAATCAAAGTATAACGATATAAATAAATATAATTAAATACGTTTAAACTAGATCTGAAAGTAAATATATGATGCGATTTCAGTCAGCCTAAAAAAATAAAATTTGTTTTTTTGAAAATAAAAATAAAAATATTAAAGTATTCAACCTAAAATAAATAGAACAAAAACGTTCAAATGAGATCTAAAAGTAAATACATGATGGGTTTCGGTAGCCTAAAAAAAATAAAATAAAAATATTAAAGTAGTGAATCGGTATCTATCAAATTATATATTCATATTGTTGAATATATGTGATAAAATTGAAGTCATAAAATAGGGTTATAAATTAATGAGATGAAAATATAACAATATAAATAAATAGAACCAAAATGTAATCAAATGGAATCCGAGAATACATACATGATGTGTTCCATTATGGAACTTGGCCCCAATAGATAATATAAAACAATAAAAAATAAGTAAATAGAAAAAATGTTAAAAGAACCGATTCGGTATCTATCAAATCTCATATCGAGGTTTGATAGATATTGGGTTTTCTTTTATTTTTAGTTCATCCCGATCTTCACACCATGACAACAATATCATCAATCAATTATTAAATAATAGGATCTCTAGTTGGAATCACTTATTGTTTTTCACTGAGATTTGGATGATTTTTTCTTAGTCAAGTCACCACCTATGAGTCATTAATTCATTTTTCAATAGCCATGTAATCAAAACCCTAATTTAGTTTAAACTTCTATAAACAAAATATTCCTCATTTACTTAATTTTTCTCAACCTAATTACTAGCTCACAAACATTTAAAAAAAATAAAATCATATACCAAAGCTTTCAAAAAACTATTTTTAGGAATAAATTCTATTTAAAAATTTAAATATAAAAAATAGGCTTTTTTAATTTATAATAAAGTACAACAATTCTACATATAATACAAAAATTCTTAAAATATTTTTCATATTTTCATTTATTACTTATCACATTGGTGCTAATTTTTTTTAAACTTTTTGTTAAAAACAACTTATTTTCAAATTTTAGATAATTTGTTTTTTCGTTTTATATTGACTTATCACTTATTCTTTAAATATTTTGATTGAATAAAAAAAATATTTGAATTTTTTTAAATATTAAAAGTGAATTACTATAATGAAGTGAATATGTTTATTTTTATAAATATTTTTTATACCGAATAGAAATAAAATATTAGAAGGACAAATAATTTAATACTTAAAATTATTAAGCAATATTTAGTTTTAAGTTTTATTTAAAACTAAATAAAAAAACCACTAAAAAAATAATTGAAAATGCACAAACTTTTTTTATAGAAAAAACTTATTTTCAAAATAACTTTTTTTTTTAATTTAAAAAAAAAAGTGTTTTCTTATTCCAAATAAAATAAAATTATTTTATTTCAAGCAAAACCTTCACTTTTTAGGGATGACAAACATCATCTAGTAACAACCAAATTATCAAAAGGTTATTTGATTAAAAGGGTTATTAAAAATCTAATTTTAAAAATTGAACATTTTATCCATTTTTTTCTTATAAAAATGATTTTTTTCTTTTAAAAGTAAATATTCGAAACAGTTAAAAGTATTTATATGAAAACATATTATTTTTCAAAAAAAAAAATGGAAGAAGTTAATTTACAAATACACGAATTAATTCATCTTTTTTAATCAATTAATTTATTATCAAATTGGATTTGATTTACACGTAATTATGATTACTTATATCCAAATTTCTTTATAAAAATATCACTTTCTCATAAGGGAAAAAAATTGTGACAAATAATCGAAGTAGGTTAACAAGTGGGGCCGACTAAATCGTCTAGGCCACGCGACGCGGAAGGATTTGACATATTGTCACGCTAAACAATTATTATTATATTAATTATTATATAATATTATTTGTGGACATTCATCATGATTCATAAGCACTTAAATTCCAACCATTAATATTAATCATCCCATGTCACACGTACCACGTCATTAGATGTCGTAGTATGAATCCTACATCATCAGATTTGTGATTTCTTAAAATTATAATTAAATTTAAGATAAGTGCCGAATAAATTGACTAACACCATACTTTGTCCATTACTTTTTTTCTTTTTTTCTTTTTGTCTTTTTTCTTTCTTTCCTTTATTTTTTATTTTTTAATTAAATGGTTATGCTTTTACGATTTTTGCCACGATTAAAACATGGTAGGCTCCATTTTTTTTTTTGGCTTTTGTAGATCTTTTTTCTATCGTTAGATTTAAAATTAATGCCGCCAATTTTGACAAAAGCTTGGGGCTTGGCCCATTGCCCCTCCTTTTTCTTTCCTTATTAAGATTTGACGGTTGTCTTGATAGTTACTTTTATAGTGCTTAAAATAATTTCCAACATGTTATTCCCTTTCCCTCGCTTTTGTAATACTTTATTGTAACAGGATATTTGAATTAATATTCCTAATTTTGTCAAAGTATTTAGGTGTTTGTAACTACAAATTGTCTTCGGTTTTATATCATGCTTAAGTTACATATATATACAAATTTTTCTTGAATTTTTTTCTTTAAACTATGCTTTACGTTTTAATTTTAGATTGACAATTTTGTTCCACTTCTTACTTTGATGATAAGTCATAATTTTATGAGTCTTGTCTAATGTCAGTCCACCCTAGTGATTTCAAAGTTGATGAATCTTAAGACCCAAATGTATTTGGAGTTGTTAAGGTCAAACAATGACTATTAATGACTGACTTTGATTAATTTTAGACAAATACAATGAAAACATAATTGAATAACAATATGAAAAAAAAAATGAGTGTTTGAATGCTCGAGAGGAGCGTTTGAACATGCAAAGGAATTAAACATTTAAATGTCCTTTAGAATGTTCAAATGTCATTTTTTTTGTTCAAACATTCTTTGGTGATGTTGGAACATTGGATTATTTGTTAGTATTTTTTATTCTATTTTTCATCAAATTATAATTATAATAGTTTTTCAAATTAAACTCTTTAAGTTTTTCTTTTTTCTTTTTTTTTGTATAAATACATACATTTATTATATTGAATATAATTTACAAACAAATTAGTAACCCTTATACCCTTACTGTTTCAACTCTCAATGTTTTAAGATCATTCTTAGGAAAGGAAAAATCATTTTAGCGATTTAAAGGTCAATGATTCGAGTAATTTCAATATGATTTTTAAAGCGATTCACTAAGAATTAAGTACAAAGGAGTATTGCATTAGTAGAAGAAGAGTATGAGTGTTAACAATATAAGACTAAAACAATAAGAGCATTCAATCAAATAAATCAACATACTTTTTCTAATATTTAATGACTTATTTAAGGTTAAAAATCCATTTGTGATTTTTTATACGATAGGCTTCTAGGTGGGTTTTCCATATAAATCCGATATTCATTCTATATCTATAAAGACATTAAGAAATTAGGATAAAGATTATAATTTTGGGATATCTCGTTCAATCTACCTTTTCACCATCTTTAGGTAGTTTCATTAATCAAAATAAGATCTATCACTAAGATTTATATATCATTTGACCTTGTATAAACTTCAACAAAAAAAAATGTAATCGTATATAATTAATCATCTAGCCTAAGTTCTAAGTTTTGTTCTACAACCCATATAATTAAAATTTTCCAAAAACCCTCCACCTCTCCTCAATGCCTTCCTATTTTACTAATCATATACTCTTTGTCCAACATATTTTTCAAATTTTACTTATATCTTTAGAATTAAATCCATATTTATGAATTTTAATATTATTATAAAAAAAATAAAAAAATAAAAAAATAAAAAACCCTAGACTTAGAGTGTAGAATGAAGTACTCAAATTTTGATATATATGGTGATTTTAAAATTAACTTATGCTCTATACATACTTTTATTAATTGATCATGAATACTGGTACAAGATTACGTGGTGCAGTTGCACCCACCTTATTGTGAATCTCATCACATGGTAAAAGAAAAGACTCAAAAAAACAAAAAAGATTGAAGGAACAAATAAAATTACATGGTAGCTACCTAGTTGCATGCCCTCATTATCAAAGACATTTCGGAAAATTGAATCAAGGGATCACATTTTGATTGAAACTCCCAATTTTTCTGTTTCCCACATTACTGGGAATTAGAATGCCCAAGTTTCAGGATGAAACTCAAAGTCCCACAACTCTGGTTGTAGATCTTCTTCACTTGTAGATCCATGGACAAACTTGTTGAGTCTATCACATATCCACTTTGTTCCAAAACTGAAAGTAGAATCCCCGACCTGGCCAAAAAGGAAAGCCCAAAAACAGTTCACATTCCCGTCCAAACAAGCCAATTTTCTTGGGAAAAAGCCAGGGAAAAGGGAAAAAACAAAACCAAAACAAAATTAATCAAGATAGTGTATAAGTACCTGAGCAATAAGCACATGGAAAGCTGAATTCCCAACAACTGAAAAACTTGCACTCAAGACCTCAGCACTTTCTTCATGGAGTATGCCGATAATGTCATAGAATATGGACTGATCTTCCAGCCCAGTCACCAGTGTCACCTGTAAATTAGAGCCCATTTCCAGAATCTCCATTACCGGTGACCTCAAGCTAGGTGTTGAAGTTTCTCCAACACTGGTAGTACTGCATGTATGCGGCCTTTTTCTGCTGCCCATTAAGCTCTCTTTCTTCTCCTTGAGTTTCTCCAGGTTTCCCTGCAGGGATTTTATGTAGCTTACAGCTTCATCCACTTGATCAGGGATTGATTGGGCTTCCTGCCACCACATGGAACGATACAAATATTAATCTTACTATTGAAAGAATTGGGGCTAGCCCCTCATTTGATATAAACAAAGAAAGCGGAGAAAGAAAAAAAAAAAAGGAGGAGATCAATAGAACAGATTAGAATAGAATAGAACCTTGGAGGATTGATCTGGGAGGAGGGAGTTGAGCTTGGAGTAGAGGTTCTTCATGAGATTTCTTCTGTTTTTCTCCACAATCTTTCTCTCAGCCTTGGAAACCGAAGAAGAATGGCTGGTAGACTCCATGTTGTCCTCTCTCTTCCCAAATCCCATATGAAGATTGAGCTAATCAGACCATGAAATTGTGCGCATGTGTTGAGGACTTGAGGGAGGTGAGGGTTGGGGGGGATTGAGTGATTTGATTTAAATACCCATATGGAAAATGTTTATAAAATAAAAAAACAAGGGCCACAGGAAAGAGACCTTATCGGAAGTCAGGGCCACCTAAGCCAACTGACATCACCATCTACTCGTCACCGGCCTTGGTTTTGGAACCCCCGCTATACACTTCACACCTCCATTTGTCACTTTCACTACCCCTCTGCAATTTGTCTATATAATCCAGTGCTCTCTTCCACTCCATAGTCCATCCTTATACTGTGGACCCCCACTTCATCACCCTCAATTTTTCGACTTAAATTCATTAAAAAAATATTTTTCGTTATTAAAATTAAAAATTACAAACGTTCCGTTGTAATCCACATGATGGGATGTGGGTTAATTTAGTGAATCGGTAGGTGAAATCATGAGAAAGGTTGAGGGAAAATCTGAGAAATGATGCCGGCAGCATCAGATTCTTCCTCCTCCCACCTCAAGGGCAGTTTCGTTGATGGCGGGGTGGGGCCATTGAGAAAAATATCCGACTGTTTTTGGCACAAGTGAATGGCTATACGAAATTTAGGTGGACTACTGTACAAATTTCGGCTCCACCTTATGTCACCAGACTCACCATCGACAGACACATATTTGAAGTCGTTCCATTTGCGTTGACCGTCACACTTGGCCACGACCAAGTCAACATTTAATGGGGTGGTCATGTATTTACCGTACAGTCCATCCTCACCCTGTTTGCTCCATAAAGTTCATAAAGTTTACAGGGGTACTTTCGTGCTTTTCCTTAGTGGTCCATAAAATTTTGACATGTGCTAAATAGCTTGTCATGCTCAGCCCACAACTCGGCCCCGCGTACCAAACAAAACTGTTTGCGTTCTTATGTGCTAGCTTTATTGAAAACTTCCAAGGTAGGGTGCCTCCTAGTAGCTTCCCTTCATATGTTTTTTCAAAAAGTATGCCGTTATTTATTTATTTTTTTAAAGTTGTTCATAAGTGAATCAAAAGAATGAGAAAAAAAATTTATATATTTTTAATTAGTTCATGAAATTAATATAAATTTTTGAAATTTCAATGTTGTTTTAGTAGATGATCGAATACATATGTTTTACTCATGAGAGAATTTGATACAATTTATATTTTGGTGAACTAGAAAAAAAGAACGAAAGAGATTAGTTTTGCTTTATCCATAAAATTATTGGAAATTTAGTACTGGATGATCAGATGTATTTTATTTCACTTATAGGAATTCAAGAAATAAAACTTGTATTATGATGAACACGATGAGATTAAATGGAATAGTTGAATGGGATGAAATTTTTTATTGTAATTAATGTATTTTGGATGTGTGAAACTCATGTAGCTCGATAGTGGATGACCAGAAACCTGTAATGTGATTTGTGTACATAATTTTTTAAAGGAAAAGTTCGATCACGATAACTTTTGAAAAAGTCAGCAATAGATTCGTATAATCTTTTTTTTTATATATATATATAAATTGATTGTTCTAAAGTCTAAGTAAGTCATCTCATGTATATTTTATTTATTTTTTACTATTGTAATTTGTAATGGATGACTTTGACTATCAAATTTAATTTTTTTATTAATTACAATTTTATGAAAATAAATTCTCAAGCGTGAGAATATTGCATAAAATGAAAATTTTAAAGTTGAATATCCTTGGGTTGTTTTAACCTAGATACTTTAGGTAGATTTTCTTTGTAAGGTGTCTTATTCTTGCTTGGATGAAGTAACTTCACACCCCATATTCACCATTATAATTGTTTTTAAAATAGGAATAATGGCATACTTTTAGCAATTGTTTCTTTAAATTAATTTGTTATTTGATATGTTACATTGGTTTATCGGTTTAAATATGTATTTTAAACTAATTGAAAATGTAGGTTCATGAAAAATGCACTCATTTGAATTTGCGCTTGACTTAATTAAGTGAGTGCGCGCATGCAAGATAGATTCAAAAGAATCATAAACGAAAGAAGAAAATAAGTCCAAGATTTCTTATTATAATTATTTGAAAAATAAGTAGAAGATAGATAGAGTTGACGTATCATATATTATTTTCACTAAAACAAAAGTAGGAATATGAAATAAATTTGAATAGAAGGAGAATAAGAAATAAGAAAAATATAAAGATAAAGCTTTAAGATGAAAGCTTATTTGACATATCAATCATCGTGTCTATCTATGTCTAATTAAACGAGACTTAATTTTTAGTTATTTATTTATTATTATTTGGCATTTTAAAGATATTGAAAATACTTGCTTGTTACTTATTTTTGTGCAAACTTGTTCATGAATAAGATTGAGGTCAATCTAAGTTGAACATTGGAGTTCATTACAATGAAATTTAGTTTAAACTAATAGGGCATTTGGTAAAACTTAATACTAACTTAAGTTAACTTAAGTTGACTTTAAGTTAAATTATACTTAAGCTATAAACTTAAAACTTATTATTTAATTCTTATTATAAGTATTAAGGTTATTTGATAAAATTAACTTAACATTTATTTTAAATCATCAAATTGATATATTTATCATCATAAATTATAACTAAGAGAAATGAGGTTGAGTAACAATAAAAGTTAGAGAATAGCAATGGATATCGTGGAGATAATTAGGATTAATGAGGGTAAAAGAGTAAAATAAAGATGTAGATTTAAAAATAAGTTAATTATTTTTACTTATTACTTAAAGTTATTTTTTACTTTAAGTTTAAGTTATTACACCAAATATACTTAATTTATTTAATGACTTAAATTATATTATTAGGTCATTTTAATTTATTAAGTTGATTTACTAAACAACCGCTAAATTAAATCTTGTGAAAAAATGGTTGAGACCAAACTTAGTCTAAATTAAGTGGGATTCTTGAAATAGGTTTGTTTAAATTCAATAGGAAGAGATTTAAACTATTTTTAGAAAATATTATTATATTTATTATCTATATTACGTGGATCTAAGGATGAAAATATTAGTTTTCATGAATGTATTGATATTTAGATTTCATATATATATATTAAGAAATATCAATGAAATTTTTTTTCTTTTAAAAAAAGATGATATATCAATATGATTTTTAAAATATTTATAATTTTATTTTCAAATTTATATTTCTATTATATTTAATTAATATTAAAAATGGTAACAAAAACTTGTTAAAAATTTAATATTTAGTTAAATCAAATTTGGATATAAGATTATTAAAATTAAATTATTTATCAAAGTTTCATTTTAATATTTTTTGTGTTTGATAAGAATATATTATAAAATATATTCATCTCTAAAATTCTCACAACCACTCTACAACTACCTTTTGCCCAACATGATCACGAATGAAGACAAAGAATTGCATAGATAGGAGGATGAAACAAACCAACCCACTTGTCCTAATTGAAATGATTAAAGAAATAAATAGAATGGTTACCTATTTCACCGAGGAGAACAATGTTAGGGACAAGATGATAACCTTCAATTGGTTACACCATGTAAGTGTTGGTACTTCCTTTGATGTTCCGTTGGGTACACCCTTTTTAAGTGTTGGTTCTTCCTTAGATATGAAGATAGATCTCGATATATTGTTTCTACAAATTTTTTAAAAATGGTTTTTCGAAGTTAGTTAAATACCTAATTTTTACAAACGATAACCGCTTTCAAGCAATAGAAAATATTTCTAACTTTCTCAAAGTAACGTTTTGAAAATTAATCTAAAGGAAAAGAATTGCAAATTAGTAAAATGATATAAGTTCAAAAAATGGCGACGAATGGAAGGGAGTGGAAGAGTTTCCTTTTTGGGCATGTCATTTGGTAGGGGGTAGGAATGGCAACAGGGCAGGGGTTGTCCCCATCCCAACCCTATTTTGTTTATTAAAAACAATTCTTATCCTTATCCCATTTAAAAAATTAAACGGGGCTGAGCGGGGCGGGGCGGGTATGGGAATTTCTCATACCCGCCTCGTCCCACTCCGTTTAACTTTTTTTTTTTTTTTTTAAATTACTTTGAAAATTTTTAATTACATTAAAATAAATATATTTTATAAATAATAAAAGTATTATATTTTTTATAACTTATTTTATTAAAAAAATTTATTATTATCTATATATTAAAAATAGTAAAATTAAATTAATTTTAAATTTTAAATTAAATTAAATTTTAAAATTAATTTTATATATAATCGGTCCAGGGTGGGGCAATACCCGAATCGAGTTTTAAAAAAATCTCATACTCATTTAAAACTCGTTTATTAAAATTAAACCATGTCTTATTAGAAGCAGGATGAGGACCTGAAAAAACTCATACCATTGTCATCCCTGAACGAGGAAAACACCCTTTATCCTACAGCAAAGTATGTGGTACGTGGTTGTTGGCTTACGTTGTTTCCTAGGATGATCATCCCTTTTTTGATACTTCCCGGAAATACGGTGACGTTGCATCACCTTCATAGTGAACCGCAAAACAACCTTGTGACGAATATGGAAAGCCACTACTTTTTCCACTACTCCCCTCAAGTCTTCAGTGCCCATCATTACTAGCTTCTCATCTCACCACGTGCACTGATTCGACTTTCAAATTAAAATAAATTCTTGATCATGACAGTAATGAACAAAATGGAAAATAACAAGGTAAGGCTGCGTTTGGTTTTCCAAACTTCATTAGCAATTTTAAAGATTCAATGGCAAACCAAATGAACAAAATCAACCTAAAGTGATATATACCCTCCTTTGGGAATAACTTCTTGCTATTTTTCCTTTATGAATAACTTGCTATTTGATATGATGATCGTTGAGATTTTATGCCCAAAATCTTAGTTCATTACAAGATTTGTTGTAGCTTCTCTTTTGGTATATGAATAATATAAGCTTCTTTTTGGTATATGAGTAGTATACTACTTCTAGAGTTTAGATGATAGAAATATGGAGTATAACGGTTCATGGTTTTAAGTTTCTACTACTTCTCATAATCGTAAATGGAATTGGGATAATCTTCTATAATGAGACTGATCATTACTTAATCCATATTTTCTTATATTAGTCTATATTCTTCTCTTAACATATTTATAATCTTTATATTAGATTATAAAAATTAAATCAATTTTATTATACTTCACATGAGATATCGAGAATCAAACTCTTCATTGAGCTCACGAGGGGATTGAAGATTTTTCTTTTTATGTGATAAATAACGGGTTATCTCCCATTGTATATTTTACTCTATTATTTATTTTCTTTAATTAGTAAATGATTGAATATGATACATTTCATAAAGATAGAGATCGCATTAACGAGTCAACGTTAAAAGTTTCATGTTTTCCTTTATTTTATGCTACAGATAAAATGTTCATCCTCGTTACAAATAGGATTTGGGTCAACCCAAGCCCTTAATTTATATCATATATTGCATTAACCTCGTCACTATAGTTGGGAGTAGGATATAGGCTATCGATGACACTTGGCTGGAGAAATGGCCGGTAGCCTGTGTGGTACTAGGCGATAGGCCATTAGCTCTAGTGGTAATGAGCATGGAAGATATATAGGCTAGATCATGGCTAGTGGGCTATCAAGGTGACCTAAATTGACTCATCAAAGGTCTTCCAACTTGGGATGACATTGTAGAGACCACGATCTCTAATGGACTTACACTTGTCTCACTTACACGGAGATGTGAATGTTCTTCATACCTTCATGTATTCTAAACATTGAAGAAGCTCACCACCACTAATTGCTAATCTAATGCCTTTTTTGGAACTAGGGGCATAGTATTATTGCCTTGACTGTTGGGTGGAAATGGAACTCATCCTTAATTTATCCTATCTTGGAAAAGAGGTCAATGTTGCAGCATTTGTCCAAGTCCACATACTTTATCATGTATTGCATTCCCTCGTGGTACATGCATAACAAGATGTAGCAGTCCTTTTTCTTTTTATTTTTTTAATTATATAAAAATAAATACAATTTATAAAAATTTTAAAATTTTTATAAAAAATAATATTTTATATATGTGTTAAAATTTTGAATATTATTTTTATTTAATATTATATATAATTAGGGTTAAGTGAGATAAAGTCAAACCTGAACTTATCTTAAAATTCTCGTGGATTTTTAAAATATTTTCAAATTCACATAAAAACCGTTTACATTTATACAAAACTTATCCCATTAAGGTGAAATGAGACAAATATTCAAAAAACATGTCTCACTGTCATCCCCAATTTTGGTAAACTTAATCATAGTTAAGTTTCATTCATGATATCATTGTTAAAAGAAATCTTACCTAAAAATGTTTGTCCCTATTTCAATATCTACATTGTTCAACTTTCTTGCAAAAAAACTCATAATAATTTATGCTCAATTATTCTATGATTATTGTATACTTATTCCAATATAGTATTTGAAGAATCTAAATCTTTGATCCAATCTCAATCCACCCTTTAAGAGAGTTTAAAGTATGACCCATTGTTGTATATTAATGTACAAAAGAGAATAAAGGCTTCTTCTTTAAAGGGCACAAATTCTTATCTTCTTTATTATTATTATTATTTTTTTGGATTAAATAAATTATTCTAATTGATCACAAATCTAGATTAATTATATACTATGGTACTTTTTGAGTTTAGATGGGGAGTCAAATCTATGATAAATTCATTTGGGTGGTACTTAAATTAAGTAGATCTTAATTACTTGAGTCTAGAAAAAAAAAGTTTAAATAATATATTTGTTTTCATTAAGATATAAATACAATTAAATGTTGAATTATTGACATATTTAATGATTGTGTTCGGTAATCTAATTATAACCATAGTCCATTTAATTTGTATTTAACTCATTTAATATTTGATTATAGATAAATAAGTTAATTGAATTATAAATATACGAGATTGCAATGATAATCATATTAACTCAAATAAGACTTAACTTGATCATTAAATAAATTATACGATGTGTCACTTATTTAAGACTTAACTTAACCTAATCATTAAATAAGTTATACGATGTTTAGGTCGTATTTTGATTCATACTTTTAATCCAAATCATTCGTATCGTGTTTGAGTTAATTTGTTTTGTTGAGTATCTGAGTTTCCAACACGATGATTACTCCATATGATATATAACCCATTTCAAATTATATCAAACAAAATTACTCTTTCAAAATCATGGGTTGATGATCCGGTTAAAGACAGTTCCAAGTTTACCATTGAAAAATGATAGGGCATATAGTGAGGGAAGCATCCTTGATGTTCTAAAAGAGAACGTGTTGTTTTTGGTATATTTCCAGGAAGTATGTATGGGAATGGTTGGTGTTGCAAGTTGCATGTAGATATTTGGGAGTGAAAGAGTCAATTGACAAAAAGTCATTTGATGAGTGTGTTGGGGGCATTTTCATTGGTCAATAAATTGGGTTTTCATTGCCTCCCATTGAAAGTGTGATATTAAATATAAAGTCCACGTGTTTTGCTACACTGATTTTAAATATATCTATTTTTTAAATAAGGGCATATATTTTTTTTTTTTTTGTAATTAAAATTGTCTAATAATTTAAAAAATGGTGTAAATTTATTAACATTAATAATTAGCCCACACCTTACTCTTTTTTACTAATAATATAAGTGTCTTAATTGTGAACATTAAAAAAAAAATATTAAAACTCACTAGGAAAACAACAAAAAATCATTAAAAAATGTTTCTAGTTCTTGTTTTTGAGAATAAAAATTATTAAATATATTTAATATTTGTAAAAATTAATCGATATAATATAAAAAATTATTTTACTTGTTCTAATTTTAAAAGTTGTTAAAAAAAAGGGTGGATCTAGGGCACCTTAGTTAATTATATTTTTAATTTATAAAAAGAAATATATGGGTATCAAATAGACTTATAAGATTTGTGGTAAAGTTGATTGATTCAAGACAAGATTAGTGGCAAAAGACTATAAACAGAGGTTAGATAATAATTATTTTGAAATTTTTGTACTAGTTGCTAAACTAGACACCACTCACATGATAATTGCACTTGCAATTAATAAAAAAATGGAAAATTCATAAAGTGGATGTTAAATCAGGTTTTTTTTTTTTTGTAAATAACCATTAGGATATATTATGAAAAAAAAAAGGGATAAACAAGTCAAAAATATATCATATGGTTAAAGCAAACACCACATGTGTGGTATATATGGATTGATGCTTATTTATTACAACATGGTTTTCAAAAGTGTCTTTTTGAGCACATACTTTATATCAAGTCAAATTCTTATAGTAATGTAATTGTTGTATGCTTTTATATGGATAAGTGAATAATTTAATTTTTACAAGATATTGTGAGCAAATGTTTGAAGATTTCAAGGAGGCAATGACATAACAATTTGAAATGACAAGTTTGAGATTAATGTATTACGACTTAAGATGAAAATTTTGGTATTAATGTGCTATTTCTTATAATTGAGGTCTAACAAATAAATGATGGTATCTTCATCTCATAAAAGAATATGTTATAGACATTTTAAAATGATTCAAGATGAAAACATCGTTAGCATTGTAGAATAATTATAAATGAAAAAGGTAATAGAAAATTTATAAATCCCATATATTTTACAGGCATGGTAGGAAGTCTTCGTTGTTTGATTTCTCCTAAATCAAATATTGTTTATAGAGTGGAAATTATTAGTAAATTCATAAAATAAAATAAAAAACTATATTAATCATACTTGCTAGTAACAAAGCAGATTTTGAGGTATAAAAATAGAACTCATGATTACGAAAATTTTAATTTTTGCTCAAATAACTTTAATTTAGTGGGTTACACAAATTGTGATTGGGGAGATGATGTAGAAACTAGAAAGTTATATACCTTGCAATAAGAGCAATCTCATAGTTATCAAAGATGCAACAAGTTATAGCATTATCGGTTGCAAAAGTTGAATATATGATAGTGACTTCTAGAACATGTCAAGTAATTTGGCTTCATAGGGAACTTGGTAAGTTGAAATATGAACAAATTAAAAATTTTTACAAATATTTTGTGTGACACGAAGTTGGCTATTGTATTGACAGAGAATTTGATGTTTCATAGTAGAAATAAACATATAAGCAGCAAGTTTCATTATACTAGGGAACTTGTAGAAAATGATGAGATTGAGTTTGAGTTTTGTTCATCTAAAAATCAAGTTGCAAATGCTTTTACAAAGCCAATAAAGGCAGATGTGTTCAAAAAGTTGAAGATGATGACTAGAGTAATTGACTTTAAATCTCATCTTATGGGAGGAAATTGAAATTAATAATTTGACTTAAAATCCAAGCAGAAAAATTTTAGTAATTTGAGAAATATTATGAATTATTATTGATTTAGATTTCTTATGTTAATTAGAACTCCTAGTTTAATTATGAAGTAGGGTCATGTGCAAGTACAATTAGTTTATTATAAATACAAGTTTGTTATGATGTTGATTTAACGTATTTTTAAATATCTTAAAATATCAAAATTTATTTTTAAAATATTATTTTATATAATTTTTATTTTAATAATAAGTAGTCGAGTGGCATTGGTGAACCAGAGCTTGGCAATATGATATTGGCATTTATAGAAGTTCAAGTTGAAAAGAAAAAGAAAGAAGAAAAAAAAAAAAAAAAAAAAGAAGTAGCTTTTTTTTTATTGAAACAAAACTTAACAAAAAAAAAAACTACTTTAGTGAAATTATTTATCACCTGTGATAGGTTAAAAATCAAGAACTTTCAAAATATTTTTAGTTTGAAAGCATTTTGCCCTGATTATTACAATAAAAAATTAAACAACTTGATTTATTGATGATAAATTTCGATATTGTCAATATAATTCAAATTTGACGTCTTTTTCATGAGTTTGAATCAAGTATAATTATATGTTTTGATTAAGTATGTCTCAACCTATGTAAGTTGTTTAATAAATATATTGTTTTCAATAGATCTAAATAAACTGAATTGAAATTTTTAATAATTGTGTTCATTAGTCTAATTATAACCATAGTCTATTTAATTTGTATGTGACTTATTTAATATTTGATTATTAATAAATAGGTCAAATAAATCATAAATGTATCATATTGAAATGTAAATCATATTGACTTAAACAAGACTTAATTTAACCTGAATATCGAATGAGTTATACGACATGTCACTTATTTAATAATTAGATCATATTTTGATTCATATTTTTAACCTAACTATCATTTATGTCATTTTTTAGTTGACTTATTTAGTCGAGTAGTATCTAAGTTTCAATGTGATATAAATACAACTCACCAACCCGATGATTACCCAATATTCTATATAGCTCGTTTCAATTTATACAAAAATTTATTTAAACAAAATTACTCTTTCAAAAACATATATACTTCCAAGTTTACAATTGAAAAAAGATTGGACATTATGGAGACATTGGAGAGGGAAGCATCCTTGATATTCTTAATAAGACCGTGTTGTTTTTGGATACTTCGAGGAAATATGAATGGGAGTGCTTGGTGTTGCAAGTTGCATGTAGATATTTTGGAGTGAAAGAGTCACTTGAAAAAGGGCATTTGATAAGCACGTGGTGGGTAGATTTTCAATGGTCAATCAAGTTTTCATGGTCTCCGATTAATAGGTTTAGGTGTGTTGCGAGTGTGACATTAAATAAAAAAACTTAACGTGTTTTGCTACACTTATTTTAAAAATATTTTTTTAAAAAATAAAAGCACATTTTTAATTTTTATTCTTGTAATGAAAAATTAGCTAATAATTTTAAAAATGGTGTAAATTAATTAACATTCTCAATTAATCCACACCTTATTCTTTTTTACTAAACTAAAAATATAAGGGTTTGTTTGATGACTATTTTCGAAAATAATTTTAAAAAATAGTTTTTGAAAATAGTTTTTGATTTTTATAGAACAAAAGTTTATTTGAAAATCTAAAATATTTTAAACTTATTTTTAATATTTTTAAATATATCTTAAAAATAAATTTTATATCTCATGTTTTATTTTTAATCATTTTACACGTCTGTATAATCATTTCTTAAAACAATAATCATAAAACAACAAAAAACAATTAAAAGATGTTATCTAAAAACATCATATTTTCTATTCTTAAGAACATAAAATAGAAAATAATTTTTGGTTATCAAATTTGTTTTTTTTTTTTTTTTTTTTTTGTTCCAAAGAATAGAAAACTATTCTAAAAAATAGTTTCTAAATAAGCCCTAAGTGTTTTAATCATAGACATTAAAAAAATGTTAAAACTCACTAAGAAAACATTAAAAAAATACAATTGTTGTTATATAGTAATGAAACATGTTTCTAGTTCTTGCTTTTAAGAATAAAGATTATTAAATATATTTAATATTCATAAAAATTAAACAACATACTCTAAAAAATTATTTTACTTTTTCTAATTTTAAAAGTACTTAAAAAAACTATAAAGGGCACATTAGTTAATTATATTTCTAATTTATAAATATATACATAAAATTATTTTACTTTTTTCTAATTTTAAAAGTAGTAAAAAAAAACCTATAAAGGACATCTTAGTTAATTATATTTCTAATTCATAAACATATACATGCATGTTCTAAAGGATATTAGGAATTTGAGGATTTATTATTTATTTAGATTTATTTTATTAATTAGAAGTTCCGATTTAATTATGAATTAGAGTTATAGTGCAAGTATGATTAATTTATTATACATATAGGTATATTATTACGTCAATGCAAAGTTGAATGAAATAAAATATGAACTTATTAAAAACCATTATCAATACCCAATCTTATATGTTCTAACAAGTGTATTAGAGTCAGAAGATCATGGGAGGTATAATGCCAAAATACTAGAGCTAGAATACCGAGTAATGCGTAGATTAATGATAAGAAATTGCAATTTTATTGGTGAAATTACAGTTGCAAATAATAACTAAATTCATCCTCAATTGTCAAAATTCATAGGTACAAATTTAGATAATTGGTGTATTTAGATGTGTGTCTTATTTAGATCTCAAGATTTATGAAGTCAAGTAAATAATGACTAAAATGAAGTAGTTAATCTAAATGAATCTAAGGCACTATCAAAGGAGTAGAAAGATTTATTAAAAAAAATTTGAAAAAAAAAAAAATCAAAAAGCACTCCACGCAATATTCCAAGGAATATTTGAATCCATATTTGAGAAAATCTCAAAGGCAAAAACAATAAGAGTTTGTTTGGCTATGTGATTGAAAAACAACTTTTTGTTTTTAAAAATAGAAAATTGTTTTTAAAATTTTATAACATTGTTTGGTCGTTGTTCTCTAAAAACAATTTTTAAAAACAAAGTAAAATAAAGAACAATTTTTAAAAAACAAGTAGGAGTTGTTTTTAATAGTTTTTAAAAATAAAAGGAAAACATAAGTCCATTTGATTATATTTTCTAAACCTTGGTTTTAAAAATTGTTTTCAAGTTAAAGAATAAAAAATAATTTTTAAAACCAAGGTCAAATTGGCCCTAAATGATGCATGATATACTTTACAAAAATTATTAGAAGGTGATGATTGTATTAAGTGAATGAAGTTGTAAAAAAAATGTCAATGCAATCTTTAAATATAAAATATGAATATATTGTTATACTGATAGGTTGAACTTTTTCTACAGTGGTTAAGAAATTGCAACCTTCCAAATAGGAACTGGTCAATCCATGGGCCGATTTTATTATTGATTTGACATCAGTATCGTACTTCAAAGTCCTAACTGTGGCATGTAAAAACAGTCTTTTAAGATCTACGACCAACCTCCTCTTGCTGCTGAAAAGTCGTTGACACTTTGAATATTTTTCTATTTACTTTTATCTTTCAGAAAAAAGGGGAATTCCCTAATTTTTAGAGGAAGAAAATGATGCATTCACTCTTATAGTTGAAGGGTTGATGATGAGTTGAATGTGTTTGCATGAACAATAAATGAATCAAAGAATTAACTCTACTCATTTGAAGCAAGCATTGCAAAGTAGAACACTTATAAGATGTCATGAAGATCAACAAGGTGACAAAGGTTACCGTTGTGGTCAAGGTAGAAGAGGACACAACATCTCCAACAATAGAGATGAAGATGATAACAAAAATTCTTCTAGAGGAAGAAATAATACTCCAAGATCTAAAGATAAGTCACATAAATAGTGTTCATATATGAGAAGTATGAACACTATAAGTTTGAATATTGAACAAAACTACAAAATGAACAGGTAAAGCAAACAAACACCATCGAAACATATCAAAGTTTGGTATAAGCCTATAATGTAATAGCACCAAATGCTAACCATAGAGATGTTTGGTACCTTGATATGGGATGAAACAACCATATGTGTAGTAAGAAAGAACTATTTTTATAATTAAATAAATTAGTCAAATGAGAAGTTAATTTTATAAATAAATCTAAAGTCTCAACCATGGGCAGAAGTAATATTAAAATAAGCTCTAAAAGTTGTATTAATGTTACTATAATAAATGTATATTTTGTTCTAGATATGTCTTGAAATTTATTGAGCATGGTACAATTAACAAAAAATGAGTATATTTTTAACATTTATAATGGAGTTTTTACTCTTAATAATAAAATAAGAAGACGATTGCGAAAGTGTAGACAAAAAAATATGACGTTTCTTACATTTCTTCGAGTAGAAATTTTATTTAGTTTAAAGATAATAATGGAAGATAGCAATTGGCTTTGACATCTTTGCTTTGATAGTCTCAATTTTTATGGGTTAAAGTTACTGGTGTTGAAGAATGTGGTAAGGAGATTACTAATGATTAATGTTTTTGGTTATGCCAGCAAAGAATGTCTCCATGGGAAACAACATAAAAATTATTTTCCAATTGAAAAATAAAAAGGAATTAAACAATCTTTAAAATGGGTGCATACAAATATATGTGATCCCGTGGGGTAAAATTTCTTAGTCACAACAAATATATTTTGATGTTATAAATGATTTTATGAAAAAAAAAATATTTGTTAAAAAAAAATGAGACTTTTTAACAAGTTTAATTGATTCAAAATTTTTGTTAGAAAACAAAATAGTTGTAATATTAAAACATTGAGATATGATAAAGTAAGAGAATTCGTCTCCAATGGATTTTGAATACTTTCATTTCTACAAACAAAATTTAAACATAAAAAGTACAAAGAAAAATTTACCAAACATGGGCTTAAAATTAACGGTTATTTGATTAAAATAATAATTGAAAATCCAATTTTTTAAATTTAACCCTTTATCATTTTTTTGATCTTATTTTGGACAAAAATATCTTTATTATTTTCTTGTAAAAATAATTTTATCTTTTAAAACTTTTTGTATAAATATGTGAAATGAGAAAGGACATTTATATCAAAAATAAATTATTTTTTTGAAGTAAAAATATGGGAAGAATTAGATTTATAAATTTAGGATCGTTTCACCCCTTTTAACCAATTATTTCTAAAATTAAACCTTTTCAAATCTTTAATTTTAGAAACAAAAATTAAATACAAAACAAAAATACACTCAAACATCCCTTCTTAATTTGCTTTTTTGACCTATTTAACATTAAATAATATAATTATTCTAAAAAAAATAGCAATATAAAAAAGGTTATGTTCTTATGATCACATCATGTTTTGTTGTATGTATATTTTATTACACGTACCCCATTCCAATCTTATCCCTGAACTAATTGCTCTAATTGTTAAGGTAGTCTATGTTTGTCACACTCCAATTAAGATATCATTCATGGAAATTCCATTTATTCTCTCATTTAATGTGGCGTTACCCCACAAGACACTACAAAACTAGAGGGACAAAACTTTGTTGCTCATCACACAACTTCCACCGCCTTAAAATTTAAACCGGCCGCCGGCAAATTCTCCAGCAGGTCGAAGGTAAGCATGGAGACCCTCTGCCTGGGTAGACGGCCGGGAAAATCAACAGGCAACATGGGTGCCGGCGATGTCCTCTCGCACGTGCCAAACCACTTAGCTTGCATGTATTTGTGCTTTCTCCATGGACCCATGTGCATTTTCTTCTCCTTCATGCATTTCTTGGCTGCATGGCATAGTATCTTGATCAAGGCCTTTAGCCTCTCAGATTTTCCGACGAATACCTCCGGCAACCGGCTGACTAACAGGTTATATTCTGCGCTAGCCCTCGCCATCTCGAACTCCGCCCGAAAATTCAACTCAATCACCACTCTCACCTCTCCTTTCTTGGCACTTGACCTGTCCACCACCTCCATATACGAGTGCTCGCCTGAAAAAATGGAGCAGAGTTTCAGGTCATTAGCTTATCTGCAGGGAAAACCCATTTGCTCAAACCCCCAACATCAGGGGCCCCAACCAAATTTTTGAACATGACTGAACTTATTTTAGCAAGTATACCTGATGGAATATCCGGAGAGGACTTCCACTTGGACTTGCAGATGGCACTATTGTAACCGGCGGTTTGGAGCTGACCCCAAACTTCCTTTTCCGCACAATTTTGGCATACTCTGGCAACCGGTCGCCGGCATACACAGTATGTTTCTTTCGATTTTAATTCCCTAAGGGCCTCTTTCGTCACCCGCCTAATTTTCGACTCAATAGAACTCGTCCTACACAAAATTGCCTGCAAATTTTCAAAATAATTATTAACCTTTTTGTTTTTTTGGATCATAGACTTATCATAGTACCGAAATTAATCTTAGCCTATACAAAACCTTAATTACCTGAACAAGTTGGTCTTGTTCCTCCCAAAACGCCTTACTCCCCTCAACATTGTCAAACCCCTCTTCCCCATCGGCACCGTCGCCGCAATCTTCACCATGAACCCAACCGCCGCCGGAGTTACACGAACTCCCTGACGAGTCTTCCCCTAAAAACCCGAAAACCATATCACCTAAACTCTCCGAGTCACCGGAGAATTTGAGAGTGTCGTCGGAACTCCAGGGAGTCACTGGAAGTCTAGCCGCTACTCCGGGCATGATCTCTCTCCGGCCTTTAGAATTTGGGAACCACGTGATTTGAGTGAATCCTCCGGGGACAGCTATTTTATACTAAAGTTTTTGAGTAAGAGTTGGACCCACCTGCAACCGATGGACGAACGGGCCGCGGCGAACATGATAGTCCGGGTTCTTGGCCTATGTGGCAATATTTTGTTGGTTTGTGATAGTAGAATAGGCATGTTTTCGGTGAGACAGCAGTTTCCACGTCAGATTGGCCAATGGTTTTGGCATAGGAGGGTTACGGATATACTCGAATCTGCTTATAATACTATTTTAAACGTTGCAATTAAATTTAATATTTTTTTTGACGATTTTAAAATATTAAAGTAATAAAAAAGGCAACGAGCCTTATCCTAATCTTGGTAGATGGTGGGGACCAAAACGTTAGTTGTGTCTGATTGCATAGCTGGCATGCAAAGCCAAACTACACGTGGATTTATAAGCTTATGATGTGTCTGATATATGGGCTCATCCAACTTTCGTGGGCCCTCTCTTGGCCCAAAATGTTTATTTTTGCTTACCAATAAGGATGTGGATGCACTTAAAAGCAAATTGCTGACATATTCACGGGTATTGTCGTAATTTCCTATGTGTAAATGGTTTCAACAATCCAAGTCCTGCAAGCATTCAATTCTATGGGCGGGTTTCCCTTGGGTTGGATATGATTTTTTTTTTAAATTTATTTATTTTCTATTTATCTATATAAATAATGAAAAGACCATTTTTTTTTATTATCTTTTAAATTCCAACCCTTTGTTGTGTTTTTACAAATGCCCTTAAGAAATCTCTACTTAATCGATTAATCATATAAATGGATTTTATATATATAATCAATTTCTCTTAAATCATATAAATACATTTTAAGGTCGAAAAAAATCATTAGATCCAAAATGGATAATACTTAATAAACCCGATATAAGGCTCTAAGTGAACATTCTGAAGGACCTAATAGGTTCAAAACAAATAATATTTACACAAAAATAAACAAATCTTTCTAATAAAGTGAAATGGCCTCCCAATGAGAACAAAGCATTAGACATATGAGGTCGGCATGGGAAGTAGCATTAGGGATGTAAACAAAACCAAAAAAACTAATAAACTAATCATATATCGATTAGGTTTTCAAAAATAAAAAATGTTGATTCCATTTGGAAATTTTAAAAACCAATCTTATCTATATGGTTTTAGATTTTCTTGTCTTCTAACCAATAAAAACTCAATCGAACCGATATTCTAAAATTTATATATAATTGTTTAATATTTGATAAATTTATTTATATTAGATTTTATTAAAGTAATTCATTATTTTTATATTATGATCAAATTAATTTTAAATACATTTAATATATTTTTAACACCATTGTTTCAATTAATTTTAAAAACAAATTAAACTTAGGGTCTAATATAAACTTAAATTAATGGGATTTGAACTCAAAACAAACACAAATTTATAACTAGGTTTAAGACTAAAAAAAGTTAAGAGTCAAAACAAATTCACGAAAACCAAACCAAACCAACCTCAAAAAACTTGGCTTGCTTCAGTTTTCTCACTACAAATCTAGTGTGTTCGGTTTTTATCACATATAAAACTGACTATATCAGTTCGGTTCATTTTTTATCCAAAAATTGATGGAACCGACCTTATTTACACCCCTAGGTAGCAAGGGAGAACTTCAAACAAGTTTGAATTTGTCCAAAATCTCAATTATAATTCATATAGAACTAAAGCTCAATCTAAAATTGCAAATTTCATATAAAAATTCAAATATTTTATTTTTATATTTAAACAAAATATCTGACAATAAGACCTAAATTCAAACATAAAGTATACTTACAAAAAGTTATGAAATCTTATCAAGACTTCAAAGACAATGAACACCCAAACACAAGGCCATAGTTTATATGGAAAGGATTCTGGAAAAGCTATCAGTGCTCATGAAAAAAAATCACGTGTTCTAGGGAAAAAATCAACTTGCCCATTGGGATCTTAACAAAACCAAAGATAAGATTGGAACTTAAAAGGAACCATCTCCACAATGGAGACATCCCAGGTTAATGGGGCCCTGCACTCAAAATATGCGATCCATCCATATCTGGAATTTCAAAAGAGATAATGATTTGGATGTTTAATATAATATCCCAACACCCAAACACCACAAATATGAAGGGGGATTTGTTTCAAGAAATTTGGATGACAGAGAGAATCCCAGGTCAAGGAAAGGCATTATAGATTTCATTAAACTACTTCATATTATAGTAGTAGTCTACTGTAGTTGTACATTCAATCCCCACTTGATGACTCAACAGAATCACTCCCCTTTTTCACTTTTTTCATCTCCCACTTTCTATCGCTTTGCCCTTTTTTCCTTTTACTTTCACTTTCCGGGAAATTTATTGGAACCCATGTTTCTTCTTGGCTATAGGTTAACTTACAAATCAAATCCAAAACTTATGTATTGGGGTGAATGTTTGAGAATTTCATACCATTTCAAGGAGTTTGATGTGTCCAGCAGAATTAGCAGCAAGCAAGGTGGTTGATTGGCCACGCCAGCAAACAGTTGAGACAAACTGTTGGCCATCATCAACATTTTGTCCAGAAAGTGGATCCATAGTGCTGAATTTGAATGACAGAACTGGCATGGGGAAAGCTTTATGGTAGATGAAGACCTGTTGATTAGAAGATATGAACAAACTGATGTCATTGATGGAGAAGGAAGAAACTGACTAGAAAATGTGCAAATATAGGTTCTCAAATCTTAATTCTTTCTAGATGATAATAAAATATTTACTAGATGCTCCCACTTAACAAGTTGCATTATAATAAGTTGCATTAGAGGAGAGACACATGTTCTCAGGGTTCACGGACTTTCATGAAAGCCAATGAAACAGAGTGATTTTGCATATAAACAGATACAGATTAGACATGGAAAAATTTCTATCCAAGAAAATATTCCATTTTGTTTGGTTGAGTTCTCATGTAGAAATCATTCCATGGGGCATTCTCTAGCACCCTGTCAGCAGAAGATGTGTACACTCCAACTGACCCTCAACCCTCTGGTACTTAGAGAGCAGAGAACAGCAAGCATTACCCCTGGGATTTGAAACCCTTGTACTGGGGTCACCGAAACCTGGCTTAACAAGCCTAAATTATAAGGGAAAGACCAGAAGCAAAGAGAACTACACAGACCCTAAATCATTCAAATCCTATACTTGAATAGTTTTATATATATAGTCGACTAGTAATATTAAGGTATGTGGAAATATAACCTTTCATTGGCCAAAGAAGCAATTGTACAACTTCATAATTAAATAATCAAGTGCAAGTGCGATTTGCCAGTTGAAAATAGAAAATACAAAAGAATAAAAGTTAGAACCAATTTACTATCACATAAAATCATTACATAAATGACATTAATGGAAAATTAATTCAGTTAGACCTAAATCCAAACAATCAGTAATAATAATTAATTTAGTTAGACCTAAATTCCAACAAACAATAATAATAATAACAAATATTATATTAATAAAAAAAGATAGAAATTAGAAAAAGTCTAATTGAGGCACACAAATGCGTTCTCTTAAGAGAAAATGCAGCTCTTCTGCATAGAAGAGGCTTGGCTTTCTTCCTCCAGGATACAACAATCTTCATAATCAAATTATTACAGAAATTTGACTCCACAAACCAAGTTTCCCCCGTTCATCACCCAAATCAATTACAATAAAAGGAGAAAATATCACAATAGAGTTTTTTTACAATAATCCCATAACTTATTTAGTATAAAAAATAAAAGAAGGGTGGAGAACGCTGGCCTATTACACTAAAATCTCATATTCTCCTTAAAAATCTCACCCACACATAACACCCACAAAAGATAAAAAAACATTAACAAAATAATAAAATTATAGATAGACAGATAATTAAAAAAATAACATAAATACATAAGGTTCTAATTTAAATATAATATGCCCCATATAAATTTATATTTGAGCAATAACAAGTGAGCAAGATTACTGTGCAATAGGCATAGGTGTCTTCCATACTTGAACCTAAACTTAGTGTAAGTAACTTTCTCTAGGGAAAAAACACAACGAACCGAACCTAGTACCAGGTTTCTTAATTCGTTTTTTTTTTTACTGCACACACAATAAGTGTGGTTGACTTGATTATGTTTGGTTTTATGTTTTTTCATGCGCACTTATCTTGCTTCATAATTGGTTTTAAGGATTAGCCCAACTTCCTATAGAAGTGACCCCACTACCACAATAACATAGGTGAGTCCTCCACGAATGATTTGTGATCAACATCTTGTAGGAATCTTACCTCAAGCTCATTCATAGCAATGCTCTTCATAAATACCATCATAATAATAAGCGCTATCGCCATAGGAATATGACTAGGTAATATCCCTCAACATTAGTGTTTCACCTAATTATCATGACTATGATGACTAACTTATGGGCTACAGTCCCATTCCCCTCGATGATTCTATCATTACCTTGTGAACTAATCCTTTGCTTGAAGGACTCACATATTCTTTTGAGACTTTACAAAATCAAGAGATATCACCCCTTGAGAAAAGCATATGTTTAATAGAATCATGTCAGTTTCTTATGTCTCTTTTTCCCATTCAAATTTGTATTTTTAGCCTTTGCTATGGTAGCTTAACTATCACAAAATATGGACAGAATTGGTTTATCCAATAAAGGCATATCTATTAAAAGGCTTCTAGGCCATTCAGCTTCCATACGAGTCAAATCCAAGGCTATAAACTCAAATTTCATGGTAAACCAAGATATATTTTTTTTAGCAAACTCCAAGCTACTAACTAGTTGCTTCAGCATCATCAGAATCTGAGATCCAATTAACATCACTAAATCCTTCTAAAATTGCAAGGAATCCTAAATCATAAATCCCATAATTTATTTGTGCCCCTAAAATTTCTAAATACCTTTTCAATGCATTCTGGTTTTCTATGTTAGGGTTGATAGTGTATCTCTCAGCCTACCTACTGTATAGGCTATATATGGTCTTGTGCAATTAGTCAAATACATTACAGATCCTATTAATAAAGAATATTTGTGTTGAGAGACACTTCCTCTGATTCTTTTTCAAATGTGGGTTATGATCATAAGGAGTTGAAACAAGCTTAACATCATAATGGTTAAATTTTTTCAACTTCTTCTCAACATAATGTGATTTGAGTTAAAATAAACTCATTGTCAAATTTTATGAATTTGATACCTAATATAACATAAGCTGGTCCTAGGTCTTTCATATCAAATTTACTGCATAAATTTTTTTGTTGCTTTAAAAACTTCTCAATTTGTTCAAAAAATGAGGATATCATCAATATATAAGCAAAATATATATATATATATATATATATTGATAGGTAAAGAAAAGATCTATTGAAAAGAGGCACCAAAAGAGTGACTCAAAGTATACAATACCTATACACCCACCGCCAAACCGGCCAATAAGTACAAGTAAACAAGCACCGAGTCGGGTCAAAAAACAACCTTAACTAGAGCTCAACCAATCAATAAAACTAACTAAAGTTAGAGGGCAATCAACTATAAATAACTTTGCCTCTGACCAAAAGGGAAAAAACAAAAAAGTATTTTGAGTCTTTGGATTGAAAGCACATCATTATTGAAGGTCAATCTATTTCTTACCTTCCAAACCATCTAAAAGATGTATAGAGGAGCTGCTCTCCACACCTTATTATTCTTTTACCCCCATATGAACCATGCCAACTAAGGAGTGTCTCTCTAACTGAAGAAGGCAGCACCCCTGACACCCTAACCAAGGTGAAGGACAATTCCCACAAGGCCCTTGTTTTAGTATAATGAAGAAGAAGGTGGCCTATAGTCTCTTCCTTCTCATGGCACAAAAAGCATCTATTTGCTAGGGCCCACCCTTTTTTTTGAATTAAATCCAAAGTTAAAGCTTTGCCCCACGTAGCTTCCCAAGCAAAGAAGCTAATCTTGGGCTACACCCACACATTCCAAATGCAACTTGAGGGAAACAAAGAAGGGCTGCCCGGCTCTAGAGCATAGTAAAGGGATTTGACCTAGAACTTCCCACTCTTTGTTTCAGTCCAAAACACCATGTCTTCCACATCACCGCACACTCTCTTCCCATGTAGCCGTCCCAAGAAGCTTTTTGCCACTTCCACATCCCAATCATTAAAGGATCTTGAGAAACAAGGGTTCCATCCCCCCCAACCCCTCTTAGCCAAGGGATCCCAAATATCTGCCACTCACACCTCCTTATCAACAGCTAAAGCAAACAAGGATGGGAATGACACACACAAGAATCCCCACACCACCTATCCTTCCAAAATCTCACCTTCCGCTCATTATCTACAAGGAAAGAAATCCTAGTACCCACAATGTCCCAGTTTATCCTTATCCATTTCCATAACCCAACACCATACGCCTCTCTCACTTCCCGAGAACATCATTCCCCTTTTTCTTCCCTGTACTTCCCTCTAATCACTTGATTCCACAAAACCTCTCTCTCACTTGCAAACCGCCAATTCCATTAACAAAGAAGAGCCTTATTGAGTGTGGAAAGACACTTGACCCCCAAACCCTCTTTCTTCTTACTTAAGCACACCAACTTCCATCTTACTAAATGAGGTTTTTGCTTCAAATTTCCACCTCCCCAAAGGAAATCTCTTTGAATTTGCTCTAGTTTTTGTCTAAATGAGCTTGACATGCGCAACAGAGACATAAAATAAATGGGCAAATTCGATAGCGTGCTTTGAATTAGGGTCTTTTCCTTCCTTTGGAAATGTATTGTTTCTTCCAGATAGCCAACCTTCTACAGAACTGTCTTCCACTCCATCCCAAAATGTCACTGACTTAAAGTGCACCCAAAGGTAGGCCCAAATAAGTGGATGGGAGGCTGCCCACTCTACATCCAAATTCCATAGCAAGGTCATCAATATTCTCCACCCTACCCACTAGAATTAATTCGCTCTTTTCCAAATTTATTCTCAACCTTGATACGACCTCAAACCACATAAGCAACCAACTAAGATAGGTCATCTGATATTGGGAAGCTTGGTAGAACATCAAGGTATCATCAACAAACAACAAATGGAATACCTGAACCCCTTCTCCACTTCTACCCTTCACCCTGCAACCCAGCAAAAAACCTCCATCCATTGCCCTTTTTAGGATACAACTAAACACCTCCATAGCAATCACAAATAAATGAGGCAAAAGCGGATCCCCTTACCTCAAACCCCTTGAGCTTTGAAAGAAACCAATAGAGGTGTCATTAACCAACACAGAGAAACTTGCAGTGGAAATGCACCACTTGATCCACCCAAAACCCATTTTCCACATAACTATGAGAAGAAAAGACCAGTCTACATGGTCATATGTCTTCTTTATGTCAAGCTTGCACAAGATAGCACATTCGTTATTCTTCAAGATTGAATCAATGGCTTCATTAGCAATCAACACTACATCTAAAATTTGTCTACCCTCCACAAATGCCCCTTGGACCTTAGAACCACCTTTTCTTAGCCCATTGGCTAAAACCTTGGTCAACCACTTATACAATGCCGTGCCGCCGCCCCCCCCACCACCAAACTTCTAAGCCTAAAATCCCTTAGATCTTCAACACCCACTTTTTTTGGGATTAAAACCAGAAATGTTGCATTCAAGCTTTTAACAAAGTTACTATGTTCATAGAATTCCCTGAAGCAAAATATTACACAAGCATCATTAAAATACTTTAGATAAGCACACTCATCAAAATCATTAATAAGAACACCATTAAATAGAATCACTTTGTCAAATTTTTCATGTCATTGTTTAAGGTCTCGTTTTATATTGTTTTAACCCATGCAGTGACTTAACTAGTTTACACACTTTCTTCTCTTTCCCAGGAACAACAAATCATTCTAGTTAGTCAATATAAATTTCTCCATTTAATTCACCATTCAAAAATGTTGTTTTTATATCCATTATATCCATCTGATGTACTTCCATTTGCATTCAGTTGTTTTACAACTATGTGGAAGATCACTTAAGAACTAAGTCCTATTGCTAGTAATTGAATTCATTTCCCAATCAACTAGCTCTTTCCAAAAAGGAATGTCTACGGAATTCATTACTTCATCATGTGTTTTAGGATCATCTCTTCAACTAGGTATACGAAAAAGTCAGCACCTAAATTCTTTTCAATTCTTCATTTTTCACTTCTTTCTGGTTCAAAATGATCTTAATTTTTTAAGTTTAAATTTCTTCATTAGGATTAGAATTTGAATCTCCTATAGGTCTAGACATTTGTTTTTTATAGGGAAAATATGTTCAAAAAATGTAGCATCACATGACTATAATGGTATTATTAAAGATTTCAAAATTTTCAAAATTGATCATTAAAAATGAATAAGTCACACTATTTAAAGAATACCCAATAAATATGCAATCTACAGTAGAAGGACCAAATTTTTCCTTTTTATTTATTGGAACATTTATTTTAAGCTAGACATCCCACATTTTTAAATATTTTAGATTAAGTATCTAGTTTTTCCAAATTTCATATGTGGTTTTTTCTGAATTTTTAGAAGGAACTCTATTAAGAATGTGACTGGCAGAACATAAGGTTTCACCCTATATATTATTGGATAAAACCGAACTAGTCAACATAACATTTACCTTATTTAATAATGTTTTGTTTTTCCTTTCTACAACTCCATTAGACCGAGGTGAATGGGGTGTGGTTATTAGATGAATTAGCTCAAGTTCACAAAATTTAGTGATTTCTTTTGATATATATATCTTCTTCGGTGTACAAGATCTTGAATGAAGGTTTTTATCCCTAAGATAGGGTTGCTTTTATAGGACAATGAAAATAGAGTGTAAAGAATATATATAAATTTTCTACAAAAGTCATATTTTCTAAGAAACTTTAGGTGAACAAAAAAACTTGTATTTTCTGTTAGACAATTAAAAATAATATTAATTTAGAATGGAATCAATGGAAAAGTAATTCAGTTAGACCTAAATTCCAACAATAAATAATAATAATCATAAATATTATATTAATTAGAAAATAATAAAAAATGGAAAAAGCCTAATTGAGGCACGTAGATGCGCTCTCCTAAGAGAAAATAGATATTTTTCTGCATAGAGTCGAGTGAAACTCTTCCCCTAAGATACAACAATCTTCGTAATCAAATAGTCACAGAAATTCGACTCCACGAATCAAGCTTCACCCGTTGGCTCACCAAAATCAATTAGAATAATAGGAGAAAATATCATAGTAGAGTTATTTCTCTGCTACAACTATATAACTTATTTAATATAAAAAGGAATAGAAGAAGATTAGAGAATGTTGTTACACAAAAACCTCATATTCTCCTTAAAAAATCTTACCCAGTCACAACATCCAAAAAAGATTAAAAAAAATATTAACAAAATAATAAAATTATTTATTAATATATATATATATATATATATATATATATATATATATTATATATATATTAATTAAAAAAATAACATTAAATATAATAACTATTGAAGAAACTGAGAATCATTCAATTGTATATTCAATCGTATGTTTTTTACATAATCGGGTCCCTATTTAACATATACACAGAGAGCAAAATATGGAAAAAAATAAAAATATGAGAAAAATAAAATCATACAAATCACCACAATATCTGTCACAATTGGGGCCTCAATCTTTTACCACAATATCGTACAAATCACCCCTCAAATCATACTAGATTTCCACACTTCCCCTCAAGTTGGATCATAGAATTAATCATGTCCAACTTGCAAATAAAATATTCAAACCTTGATTTCTGTAACCCCTTGGTGAATATATCTGTCAATTGTTCCCTTGTAGGGATATAGTCATGCAAATAGTTATTTCCAGTGAATGATGTCATCAACATACACGATTAGGATGGTCATCCTTCCATCATTGGACTATTTGAAGAACATTGTATGATCCGACTGTGCCTGTTGGTATCCTTGGTTCTTAAATCACTTTTGCAAATCTATCGAACCATGCTCTCAGAGATTGCTTGAGACCATATAGAGATTTCTTCAATTTGCATACCCTGATTTCTTCTTCCTTCTTACAAAACCCTGGTGGTAGCGCCATAAAAACTTCTTCTTCCAGCTCACCATTCAGAAAGGCATTCTTGATATCAAACTGATGGAGTGGCCAGTCTAAGTTTGTTGCCAAGGATAAGAGAACTCGTATAGTGTTCAACTTTGCCACTGGTGCAAATGTCTTGGTATAGTCGATGTCGTAGGTCTGAGTGAACCCCTTCACAACCAAGCGGGCTTTGTATCGTTCTATTGTGTCATCCGTCTTATATTTCACTATGAATGCCCATTTATAGCCCACTAGTTTCTTCTCTCTTGGCAAAGTCATTACTTCCCAAGTCCCATTTTTTTCCCATGCCTTTATTTATTTCATCACTGCCTCTTTCCATTCTGGAATCTCCAAGGCTTCTTGAATGTTTTTAGGAATCTGGATTCTATCAAGGTTAGTCGTAAAAGCACGACACTTTGCAGAAAGAGCATTATAAGACACAAATTTTGAGATAAGATGGAGAGTACATGAACAAGGTTGCTTCCTAAAAGCAATGGGTAAGTCATCTATTACCTGATCAGGATTGGAGCCAAACTCTCGAGGGGTTGGAACTCTCACTGATTCTAACTCTTTTAATGCTTCGGAGGTGAGTGTCTCATTGGACTTCGATTTTGGCCTCCTCGAGTAGACGAGTGTTTCCCTATTTGTCTGTATTTCCGTATCTCCCCCTGAGTTCAAGTGTCCTTTTGTATTAGGCGAAAGGGTAGATATAAGGCATGGAGTGGATTTGAACACTGCAACATTGAGGTAGTCTAAGGTTAAAGGTGGTCTAGATTCACTCACAGACTCTCCCTGAAGCGAGTAGTAGGGAGTATGCTCAAAGAATGTGACATCTAGGCCAACATATAGCTTCTATGAAATTGGGTCATAGCATTTGTAGCCCTTTTGTGTGGAAGAGTAGCCAAGAAAGACACATTTAAGCGCTCTTGGATCAAATTTGTTCTGTTTAGATGCGTGAGCGTGGACAAACACAGTGGACCCAAAGACACGAAGTGGAATATGTGCATCGAGTCTAGAATGGGGAAAAAACTCTTGGAATTTCTGGAAGGGTGTGACAAAATATAGGACCTGACTAGGCATTCGGTTAATAAGGTATGTGGTTGTCAAAATGGAGTCACCCCAAAATTGTGAGGGCATGTGAGAGATAAACAACAAGGCACGAGCAACTTCAAGAATATGTCTATTTTTCCATTTTGCAACCCCATTTTGCTGAGGTGTCAACGCAAGAACTTTGATGGATAATACCATTTTCTTGTAGATAAGTGCTCAACGAGTGATTGAAATACTCAGTATCATTATCAGTACGAAGATTTTGAATTTTGGTGTGAAACTGAGTTTGTATCATAGAGTGAAAGTTCATGAAGACTGATCGAACCTTAATTTTATCAGTCAACAAATATACCTAACATAGGCGAGTGTGATCATCAATAAAAGTAATAAACCATTTTTTATAGGTCCTATTAGAGGTACATGAGGGTCCCCATAGATCACTATGAATTAGAGTAAATGGTATGGATAGTTTATACATAGATTTAGGAAAAGATGCACGATGGTGTTGGCAAGTTCACACACTTCACACTGAAAATCCCATGAAGCTTTATTTGAACATAGTGAAGGAAATAAATGTTGTAAGTACTGAAAACTAGGATGACCCATCCTTTTGTGCCATAACAAAAGTTCACTTTCCTTGGGACGAGATGCAGAATTACAAACAGTAGGTGGACACTGTTCATGAACATCAGTTTTGTCGAAGTAATATAGACCATCACATTCCTTAGCACTGCCAATCATCTTCCCCAATGATAAGTCCCGAAAAACACAATGAGAGGGTAGGAATTTAGCTGAACAATTAGACTGTTTGGTTAACTAGCTAATAGACAACAAATTACAAGATAAATTAGGAACATGTAGGACAAGGTTGAGAGTAATAGACTCAGAAATATGAATATTCCATTTTCTTACAATGCTCACAATGTCCTCTTAGACTGTCTTGGGCTAGATCCAACGTGAGGCCCACGGGTTACAATGGCTGAAGCCTCGGGCCCAAAAGTGAGATGTTCATTCAACATCACTTTCCTTCTGCTTTCCTCACGTCGCACTTCAAAGACGACCTCTCGAATGGAGGGCAACAGCCGACGACTGAGAACTCTGCTCCTAACATCGTCAAGCTCGCGGTTCGGCCCCACTAGAAACTCAAAGACTCTCTCGTTCTCCATCTTCTTCTTGAAGCGCACACTGTCACCCGTGCACTCTCATTCCTCTTCGCAGTTGAGATTGAGATCTTGCCACAAACCCAGCATCTCAGTGTAGTATTCTGTGACTTCCTAATCTCCTTGCTTCATTTGCCAGAGCCGCATCTTGAGTTCGAAGATTTGGGAAGCATTCTCGGCATCGGAGTATGTTTCTCGTATCGCATCTCACACATCATTTACCGTCGAGAGGAACATATACGTTTTGCCAATGGTTGGCTTCATGGAGTAAATCAAGCATGAAGTGATGAAGGAGTTTTCGAACCGCCATTTATGGGATGTTGTTGCATCAATCGGAGGTGGTCGCCAAGTCTCGCCGATAAGAAACCCTAGTTTTCCCTTTCCATCAATAACAAGCTTGATTGCCTGTGCCCACTCTCTGTAATTTTTACCGTTCAATTTTTCAACGGTAAGATGGAGTGGGGAGTTGTCGAATGCACCGGCCGAGCCCATTGAGGAGTTTATCTCCAACTCTCTTTCTTGGGTTGCCGATTGACTAGACCCATGGTTGTCTCCTTTTTGGGCAGCCATGGATTGATTAGGGTTTTAGAGCAATTTGTGCTCTGATGCCATGAAGAAACTGAGAATCATTCAATTGCATATTCAATCGTATGTTTTTTTACATAATCGGATCCCTATTTAACATATACACAGAGAGCAAAATATGAAAAAATATATATATATATGGAAAAAATAAAATCATACAAATCACCACAATATCTGCCACAATTGGGGCCTCAATCTTTTACCACAATATCCTACAAATCACCCTCAAATCATACTGGATTTCCACAACTATGTATTTTAATTTAAATATAATAATACTTACCAACGTAAGTGATGGCGTTAACAAGAATAATAACAATGATAACAACAACCGCAACAACAATAGTAAAGTACATGGAAATATACTTTTTAGTTGACCAAAGAAGCAATTATATAACCTCATAATGAAGTAATCAAATGCAAGTGGGATTTACCAACACATTATGACAATACAAGAGAATAAAAGTTGGAACCAATTTTACTACCACATAAAACCATAACATAAATGACAATAACAATATCAGATTCTGAGCAACAAAGTTATTTATGCATTTTGGAAGTATATACATTTTGGTACATTGAACTTATGACTCTACCCCTCTTTTATTAATTTATTTTTTTTGATAAGTAAAAGTATTGTATAAAAACCACCAAAGCAATGGAAAAAGAATTACAAGAAAGAACACACCCCTCAGTCCCTAGCTAAAAGCCCAAGGTTAGAGGAGCAGCCCAACACACACCCTTAACGGGTTCCCACCCAACCAACAAAATCAACTAAGGTCGAGGGACCATCTTTTATAGACAATTTCGTCTCCGACCAAAGAAAATATACAAACGAATACTTAAGCCTTTGAATAGACAGCTATTCTTCCTCAAAGGAAATTTTGTTCCTTGCCTTCCAAACCATCCAAAAAAGACACAAAGGACTTACTCTCCAAACACCCTTCCTCTTTTTTCCCACAAAAGACCCATTCCACCCCAAAAGCGTCTCCTTAACAGTGGCTGGCAGCACCCACTGCACCCTGAACATAGAGAAAAGCAATGCCCAAAGAGTCTTTGTCTCTACACAGTGGAGGAGAATGTGATCTATTGATTCTTCATGCCTTTGACATAGGTATCATCGGTTCGCTGGAGCTCATCCTCTCTTTTGAAGTTGATCCAAGGTAAGAGTCTTCCCCCAAGTTGTTTCCCACCCAAAAAAACTCTCTCTAGGCTGCACATAGACTTTTCAAGTGGCTAACGAAGGGAAAGAGGCTGGAGGGCCTAATACTAATGATTTGTAAAGACACTTAACTAAAAACTTCTCACATTTAGTCTCTCTCCAAATCACCCTATCATCCACTACTTGCTGAACTCTCTTCCCGTTTAAGGCCAGAAAAAATCTGCAAACCTCATCCAACTCCCAATCATTAAACAGTCTAGAAAAAAACGGGTTCCAACTCCCCCCACCCTCATTGCTACACCACACATCTTTAACTTAAGCATCCTTGAAAACAGCCAAAGCAAATAAGGAGGGAAAAGAAACACAAAGAGGTTCGTTCCCACACCAAAAATCTTTCCAGAATTTTACCCCTTTGCCCATTCCCCACAACAAAAAATAGCCTACTTCTTACAACATCCCAAACCTTCCTAAGAGATTTCCACAACCCCACGCCATACACTCACCCCCTCCCCCCTCGCTTCCTTAGAACACCATCCCCTTTGTTCCTATCCATACTTTCCCCTAATCACTTGACTCCAAAAAGTCTCTCTCTCAATAGCAAATCTCCAACTCCACTTACACAAGAGAGCCTTATTGAGGATAGAAAGACACTTTACCCCCAACCCCTCATTACTCTTCTCAAGGCAAACCAAGCTCCACCGAACAAGATAAGGCTTCTTTTCAAGGGCCTCACCTCCCAACAAAAAATCCCTCTGAATCTGCTCTAACCTCAATCTAACTTTTCTAGGCGTAAAGAGCATAAACATATAGTAAATGGGCATACTCGCCAACGTACTCCGAATCAACGTGATCCTACCTCCTTTGGAAATGTATTGGCTCTTCCATCTAGTCAAATTCTTCCTCATTCTCTCCTCCATTCCATCCCAAGCAGCTAGCGATCTATGAGGCGCACCTAATGGCAATCCCAAATAACTGATCGGAAGACTTCCAACCTTGCACCCAAGAGCCAGCCAACTCCTCCACATTTTTCGTCACTACCCACCAGAATTAGCTCACTCTTGTCCAAATTAATTCTCAAACCCGACATGGCCTCAAACCACATTAAAATCCAACTTAAATACAGCAATTGCTTCTCGGAAGCCCCATAAAAAACCAAAGTGTCATCAGCAAACAGAATGTGAGACACCTGAACCCCCTCACCACCCCTACTCCTCGCCTTGCATGCTACCACAAAACCCCCACCTACTGCACTCCTTAAGAAACTACTAAAAGCTTCCATAATTATTACAAAAAGGTACGGAGAAATAGGATCCCCCTGCCTTAAACCTTTGGAGCTTTGAAAGAATCCTGAAGAAGACCCATTGATCAAAACAGAAAAACTGGCTGTGGAGATACACTACTGCACCCACCTGATCAATTTTTCCCCAAAACCCATCATGCTCATGCATGAAAACAAGAAGGATCATTCCACATGATCATACACCTTTTCTATATCCAGTTTACACATCATCGCCTGATAGAGGAAAGTCTTTTAAAGTTTATTCAAGAAAGGGAACCTAAGTAAACTTTAGATAGGATTAATATTAATTAGAATTGAATTGGGATTGGTATTTGTTGGAATCAAATTAGGATTAGCTAGTTGAGTTATAATATAATTAGAATTTGAGTCATGATAGGTTATTAGAATCCTAATAGACTTTGGATGTTATAATTAGAATTAGAATCATGATAGGTTATTAGAGTCCTAGTGGACTTTGGATTTCTTATAGAAGTCTATAAATAGGTTAATTAATGTAAATCAAAAAGATGATTTGATATGAATAATATTATATTTTCTTTCATTGCAAGGTTGCAACCCTCAATGGTGAGATTCCATTGATTTCTTCTAGGTGAGACTCCTAGAAGATCTTAGTGAGATTCTAAGGTTTTCCATCTTTTCTTCATTGTTTCTTCTTTTCTCTCTATTTCTTATCTTATAATTTTCTCTACCATAAAATTTATTTTTTATTCCTCTCCTTACACCCTAAAAATAAAACCCTAGCCCACCTACCCTTGAGTGTAGGCAACCATCCTAGGGTTGTCCTACATCAATTTTGGTATCAGAGCGAAAATTCTTGGCATGAAGGCATATGTAATTGAGGAATGGAGCAACATATGCAAACATGGTTGAAGGCTACAACTTTTTTATGCAACCACTGGTGGACATACCAAGGCTAAATGAAGAGGAGGATTGGTGACGTACTAGCATCTTCCAAACTCGTGTTGCTTGTCAAGGGAGACCATGTACTTTGATTAGTGATGAAGGTAGTTGTTCCAATCTAGCTTCAAAAGAGCTTGTTGAGAAACTTAATCTAAAGACAGAAGATCATCCAAATCCCTATCAAATAGCATGGGTAAATGACACATCTATTTTAGTGAGTTCTCGTTGCCTAGTGATGTTTAATTTCAGTAATAATTTTGAGTTATCAGCATGGTGTGATGTTTTGCCGATGAAAGTTGCCCATATTATGCTTGGAAGACCATGGTTTTTTAATGAAAGGGTCCAACATGATGGATATGAGAACACTTACACCCTTGTGCACAATGGGCGTAAGAAGATTTTTTGTCCAATGAAGGAAATTCCACCACATAAGCAACCAGGGAAAAAAATAACACCCTTGAAACTAGAAGAGCCATCAAATATTCTTACTAAAAAGCAAGTCGAAGTTACTAGAAAGGAGGAAGAAATCATCAATGATGAATCTAGAAAGCAAGAGGTGATGAAACTAATCCTAAAACAACCAATAGAAGAACTCAAAGAAGTTTCAAAAGAATCGATGTTTGACTTCCCAAGGCCAAACATTATCATGAGTGATGGCAAACATGAAGAATTTGCTGAAATTTCTTTTGAATATAGGGAATTCAAGAATCTTATTCTTCCACAAAACAATTTACAAGAAAAGTATGGGAAACAACTTTCCACAAGCTTGTTGAAGACACCTAATTATTTCGAGAATTATCAACTTGTTGTACAACATCAAAAAGTTTTTCGAAGTCCAGTATTTGTCTCGCATGAAATGGAACAAGTTCAAGAGATCTTGAGATCCTGTCTTACCATGGGAAAGAGACGACGAAGAAAGAAAGGGTGGAAGGCATTGCTCGGAATTTCAATTGATCGTGGAAAATCACTAAAACTCGAGGTCAAGTTTTTTTCAAGCCAAGAGGAATTGATGAATAATATTATATTTTCTTTCATTGCAAGGTTGCAACCCTCAATGGTGAGATTCCATTGATTTCTTCTAGGTGAGACTCCTAGAAGGTCTTAGTGAGACTCTTAAGGTTTTCCATTTTTCTTCATTGTTTATTTTTTCTCTCTATTTCTTATCTTATAATTTTCTCTACCATAAAATTTATTCTTTGTTCCTCTCCTTGCACCCTAAAAAAATAAAACCCTAGCCCACCTACCCTTGAGTGTAGGCAACCATCCTAGGGTTGTCCTACATCACCGCCTCTTCATTGCTCTTTAATATTGAGTTTATAACCTCATTAGCAACAAGGACAGCATCCAGAATTTGCCTTCCTTCCACAAACGCATTTTGAGCCTTAGAGACCACCTTTCCCACTACCATCTTTAATCGATTGGCTAAAACTTTAGCCAACCACTTATACAGTCCTCCCACCAAACTAATAGGCCTGTAATCCCTTAAATCTTCCACCACCCCTTTCTTTGGAATCAAAACAATGAAAGTTGCATTCAGACTTCTAATAAATCGGCCATGATTATGAAACTCCCTAAAAAACCCCATGACCTCCTCATTCACAAAATCCCAAGAAGCTTGCCAAAAAGTCATAGTAAATCCATCAAGCCCAGGCACTTTATCCCCACAAAAGCCCTTAAGAGCTTACAACACCTCCTGCTCTGAAAACGACTCCTCCAACCTAGCTGCATCCATAGGCTCCAACCTCTCAAAAGACATCCCCTTAATGCTAGATCTCCAACCTTCAACAGTAGACAACAATAATTTAAACTCATTCACCATCTCATTTCTAACCTCATTCTCCTTTGTTAATCAAGAGCCATTTATTTTTACTTGGGATAACAAGTTCCTCCTCCTCTGAGCATTAGCCATCTTATGGAAGAAACTAGTGTTCCTATCCCCCTCTCTCAACCAAACTTCCCTTGATATCTGTATCCACGAAATTTTTTCCAATAAAGCCCACTTTTTAAAATCCTCCTTTGCTCCACTCCTTGCATCCACCTCGTGAACAGAAAGAAGCCTTCTACTTTGTCCTAGAAATCCACCTGATTCAAGGCCATAGCCTTATTGACCTCCACTTTACCAAATTCCAATCTATTCCAGTCTTTTAACAGCAACTTCAGAGCTTTCAGTTTAGCTGCCAACACAAAGCTAGCAGACCCACTAAAATTGAGCCCTACCCACCACGCCTGCATCTTTTCCTTGAAACCCTCTTCCTTCAACCACATATTTTCAAACCCAAAAGGCATCGGACCTCCCATCGGTTCTCCCCCATCTAAAAGAATTGGGAAATGATTCGAAATCGGCTTAGGGCCCAATCAATTCTTGAATGAGATTGATTATTCAACCCACCCTTCCAAGTGAAAGAGCCTCCGTGCAAAGGCAGATCCCTCAACTCTAAATCCTCAATAATCTCCGAAAATCTCCTCATTGAATAAGTTAATCTACCTCTCCTACTGCTTTCCTTAGGGAACCTCACCACATTAAAATCACCTGCCACGCACCAAGGTCCACCCCATAACCCTCTCACCGCACCTAATTCAGCCCAACAAACCTCTCTCTCTTCCTTTAGCGTAGGCCCATAGACCCCAGAGAAATTCCAACAAAAATCATCCTCACAACTTTTGATTTTGCACGACACCGAAAAAATCCCCACTTCCGCTTCCAATAATTGTAACACCCTTTTATCCCAGAACACCAGCACACCACCAAAAACTCCTCTCGAGTTTAGGGTCTTCCAATCTAGACATCTTCCCAAGCCGAGGCTTCTGACTATTATCCTTGACATCTCCTGCATCTTAGTCTCCTGTAAGCACACCAAATCCAACTTTTGTCCCTTAATCAACGCCCTAATCACCTTTATTTTCTCACAATCATTAGCTCCTCTAACAATCCACAATTAAATTCTTAATTTCATATCACCAACCTCGAAAATCCACTCTCAACTCCCAAAACCACCAAAACCCCAACTTCAGTTAGCAATCTGAAGTACCCCCGCACTTCTCCCAACACCACAATAATTCACTGAACTCTCCATTTTTTTCAATTCTCTCTGATCTAGAGACCTTTTGAAACTTCCTTCTTTTTCCTGCCACAACACCCTTAAGATTTTTCCTCTCTTCCATTTTTCTCAACAACTTCAAAATTTCCCCCTCAAACCCCTCAGTAGGCATACCCAGACATTGGAAAAGTTTCACAAAATTACCATTCATCCACGAACCCAAAACGCATTTGTCTTCCTCCTCTAAAACTTTTTCCACAACTTTTGTCGGCATCTTCCCCCCCTCAAACTCCTTAATTCCCTCCTCCAAAACAATCGGAGCTTCCCTCTCCCTCCCATCTGCCCAAATAACCCTCAAGGGGTTAACCGACCCCTCTCCGTTCACAAAAGAGGGCCCCTTGAACACTAGTTCCCGATTAGCGACAAACAGCTTTCCCCCCTCCCACAGAGAGAAAAAGAAGAAGGACCCCGATCCCCAAATCTAAGAAAAGAACAGGTTTCGGAATGGGGGTACCTGAAAGCTTCCTCCAACAAGGCCTCATCTGCTCCATTCTTCTCTCTTACTGCAACCAACGACACAGCACCAATGATGGCCTCAACAAGTCTCAGCTCCACACACGAAGAAACAGGAGCCCTAACTCTCTTTAATCCTTCAACATTATCCAACTGGGCCAAGCCTTCTTGACAAATGGGCTGGCCCGAAACCCTAAGTCCACCGTCCTCTAAACCCCCCGAAGAAAGACAATGGCCCTTTTGGGCCAAGGACTCCCTCAAGCCCATAGCCTGCTGACAAACCTCGTGGGCTCCCAACAACTTAATGTTTCCCTCCTTAACTGACTCGGCCCAATGCACACTAAGCCCACTTCCTTTCCCCTTTAAAACCACACCCTCTGAACCATCTCTGGACACCCCAACTACTCCCTTCCCCTTCCCCTTCCCATCATTTCCTTCACCTGCCTTGGTACCCCCCGCCATACCCAAGCCATACTCAACAGAAACAGCTCCAACTTGCTCAACTTTATCTTCCTCAACTGCTCCCACTGATCCTTGTACCCCCGAATGTCCCACGCTGCTACCCACGTGTGAATCTATGCATCCTTCGTCACCCTTCGACCACCCCCTTCCTTGCGTCGGCACCGCCACCGAGACCCAAGGTGGCACTTCCCACCATAACTAGATTGCGAAGCATAATGAACCCACCACTAGATGTAACGACCCGAGTAAATCCCTCCCATCCGTCTTCACTAAAAGCCTAGCCCACTAAAGCTATGTGAAATTAGCTATGTCAGCATCTATAGCAACCAACCCTCCACAACTATCCCCCAATTTCCTGAACATCTCCTAATTTCCTGAACACCTCCCTGTTCCAGAAATGTAGAGGAAGCCCCACTGCCCTCACCCAGCATTGATCTGCATGAATTCCAAGCCGAAAACAATCTGCTTCGGGTCCCCATCTCTCTAGATGAAGAAATCTGTTCTGAAAGCATCAATTCCCTCTTCGCAGCACTCTTTCAGCTTCCTCTGCAACCTCAAATTCTGCAAGAAAAAAGCCTCCTCCCAGAAACAAAAAACACACTTCCCCTTTCAAATTCCATAGCCTTCTCCCCCAAGTCCTTAAACAATCTAAATCCAGACACCGGCCAGACTCTGCTTCCCACCTTCCCACAAGACAACGCCCTAATTGCTCCTCCCTGCTTCTCAAAGCTCTGCCCCCAAGTTGAATCCACACTGCATCCCCTATTCTTCCCGCCTTTGCCTTTGCTACTTCAACAAAAGACCGATTTTTCTCATCTTCCTCCGTTTGTGCTTCACCTCTCTTTCCTTCCTTGGCACCTACAATGCCTAAACCCACCTTGTCTTCAAAATGTAGAGCAACACCTAGAACGAAGCTTACCCACCCCCCTAATATCCCTCTTCCCTCCGAAACACCAAACTGAACCTTTTCACTTCTAGATCACGTACAAAGCAGAGAATGAACCTCCCCGCCTCGTTAGCATGCCTGTCCAGCCTAAATCTCCTCCCTTCCTCTTCCCAACTTTTAACAACTTTCCCGAACTTCTCCTCCCTACAACAAGCCTCCACTCTCTCCAACAAACACCTCAAACTAGAATCTCCAAACCTAATCCAATTGGAAAAACCTTTACTTCTCTCCAAAATGGTCCCTTGAAGCTTCCCCCCAATACAACTGATCAAAATCTCGAAAGATTTCGAGTCCACAACAAACCAGCTTCTACCACCTCCCCTCTTCCCCTTCTCCATTGCTCACTTTTTTACTAAATAAATTTTTTCCATTAATACGATCTTTACATCGTCCATCTCATAAATAAATTAATTCTCTATTCTAAGAAATGATAAAAAAAAAATAAAATAAAATAAAAAGTAAGCCTTCAAGCACAATGGTGGGAAGTTTTTTTCATGATCGCCAGGTAATTAGATAAGTTGAGTGTTCACCATGAACACAAAAGCAGATAGCTACAGATAGATATAAGGTTAGGTGGTGGTCAATAGCTTCTTAAACATATGGTATTTAAGCATAATTTTTGTCTTATGGAAAAACAAAAGTCACCCTAGTTGTTAAAATGAACTCTATTAGAGTGATTTTATCGAAGGTAACAAATTTCTTGGACTCTAAACCTTTAAACCTCTGTATTAATCAGTTGTCAAGAAAACTCTCATCATCACCATCACCAATCACCGTCACCATAGTGGTAGTAGCATTAGTGATAATTATAAAGCATAAAAAATGCCACATTTCTTAATCTTAAACCAATTGAATAACCTCGTAAGAACGTAATCAATTAAAGCAAATCTTATTGGTACAATCTAGAAAACCAAATGAAAATAGTTAAAACCAAGCAATTACATAACCTCATGAGGGCATAGTCCATTAAAGTGAAGTCTTATTGGTACAATCCGGATAAGAAGAATAACCAGAGTCAAAACCAAATGCTTCATTACATAAATGCCAATGAGATTATTACTTTTAATCCCGCAGCTATTCAAGCACTTCAAAGATATCCTGTCATATATAGTAGGATAACTTTTTCTTCTTTCTATTAATAAAATCTACCCATCATTCAGTGCATATTAAAAAAAGAAAAGAAAAGTGCAGCACCCCAGTCAAGAAATGAAAGCAACCTAGTCATCAAACACCTTGTGATTTAGGAGTTCTTTTAACATCCACGAAGATGAAAACTGCCACTTAATGTGAAACATGAGGTAGATGGACTTTTTAACGACAAGCTTAAAGCTAGGCTAGTCTTAAAAGCTTCTTAAACAAGTGGCATTTGTCAGATAGAAACATTTAGCCAAGTTGCCAAATTGAACTCATTTGGGAGTTCGTCAGAGGTAACAAATTTCTTTTGGCTTCTAATCTCTTGTACCAATAGATGTCAAAGAAGCTTTCCACATATCAACCTAGAGGAGAATGTATGTTTGAAAATGCTTTCCAAATTTTGATATCCTAATTTCAGGGAAAAGATCCACATGATTTAGAAAACTTTGTATGATTTGAAACAAATCTGAAGTCAAGAAGATCATAACTTGACCATGAGGCATAATCACCATTAGATAGTAATGCTTGATTTTTGGGCTAATGGCATTGCTCTTACTAGTGAGGTCAAAGAGTTGGGGTTCTGAAGTGTTTCTTCTTCAGTAGTGCTTGCACTATGAGTCAGTGACATTGCTATTTCTAGTGGGATTCTCTTAGCTTTTTTTGGTGTGAGAGGGGTTGAAGACCGAATCAAAGGAGAACATTAATTTTATGGAAATATAACCTAGAATTTGTTGAAATAAATATAAAATCTTGGAGCTAAGCTAGCATTCTATCATGGCAAAGTAACCATTTGTATAATGCAAATTGTCAGCTCCTTGAAGATGAAGATCAGTCTCAAAATCTCGTACCTAGTTGATTGTTTGACTCTTGTCAAAATATTTCCTCTGTTCCAACTGTATTAGTTAATTGATACATTTGCTTGGCACTAATTATTTAGAGGCAGTCAGACTGCAGAGTTACAAGATACAAGCATAGCAATATTGCTTGATCCATAAACCTAATTGAAACTTTTACTAATACAGTGAGTCGCCAGTTTATTTCCAGATCGACATTTTGCCTTGGTACTTAGAGAAGTAAGAAGCTATCACTATTCTACAGATCTAAATCTACCATGTTCATGGCAAATCAAAAAACATTAGATGTAGGTCCTTGTTTCCTAGGATCTACCAAACAGAAGCAAGAACTTGATCTTTCATAAATCTACCAAATAGAATGTGGGTTGAGGTTAAAAAGACAGGATTCATATGATTCGTAGAAAATATGGCCTTAGAGCAAATTTGTAGAAAAGGGCTCATGTGGTTGATGCCAAATGCTATTGCCTAGACATGACAGCATTTGATTTATTGAGTATTGAAATTTTTTCTCTGATATCAATTTGTGACAGAGCAAAGAAAAAGAAAAAAGAACTTGACTTTTCCTAATTCCAACTTACTAAAACAAACCCAACTGAGAAAGAACGTTATCCAAGGATTAAAAATGACAGTGATTGATCCATGTCAATATGGATCGGCCTACCATTTCTAGTAAGGAAAAAAAAACACTACCTTGATAATTTTTTTTTTTTATCAGAAACGAAGAGAAATATATTAATAGAAGGAAAGATATAGGAGAAAGAAAGAAAAAAGAAACAAAAGAAACCACTAGAAGGATGAGAGGTCCTTCCTACACAATCTGAACAACATAAAAACCCCCAACATTAGCTAAAAACAAAGAGAAACCCCCCCACACTCAAACTTTTGAAGCGCAAACCTCACTCCAGTTGAGTTGTAACACATTTAAAGGAACTCCTCTAAAAGCTGCAGAACAAGAAGCCCAAAGAGAGGAATAGAACAAAATCAAATCCCATAACGTCTCTTCTGATCTCCCCTTATCCTCAAAAATCCTATTGTTTCGCTCTTGCCACACTATCCAAACCAAAGTAAGGCAAGCAACTTGCCACAGAGTCTTGCCTCTTAAGGAGTTCCCCAAGCCTTTAAAAGCAATAATCAACATGTCCACAACACTACCTTGATAATTGGCATTAACATTATATTACACATGAGGCGCATGTCAAAAGCAACCAAAATCTATGCAAGTTACAACTTGAAAAATTAATAAAGTACCTCATTTGTCTCTGAGCCCGTAGCAATGTATCCATCAGATATAGATAGACCCACAAAATTCTGAAACCAAGGAAAACGTATTATAGATGAACAAACAAACAAAGCGTTTGCTACTCCATCATTCTCAAATTGCAATCACTAAGATTAGTACACTAAAGAACAAAATGGAGCAGAAATATTAAGAATCCCTTTAGCCAGTCCTCCACGACCTTCACAATAGGACAAATGCTCTTTGTAAATAACCTCCTTGCTTTATGTTTGAAATGATAGTGGTCCAGAATTATCAATGTATAGTCCTCATATATCCAGAATTAGTAGGCATGAATGACAGCATTTGTACACATGGATGATTATCTGACTATTAGCATTATTCTTTTCTTTTATACAAAATAGTAAAAATTATTTCTAAGAACGAGCTAATGAAGTACAAGAAGAAGGAATCCATGCAGTATGATTATACAAAGATAAACCCAAAAAAAAACCCAGACCTGCTCCAAGGGAGGGTAAAACTGACCCCTAAAAGCTTCACACCAAGTGCTTCCCTTCTCCACTTCAAGGCCCACTTAACAATAACAATGCCCCACCCATTAATATATATTGATATGTATGTCATAATATGCACATGATTGCCCATGGTTCAATGTAGCAAATGCTCAGATGGGTCATAGATCCAAATCGAAAAATATAATTTCTGCATCTGACCCCATTCATTTGGAACAACGCTTTGTTTAATTGTATAACATAGAAGAAGCTCAATTTAATATACTAAGAAAATCTACCTTTACATTCATATGCCCTGTGAACGTTTGGAGAGGACTGTCAAGAACCCGAGATGTGCATGTTGACAAATCCCAGAGCTTCAAAGAACTATCTGTGGAGGCCGAAACAAGAGTTGTTGAATTGATGAACTTAACATAGCTCACAGTCTTGCTGTGACCATTTAACGTGGCCAATGGTATTCTTGTGTTACGGAGATCATAGCAATAGACCTTATGATCTGCAGAACCGATTGCAAGAGAACGAGCAGAATCTGGAGGAAATTGAACACAGCAAACATTGGCCTTTGTTTTAATGGTACCAATGCTTCCACCCTGCAGTAGTAACCCATGTAAGAGAAGCACGTTACAATGCAAACATAATGGGAATCAACATAGTAACTGTAACTAGATGACAGCAGTACGTTTAGTTTCAAAGCTGACATCCACCAAGTGCAAAAATAGAATTGCCTGATTGATATTCCACAATTTAACTGCACCATCATCACCCCCGCTTGCCAGTTTTGTTGGATCAGCTAATGAAAAGTCAACAGACCATACACGCTTTTCATGCTCCTTCATTTCCATAAATCTTTGACTTCTTGAAACATCCCATACCTGAAAATTTTTAAACCAGCCATGGGGTTACCATGAAGTTTGGGACATTCAAGTTGAAAACAAACAAAAAGAATTATCCTACCTGTACAACTCCTTCAAAGTCACTTGACACAATCTGGTTTTTAATATAACCATTCCAACATATACAGCTTAGTTTTGACTGACTTGCCATCTCAGTTACAGGATAGTGAATATCACGATTTTCATTTAGGATCATGTCACATTCAAAAACTTTAATCTTCTTGTTCACTCCAGCTGTAGCAAAGAATTCTCTGTCGCGATCAAAACTCAGGGAACACACTAAGTTTGGAGAATTTAATAGGTCACCTTGCTTCAGGTCCGCCCTAACCTTTAAGTTGCTGAAAGATAAATACTTGCACAAACCCTCAAGGAAGGGATTTATCCATCTACTTCCTTTACCTTCATTATACCCAGCTTTAGATACCAGGTTATCAACTGAACTCCCTTCAGTTATGACAAGGGAACCCCAACCAGTACTACTAATGGGAGAACTCCTAGTCAACATTTTCTCAGTTGGCTTGCTGGGTTTGCATCTTGTTGAAAAGTAAGCTGACTCCAATTTCTTAAAGTTCTTCATCAATCGAGAACCTTTAGAGAGTATGGCTTCCTGATTCCCGCTTTGTGTTTCTGACTTTTGAACCTCATCTAGATGCTCACTCCAATCCTCCACACAATGAGGGTCATGTCCCTGTCTAATCCGCTTTCTGAGTCCCAAGCTAGCAGAGCCCTTTCCAGCAAGACATTGGGAAGGATAATCAACTTTATCAAAAACAGAAAGTTCATCCCTCTTCAGTTTCAGGAATGAGCCACCCTTTTTGTTGAGTATCATTTGTTGTTCCATTACTTCTCCAATATCAGAAGAGAGGCAGCTTAGGGCTCCATGCAACTTATCAGCAGCTACCAGTTTTCTTTGTTGCACCTGCAAAAGGAATTCCAACAGCACTTCCTGCTCTTCTATATCCTTTGTAAGCTTTATTAGTGCTTCGTGTTCTTCCAAATGATCCCTCGGTTCATTAAGGAACTCACTATGTAGCACCTCACTATTAAATCACAAAATCATAAAAGTTACACATTACTTGTTATGGAAGCCAAAGTTTAAATGATAAAAAAGGTGCTCCATAAAAATTCATCTGTTTAGCATTCTATTGATAAACTTTAGTAGGTATGATTACCATATCAATAAATAAAGTGAAAGATCATGAAATTTAAAACCTGTGAAGGACAGGAATTAAATAATGGGGCATAGAAGATGCTTTTATACTGTCACTGGTCACCAAATCTGATTTAAATTAAGCATAACTCAGAACATTTTCATCCAATATTCCTGTATTTAAAAAGTTGTATTTCTGGAATATCCCCCTATGTATATCCATTCCCTCCCTTTCCCCTCCCTACCCACCTAATGGGCAATTATTGCATCTTTGAAACATAAAAGATAGTTCTCTCTGATATAAGAAGTTTGTTTCATGGAATAATTGTCCACAATTTCTTGTTTCCATTCCCCTTCCAATTCACATGCTTACATGCAACAATTCCTCATATCTTATAGAGAATCTAATTTGGAAAAAAAATATATCATACCTCACTAGTGTTGTATCCATATCCAAGAGACTTAAATAATTTTTTCTTTTTATTAAAACTAGTAACTCAATCAATGGTTTCTACCCTTATACTTCAATACAACTGACACTTTGATCCTGATTACAATTTCATTTCCACAAACCGATGATGCTCACTTTGATCATAATGACAATTTATGCTCCAAAAGTTGGAAAGAAGTTTCTAATCCTCCAAATTATCAAAAACCCCTTACATTTAGTCACAGATGTTCAGGCCAACAACATCAGCCCAATTCCATTTGTGCCTGCACCCTAAAACCATATTAGTGTAGTAGGAAGCTCATTTAGAGGCTTCATGTGAACTTATGTTATTATTTACCAAAAGAACCCTTTGCCCTTGCCAGCATATTTGGGATGGCCATGTCGGTAATCTAATATAAGAATGCCTTCCATCATGAGAACTTGGATGAAAAGTTTACATGGATATTCCCCCTTGCCTCATGCCTCCCTATATGAAGGGCAAAACAAGAATGTTGAAGCAGGCTTTATTAAGTCTAAAAACAATCTCCTAAGATTTTGGTTTGAGGAATTTGATCAGTGTTGTACTCAACTTACTTGAAACCTATAGTTAGCTATTACACACCCCTTGAACATCTCACATTGCAGCAGCATTCAGGATTCTACAAAACTTGAAAACTATTAAGTGAACCCTGTATTTACTAAGAATGGGCACCTCAGAATAGAGCTGTTCACTAATGTTGATGGCTTGATATGTGGATAGAATACCAAAAATACGCCTACCATACCTTCAAAGATTGTAATCCAGTAACACGCAGAAGTGATAAATAGTCAAATGTGGTCAAGCCAGTACAAAAGGCTAAATTCAAAATAAAGGCATTTGTGAGATGTGAACTACTTTAGTTAAAAATCATGATAAAGGATAGCAACTTTATCCAAACAAACCATTCAAGGCCATATTATCATAATGTTTATGCATGATTCTGAACTGTGGGAGGTCAGCCACATGGGATAGTAAGGTGTCAAGAGAACGAGGGAAGAATGGTATTGGGGTGTAACAACACCGCTCTTAAGCTCGATGATGGGTCACTCAAATGATAGCTCTTTGAATAGATTCGTGGGTGTAATTTCAAATGCTATATAAAGTTTGACTTACCCTCACTCAACATCAACCGGTTTTCAGATGAGATGGTCAAAGCCTAAACAAATAATTTGTATTAGAGCCAAGTTTATGGATTCGAGTCACAGGAGCATCATATTGGGACAGATTATGGAGGTGCAACAACGTCACTCTTAATCCTGGGGATGGGGTCACCCAAATGATGGTTCTTAGAACAAACTTGTGAAGTGTGACTAATAGAAGTGATGTCAAATTCCATAAAAAGTTTAATTTGCCCTCAATAGAATTAAGGAGAGAATTTTAGAGGAGCAAGAATTTTTTTCTTTTTATTTAATGAGAAATGAAGTCTTTTTATAATACCCTAAAATAATAAATTCCACATTAACCCCCTCCAATTCCTAATAAAACAAGGTCTACACAAGTCAAACCTACGTTTGTGAACCTTTAGGTCTAACCAGCAAATCAAAACCTTCAAATCAATTTCAAAGTGCTGGGTGGTGGGAAGAAGAACTCCACCACCAAGCTATGCTAAGTCCATTTTGAACCTTCCAACATTGCTATGACTTCGGCAAAAGTATTAGCATTAGGCAAAAGTATTAGCATTAGGGGGGTCTTATGAAAAATGTCTAGGAAATCATTCCATAACAACCATTTTGAAAGAAACAATCATCCCTCTCAGATACGTATTGTCACCTTCATCAAAAGGTAGAGTATGAGAGAGTTCATTGTCATCCACCATGGGCAAATAACCATATCACACAAGCATTTGGGTGACCCAGAAATATATTTGGAAATAGACATCCATATCCAAAGGTTATAGCATTATGGTATAGGAAGAGATATAAAAGAGAATGAGTATAGGAGAGTGTGCAAACATATCCATGCATTAAAGCCCCAAGGTAAGGCGCATCACATTTTATGTTAAGTGCAAAACCATCTTCAACATGTCACACTAAGTTCCAAGACACATGATGCTCTTTAATTGGTCATGTCATGATGAAGTTCACATGTTAGATGCTAAACATGTTGCTTGCAATGATTGCTCCACATGGACTTTTCATAATAAGACATCAACACAAAATAAGATAGCCACAAGCATGGCAAAGCATCCAATATAACAAGAGAATATGAATTATTTTGAACATGGTAGTTATGTTGTTAAAGAAAAGTTAATTACTAGTTATATTTGATCTATAGATATTTCAAGAAAATGAGCAACAAATAACAACTTCATACTATATAGTGCAACCCAAGCATACTTAATATCCTAACATCAGCCTGAGGGGAGTGTTGGATATCGCATACTTTATTTTTTTACTAAGAAAATTTAGTGATCTTCTTAATCTCAACCTATAATATAAATATAATAAGGTAAAAAAGAAAATCTACAGCTCTATTCCATTTTTTTCACTCTTTCCTTTTCTTTGTTATCCAATATTCCTCTTTTACCCTCAGATACACCACCTAGACTGAGGAGACTCGATAAAACTTTCATTTAGGTACATGATTGTAGGATCCACACTAGCATCCTCACAATATTCCCAAAAAATTTCTTTTCTATAAGAATTTCAAGCAATATTATAAACATTATAACGCACAATAGCAATGGTATTGTAGTTCAATTGTATCTTTACTATGCCCCCATTAGACATGTTTGCAGATCAACTCCACCACAAGCATTTCCATCCCTGCTTATACTAGATACCAGTGTTCTAGGTAGGGATTCGAGTGTACTTTGTAGTGGCAGCAAAAGAAAATGAAAATTGAAATATTCTACATCAGAAATTGTAGTGCACTTTTAGCAGCAGCTAAAAGGTTCACATTTACTTGTGACAATACATAATTCCAACAAAGCCAGTAATTTTGGGTCACGTGTTGACATATATTATTAACATTTTTATTTTTTTCTTGATAAGTAGACATACATTATTAACATAAAATCTACCAGAACAGAACTTCCTCGAATTTTCTGAATGAAAATTGTTTTAGTGCCAAACTGGGCACAACTCAAATCATAGGGTACCTGCCTACTTCAACTGAGTTGAAAGTAAAATCAGATCTAAGATATCTTTAACAGCACCATATTTCAAAAATAATTAACAGAAAGTCAACAAAATTACCAACTCCTAACTTAGAAGTCACTAAAAGATCTACATATGATAATGCTGTAACATAAAGTTTCACCACTCAAATCTGTTTCATCATACAGTTGAAACTGCAGTGCAGTTGTGAAAACACAAAAATGTCCAACATTGTGTGTAAGGAACAGATTAGCCAAACTCGTATGGAAGCCAGAATGGATGACCATTGAATAAATTTCAAGTTACCTCAATTTTGGTCGAGTGCTTGGCTGAGGATGTAACAACCATAGACAAAATGAAGCTTCCTTTGGCCACTTCAACAATAAGTGAGGGGGCAAAACTCGGTGTTTCAGATTCGACATAGTGCTGAATTTTTCTTCTGTTAAGCTGAATGTACAAAACAACTGCTCACAAGTAAAAGAAAGCTGCATTAATTTAGAAACACACACACAAAAGGAAAAGTAAATTTAAAAACAGAAATAAATAAATAAATAAATAAACTCTTAAGAAATTATAATCCACCCTATTTCTGAAAGAAAGGTACATTATAACTACAAACCTCAAAAAGAAGAACCCCCAATCTATATACATCTGAACAAAAGGAACTTGGGGCACCTTCATCTTCTTCTGGACTACAGTACCAACTGTTCTCCATGAGCAATATCTGCTCCAATGGGAAAGTCTTTTTCCTTTCTTCAGCTTCAATCTTCCTGCTGTTAGTTAATTTGTTTTCTTCCATTTCTTCCACTATTAATTGCTGCAATGCGAAGGCTGCACTCAACTGCAAGCTACTGGTATCTGATGCCACCTGAGAAGTACCTGATGCCACTCGAGAAGTACCTGATGCAGATATCTCTGTTGGGTAATCTTCAGTTACCAACCTACTTTGCAGCTTTTGCAAGTTCTGTGGAGATGGTAAGGAGTGCTGATTGAAATCATTCTCATATGAATCAGACCCCGAACTTGAACATGATGCAGACTCGATAAAGGAGACACGATTGGAAGAAGACATGACAAAACACGAAGGCCGTACATTATGAACAACTACTCCCTGGGAATGTGCTAAGTTTACAATCTCCACAATCTGCCTGAAAATGTGTAGGCACTCCAATAGGTCCACTGACCGGTTTGGCTTGTCCAACCACCGCCTTAAGCTAACATCACCTCGCTCAACTCCACGAACTGTGTGGCCCTCTTCCATCTCATCCTCACAGGCTCCAGAAAAACCCAAAGGGTTATCATTAAGATCTGCACAACTGGGTCTAACTTGTTGTGATTCACTTGTCCTAAATAAACACCTCAAATTATCCGATGTGTCTCCTGAGAAAACAGTCCTATTTCCAATTAGCAACCTTGAACTCTGACTTGAAACCACACCAGCATTTAATCCCCTGGAACAATTAGACTTATCCTGAGCTGACTCAGATAAGTTCGTCATTGCAATCAATATATAGCCACGTCAAGACCACAAGAAATACAATGAAGAAACTGCCTAAAACATTAAAGTCTACCACATTGTGTCACTTCGACAACCACCATAATGAATCAAAATGACCCCCTTTCAGTAAATAACACAACTAGTAACCAACGCACTTCCCTGGGCATACAGAGAACTTAAAGCATGCAACTCTGATCATGAACAACATTAACACCTCCATACACGAAACCCCATTTAACATGAACCATAAAATCCCAAAGCCAACAAAATTCAGCTAAAAATACAACAATCCAGATATCCACATGGAGCATTCATTCAAAGTCATATAAATCAAACATTTTAAAGATGAAATGAAAGAGACCCATTTCAACAGAGAGGGAGAGGCATCAATGCCACTTAACCGCTGACTGACAACCACACATTCACACTTCCAATTCCATTTGCTTTGTGTTCTTTTCCATGGGTGCACCACAGCCTCAAAAACTAAAATCCTTCTTAAACACAAAAAGGAAAAAAAAATAGAAAAAGGAAAAAAAAAAGGAACACCGTTGATACCATAAAATACATTTTTAAAGCAACAATCTGAACCTTTTGAATTCTATTGGCTGCAATGCACTTCAAAAAAACATTACTTTATTTTTACTTTTCAAGTCAAGAGCCATTGTCCTTAGTTATCTTAGGGCTTTCTTCGAAGTAGTGTACGTGGCTTAACCATCTCCATGAGCTCCTCTTCAGAGGAGGGGCAAAATCGTAAAGTCGAACACCTCGTCCAACATTGCAAAGCAGCAATAATCAGTTCAACAAATCCCAAAAGAATCGCAATAATTATTAATTAATCAATAATTAATTAATTTAATGCGATTTAACAGTGAATTAGTGCAATTTAATAAACAAAACCTTCATATTAAAAAGAAAAATGTATAACAGATATCAAAACGAACCTCGGGAACGGCGAAATGCTCCCTGTCTCCTCTAAATCAAAGCACTAGAGAACGATTGAATACATTGTTTCGTTGCCAAACTAGGAAATAAGAACTTCGAGGGGAAAGCAAGGCGAAGTATGACATTTGTATTCTTTTTCTTTCCTGATTTTCCCGGGAACCAAACAGAGAAGTGAGAATGGTTAAGAGGTTGAAGAGTGAGTGTAGCAGGTTGATTTTGCAGAAGAAGAAGAGACGAGAGTAAGATATGGGAGCGCCACGTAGAAGGAGAGTGAAACGTGGCAGGAGTGGGTGACTTAGCTGGCTGGTTCGGTGACCGAACGGTCCGAACCTTGAAGCCGGTGCTTGCTTCGTTAATTGTGTGGGGTTGGGCCCAGTGGAAGCCCAAAAGGAGTGGCCCAAAAGGAGTGGAACTTCGAAGTAGCAAAATATAAGATTTATTTTTTAAAATGGATTTGAATTTGAGGTTGAATTGGAGAGACTCTTTGCTAACTGTTTTCGAGAATAATTTTTTAGAATGGATTTTGAAAATTATTGTCTAATTTTTGTAAAACAAAAGTTTATTTAAAAACGTAAATTATCTAAAAACAAAAATGCATTTACAATTCTAGGGCTACTAAAAAATATTCAAAATTAGAATCTTGGACTAAGTGCTCAAAAAACATTATCTTTGATTGGAATATTCAAACGGATGATGTGGATCTCAAATACCCGGTGATCTTCCACCCCAATCACTTTCTTCTAAACCTTGATATTAAAAAAATGATGGAATAATCTCCCTATGATAGAGGCTAGGGCTTTGTTGTCAAAAAATTCGCACAAACTCATCAATGTACCTTAAAATGATAAACTAATTAAACATAATAATTTAAAGGTTATGAGTAGCACAATTCAAAGTAAATATGCAAGTTAAGTTAAGCATTTTTATATCACTCATCTTTTGGTCTCTCAATCTTACGAGACACAATCAGAACATTATACCTATATAAAAAGTGATTGTAATATCCCACGTTGGTTAAGGAAAGAAGTTCTTAACACTATATGTATTAGGCTCATACTAAGTAAACGTGTTTTAAAGTTGTTAAAGAGCCTATTGACCTAGAGCAAATAATATCTACATATGAGATACAAGTAATTTCAAATGGTATCAAAGTCAATCATCAACCTTGGAGTGGAGTCTAATCATTTTAACTCGCCCTAAAATCTCATGGAGTGCAATGAGGATGTCATGCTTGCAAAGAGGATAATTTTGATATCTCACATGTGGTAGGCTTCTTTTAATTGTGTAATTGACTTTTAAAATTGAGGACTTTCAATCAAAATGAACAATATTTATATGAGAAAGAATGAGTTATTACAAATGGTATCAGAACTAACTTTCAACCTTAGTGTAAAATTTTTTCTATCTAGCCTTATAAGAGTTTTTATTTATCTGATCAAGTAATCTCGTGGAATATAGCAAAAACATTATGGTTGCATAGGGAGGAGGGGGTCTGATTTTGATATCATACATATATTAAGGAGAGAAGTTCTAATATTATATATATAGTGAGCTTCTGTCAATTATGTAAACATGTTTTAAAGCCATAAAAGAAGGGTCATGGTCCAATATGGATAACTTCTATACAAGAAGGAATGGATTGTTACATACACATACAAAATGATGTTAGACTTTTATCATAGGTTTTAATATTTAGTCTAAAGAAATAGATTTTTTTTTTCATGCAAATAGTAGTGTTATAAAATGAAAAAAAAAATTAAGGATATTTATAAGGGAAAAAGTGTTAAGTTTAGCCTAATAAATTGGTAATATGTATTATTGATTCGTTGTCTAATGGTTTAAGCTATGTAATTTTTAACTACAACATCTAGCATTGTCTATGGGAATGATTTGAAAAGTCATCTACCATGCATCAAAGTTCTTAAAAAAAAAAAGTTAGGGACAATATTCCTTAATCTCTAGAAGCATGCAATACTTAGCATTTGATTGTGTAAACTCCCAACTTATGGTCTTGTAAAATTATGCATTTTTTCAAAAGAAATTCCGATAGAAGTTGATCCACATACATCCACAACAAAATCATTTTAATGAAAGGACTTTTAAAGCCCAAAGTTATAGATCTTACAAACTCACTCAAAGGACTTATGTGAAGATCTTATCTACCATGCTTCAAATTAGCCCAAAGTCTTCACCTATAATACAAGCTTTAATAACCCAACATTGACATGGAGCAATTTCTAAAAGGCCTATAGGCCAACCTCCATATAGCAATTTTTAGGAGGCCTATAGACTAAAAGATCATAAAGTCAAGCTTCATCCAACAATTTCAAAAAATTCATTAACTGAACGCCCTTAATGTCCCATTGAGCAACCCTTTCCTCAATTACATGGCACCTCCAATGCAAACCTTAATGGCCCAATACAAATCCTCACCAAAATTTTCCTATTTATAAATATTTAAAAATATTTAAATGCTAAAACTGGGAAAATGGGGCAAGAAAGAAACTTGAAAATGGGTAAAAAGGAATGATCTTACGAGTAGCCTTAAAATATATCAATAGAAATTCCTCATGGATATGAACAAAACATAAAGCTTCTAGTATATATATATATACACACTAACATAACATATTTGAGCTAGTATTCTAATTAATGCTTAAGTTAGAGTGCGTTTGACAATGATTTTAGGAAGTGTTTTTAGTTTTCTAACACTTAGAAATATTATAAATACTTCTCAAAATCACTTCCTAATGCACTCTTAGTTATTATTGAAGTCTCTCTCTAGGGTTTGTCGATATTATATATTCTTAAAACAAATCAATAGAAATCCCTAATGGATATAAACAAAACATAAAAGTGTATATATATATATATATATTAGTGTTAGTACTCTAATGCTTAAGTTAGTCATTATCCAAGTCTTTCTTTAGGGTTTGTCAATATTATATACCCTTAAAACATATCAATAGAAATCCCTAATGGATATGAACAAAACATAAAAGCTTCTAGTATATATATATACACTCCCATAACATATTTGTGCTCTCTAATGTTTAAGTTAGTCATTATCCAAGTCTCTCTTTAGGGTTTGTCAATATTATATACCCTTAAAACATATCAATAGTAATCCCTAAATGATATGAACAAAACATAAAAGCTTCTAGTACATAAATAAATAAATAAATAAATATATATATATATATATATATATATATATATATATATATATATATATATATATATATACTACCATAACATATTTGTGTTAGTACTCTAATGCTTAAGTTAGTCATTATCCAAGTCTCTCTTTAGGGTTTGGATAATGACAAACCTAAACATTAAAGTACTAGCACAAATATGTTATGGTAGTGTACAATTTTTCTTTGTTTTGTAGGTCTTATAAGTCTTGTTCTACTTAGAAATCCATCGAAGCTATATTTCTTGATCTTTAAAGCATATAACAAGCAACATTTCATCGTGTAAACATTGAGCCTCATACAATGAAGCATTTTTCACAAGATACTACTACAAAAGTTATCCACACCTGTCCACAATAAAATCATTGTAGTAGTAGAGTTCTCAAAGTCTCAAAGTTTTACCTTCTATATAGTCTCTTGGATAAAGACTATTTAGAGAATTTATATGAAGACTTCATCCATCAAGCTTCAAATTGGACCAAAGCCCTAGACCTTTGAAGCAAACTTTGACAAGCCAACATTAATATGAAGCAGTTTTTAAAATACCTATGGGATAGACAAATTTCCAAAGCCTTATAGGCCAAAGGCCCATATAGGATCCCATTAGGCAAGCCTCTACTCAACACATAGTAGCTCCCATGCAAGCATCAATGGTCTACCTCATGTCCTTACCTGAATTTTCCCAATTCTAAAGATTTAGGCTATGTTTGTTTCCCAAACACTAACGAAAGAAAAAAAAAAAATGATCTTCTCATATTTGATTATACATGAAAAATAATAAATAAAAAAAGTCAAATATTATTAAAATCAATAAAAAAAATTATATATTTTTAAATTATTTAATCTTTATATTAAAGAGTTGAAATAAGTAAAATGAATTTGAAGTAATATATAAAAATAATTTATTGATTCTAAATATATTTTTTATTTTCTTTCACTTTTTTAGTCATCTACTTTTTCTCTCCCATTTTCTTTCTTTTGTATTTTTCTTCAAAGTTTTGAGAAACTAAATATAACGTTAAATAAATTTAAACACTCAAAAAGTAGAAAAAGGAAGTAATGAAGGAACAGTTTTATGTTGTATAGATAAGTTTTCATAAAAAGGGAAAGCAGACCCGATGCACCAGCCGGGAATCGAACCCGGGTCTGTACCGTGGCAGGGTACTATTCTACCACTAGACCACTGGTGCTTGATGCTTCTCCCATTTCAAGCTTTTATTAAGAATTTTATGTACAAAAACAGAGCAGAGGCAGGAGGATTGAAAATTCTTGAGAGCATATTAAGCATGAAAAGATCTCCACTCACAATGGGCCATTTCAAACCAAGATATATGAATGAAATTAAAAAATATATCTCACCAACATCATAAAAAAAAAAAAAAAAAGAATGCCATGACTGCAGGGTACATTATCAGGGAAAGAAACTGGGTGCTTGACACATTATCACCGACCCTCCAGGATGATATCAGACACTGATAGAGATGTGGAACAAAGAAGACTCTTTTGAATATCATCAAATGTAGGGTGCCCTCCTCCGCCAGAGTAGCTATTACGCTTAGACCACTCTGCAGAATGAAGCAAACTCACATCCATTCCCTCTTCAGACTCATACCCCTCGCTTCTCCCCTCCAATGCCTTGACCACTTGCCTCATCATCAGTCTCCGGCGAGGGTCCGGATGGGCACACAACAACCCAATCTGAAGGACCCTCTCCACTTCCTCCTCCCTGTATCCTCCCCTAGCCTTAAGCCGCTCATCCAAAGCCAAAACCAACTCCCCTCTTTTCATCAACCTCCATACCCAATCAACCAAGCCTGGCTTGTTGTGCTGGATAGGCTCCCTCCCACACACCACCTCTAGAACCAGGACCCCAAAGCCAAACACATCGGTTTGGACGGTGGCTCGCCCGGTTCTAATCACTTCAGGAGCCATGTATCCTAGTGTGCCAACCACCCGAGTTGTGTTAGCCAAGTCCCCATGATGATGCATCCGGGCTAACCCGAAATCGCCTAGTCTGGCATTCATATCCTTGTCAAGCAACACATTGCTTGCCTTTATGTCTCTGTGTAAGACCGTGGCTTCCCAGCCCTCATGCAAATACAAGATCCCATGGCCAACATCCTTCAGAACTCGAGCCCTCTCTTCCCAGCTCAACATCATACTTTCAGGATACTGGTGGAAGATCCTCTTGTCCAAACTCCCATTTTCCATATAATCATATACCAAAATCAGGTCTCCTTTCTCCTTCTTGCACCAGCCTCTTAACCCCACTAAGTTCCTATGCTTCAACCTGCCTAGGCTGGAAACCTCCGCCAGGAATGCTTTCATTCCATCCTCATTTTCATGAGGAATGGACTTCACTGCAACTTCTGCTCCTCCCACCAGAACCCCTTTATAGACCTTGCCGTTACTGCTGAACCCGATGACGTTTTTCTCTGAGAAACCATCTGTTGCAGTGTAAATTTCCCTGTAACCAATTCGGTGAGGCCAGTACTCCAGTTCCCATTCCTGGATTTCCTCCCCTATGGCCCTTTTCTTCCTCCTCCGGACCAAAGCAACATACAACATAACCCCCAACCCCACAAGAAGAACTGCAGAACCAAGGCTAACCCCTAAAGCAAACCCTTTGGATCTAAAAACAGACCCCTTTGGAAGAACAAAAGAAGCCAAATTCATGGTTTCCAAAGCATCACCGATCGAAAAATTCGATTGACTGAAGCTCCATGACTGAATGATATGACCCTCAACTAACTGTCCAGTGGCTCCACAAAACCCCACATACATTTCATCTAGAAGAACATCAGAAAGATTAACAACTGCGCTGATCAATGGCTGATCAGGCCTCTTCCTGCCTGCACGCTCCATGGTAACATTTATTCGCGAATCCATATACTCAATCCATACTTGATAATTCTCGCCATTATTGAGCTCCAGTTCTTCGAAGTTCTCATCATCATCATCATCCCCTCTCCAATACCCTGCTTCATGGGACGTAAGAGATGTCAATGAGTTCACATCCACCCCTACATGATTATCATCGATATCATTGAATTCTTGATTCTCAAACACATCAAACTCAACAGCAAAAACATGGTTAGTCGACTTTCCATCATTGGTGAAATTAAACAGTCCGAGATGCTGAGATGAACTTACACCATCCATGCCGGTGGTGGGCGCAAATAAGAAGGCAAACCCATGGCCAGGGAGGCGATTTTTGTAGGGAGCAATGGAGAAAATGAAGGAGGAAGAGAAGGGAAGGAGGTGGGTTGAGTTAGGTGATCTTGTGGGGACTTTAGAAGGGTAAAGAGCACGTCCGATGGAAAAGGTGGTCTCGTTTGTGAGAAAGAGAAGAGAATTTTGTATGGTGGCGTTGCCATAGAGCAAGAGACTGGTGGAGTTGAAGCTGTTGAAGATGAACTCAGTAGCTGATACTGATACTGAAGGTGAATTGAGGAAGAAGAAAGAGGAGAGGAAGAGAGAGAGAAACTGGGAAAACATGGATGAAAAGGGAGGTTGAAGATGAAGAAGGTCTGATTCACTGCAACAGAGAGAAGATTGAAGATTGAGTAACGTATAAGAATTCAAACTGAACAAGGCTTTGGTCATAATTGGAGGTGGCTACCGCCATAACACAGAAGAGGGCAAAAGTCTTGTCAAACCACTTTACCTCCACTAAATACTTGATAAGATGCTTGAAGGAAGAGACTTTTCAACTAGAAAAACAATTGATAAAAATGTTTTTAAATTAATTATGTTTTCAAAATCAACTGCAGCAAACAGAAACTGTTTCAAACTTGGAAACGCTCTGATAATTTTCTAACGGAAAATAGATTTTTAAAAACTTGTTTTGCAAATGGGTTCTCATATATTTTAATTATTTTTTATTATTTTTATTTTTATTTTTAAAAATAATCATATAAATAAGGAGAATAATTGATAATAAAGTATAATGGATAAAATTTATTTTTAAAATATAAAACATAAATTAAAAAGACTTTTCAAACAAATTTTTATTATATATATATATAATCTATTTTTAAAAACATTCTCAATCGTGTACTCAAGTTTATTGGATAATTGTTTTCGAAAATAATTCTAAAAAATATTTTTGAGAATAGTTTTTGAAAATCATTATGATTTTATAGAAAAAAGTTTATTTCAAAACTGAAAATATTTTTTTACATGTTTTTAATATTTTTAAATATATTTTAAAAATAATTTTTATATATAGTATTTTATTTTTAATCATTTTATATGTTTGCACAGATAAAAATATAGAAAACGAATAAAATATGTTCTTTGATAATATCATATTTTTTATTCTTAAAAACAAAAAGTAGAAAACAGTTTTTTATTATCAAACACATTTCTTATATTTTTTTTATTTTGAAAAATAAAAAATTGTTTTTAAAAACAATTTGCAAACAAACCCTTTATTCTTCTTCATACTTTATACATACAGTGAGACAACTTTTTGGAAAACCAGTTCCAGAACATGGTTTTTACCATTATTTATTTATTAACAGAACAAAATTGTTTTGAATACTTCTATTAACATTAATTAATTTGAGTTAAAGTATGGATATCATTTCTTAATAAAAAATCCTTGGTGCTCCATGCACTATGTTTGACCACAAATAATGAAAGACTAAGACAATTCCAATAACCAGTTTTCAAAAACAGTTTTTAAAAATAATTTCCTTAACATTTTTAAAAACAAAATTTTATTTGAGAATTTAAAATATTTTTAACTTGTTTCCTCTACTTTCAAAAAAAAAAATATTTGTAATACTTTATTTTGAATCATTTTACAATTATTATATAAAACAATTCCTCAAAAACAAATAAAAACAATTTTAAAAAATTAAAATATATATTCAAAAAACACCACATTTTTTAAAACACATTCTCAAAAATCTACTTTCTTATTCCTAACCAGGCTCTTAGCTTTGAGCAATTAATTGAAGGATTAGGTTTAGGGGTATCCTCTCAACTCTTACACAACACATATATGAATTACATTTGTTCCTATAAATACAAATGCAGCTTTGGAAAAACCATATAGAAATGAAATGATTCCATTCATTTTGGATAATCACCTTATTTTGACAAATAATCCCCCTACTAAAATACAACAGGAGAAGGCAAATTGTAGAATCATATATTTACACCATGTGTTCTCAACAGCCTCCTCCCATATGTTGTAGAATTCAAATAGTAACAGCTTCAAAATTGCCACATTTTAATTCTGCTATTGTCATCTACCGAAAGAATTAACTCTTAACGAAAGCACTCACTATACATGCCACACTAATACTACATAGGAGACCATAATTACCTATCTGTGTGTGTCTCTCTCTCTGTATCTGTTGGTGGGTTGAGGGTGTCATAACCCCATTTATCGGACACCATTGCTGGGGACATATTTTGGGGGATTGCCTCTTGCTTGCTGCTTCCCTTGAGACTGATATTTCCCTACTTTCATCTTCTCAAACCGAGCTCGTCGATCAAGTTCTTGGACCTTACGATCATGATCTTTCAGCATCTGATCCACGTTGTTTGATGTAACAAGTAAAGGACCAGAGAAGTACATCTTGTTTGCATTGGATCGGTTGCTTTGCTGAGAAACAACATGAATATAGCACCCTATGTTAGATTTGGTGAGATGAGAACTGCAATATTTGGGACAGATGAAAGACCAAAGTTCATAATGTTGTTCAGTTCATGGATGCTGACTGGGAAAACAAAAATCATATATGAAAGATAGGGAAAGGGAGGGCAGAATGCTAATACACAGAAATCTAATTATTGTGGGCAGCAGTCATGATTTGAAATTAACAATGGGTGTTTGACAAAAGGCAACATGTCATAATCCCCAGCAATTAATAGGGGAAAGGTCACTAAGAAATTGGGAAGCCAGGGGTGTCAGAAAATCAACAAAAAATAAGAAGGATTGGGTATTTGACAAAAGGCAACATGTCAAAATCCTTCGTACCAAGTCAACAACTATTCCTATTTTAGTTCATGAATTATAAAACCAATCATGCTTTTTTAAAAAAAAAAAAGAAAAAAAAAATCAGTTATCAGAGCAATTTGTCATAGAACGTACCAGAATCGGTTCTTTGGTACTCCCTTTTCCATCTTCTGTCAGATAAGCGTCTTCACTGAACTTACTATGATGCTTCCGATCATGCTTTCCCGATTCATTCATTGATCCTGGAAACCTGCTCATTTGGTTTCTTGGTTCTAGCTTTGAAGGACCAGGTTTTTCCCGGCGATCTTCAGATGAAGTTCTAGTTGCTACTAGACCAGATAATGTTGCTAAGTCAGCTCTAGTTGAAGTCATGGGAAGATCATCATGTTTCTTTCCAGCCTTTGACCATCCAGCAGCACGACCCAATGGCCCTGAATGTGAAACTCTCGCAGAATGATGCTCGAAGAGATTTTTGCTCACTTCTTTTACACCTTGTGATTGTCTAGGTGGATCAATTGGAAAGCCAGAAGCAGCTTCCTCCTGATTACGGTAGAACATCTCACTTCGGCTCTTCGAATTAGCCTGGCCTTGTCTCTGCTGTAATTAGAAGGAAACATCATTACACCGAGAAGAAATATGGATAAAGGTGATATTACTTATTAAGATAACAGGAGGAGGTTTTCCCTAAGGTTATGTTTAGTTCCCAAAAAATTTGAGGGAAAATACGAGGAAAAGAAAATAAAGAGAAGGTAGAAAAAAGGAAAAAGTGAAGGAAAATTTAAAAAATATATTTAAATTCAAATAAATTATTTTTATAAATTATTTCAAACTTATTTCACTTATTTTAACTCTTTTATATACAAATTAAATAATTTGAAAATGTATGAGTTTTTCACTAATTTTAATTATATTTGATTTTCTTTCATATTTTTTATAATAAAACCATATATGCGAAAATTATTTTCCTTGGCATTTTTTTTTTCCTTTCAGTAGTACTTTCCTAGAACCAAACACAAAATAAAGTGTGCATTTCTAAGAAAACTAAACAACAAATAGCACCTGAACTATAATGTAGGCTACCCTCCAATATTAGATACAAAATGATATTTTCCAAGGTTCCCTGTTTTCATTTCTTGCTATCATTTGATATATCCAACTTGAAGTTCAGAGAAGTGTATTGAACTTTGCTTTTACCGATTGATATTTCAAGGAAATCAAAGATCAAAACATGTAAGATTAGAATTAACTCAGAAAGATGAATACTAGGCAAGTGAATATCTGAGTTTGTTGTCATAATGTGTGATCACATAAAGAATAAGGCTTGGAATAAAACGATCAATAGGCGTAACAAATAAATTTGGATGCACCATGATTAGGTAAAAGAGATGCACTGTTTGCTTCTTCAGCTAGGTAACATTAGCTATAGTCAGATTTTGTTCTTTTTCTTTTTCTAAATAAACGTCAGTCACATAAGCAGGGAATGAAAATAAGCAATGACCTTTGGAAACTTGCATGTGTATAATTCATCATCTTCAATCACATAAGAGTAGACAACTATAATGATAAATCTTTATATTTGTGCTTTTAGCCCTGTTCAAAAACATTTGTTTACATAGACATGCAATATCATGGATGTGTTAGCAGGAAACATGTGTCTTCTTAATGAGTTGGACAATAGGAGTCACTTAACAAGGAACTCAAAAAAGATAATTGTCATCACAAATGGCAGGCAGGGCTCTAACTTCTAACAAAATTTCAAACTTTCATCTTCAAATTTTAGACCAATTCCAAAATTTCGCATGTGAGAATATATGAATAAATTATTTCAAAGGAATATTAAAGAACAATTGATATTTAGGCAGTGTAAGTTTAAATTTTCACCAGGGCTGGAATATGCTGAATTAAAACGAAACCTCATTTGGAATTACCTGCATCGACATGGCTAACTCAGCATTAGCATTTGGTGCTGCAATTGCCCGAGATTCTTTGGATCCTCTCCTCTCTGGATCAACCCTCTGGCCCCTGACACCTCCTGCTCCTTGCCTGTGAGGATTAAGAAAAAAAAGGTAAACGCTACAAAGACCACTCTAAGACAGGAAGTAAGCCTCTCTAAACCATTTATATCTTCTATACCAAATCTTTAGAACCAAGGAAAAATTTATTCAGAACCCGAATTACAAAATGCTACCCCATTAATGAACAGAATATCCAAATGAAGTTCAAAGGTAGCTCATGTAGTGTATAAATCCAAATTTCCCTTATAATATATATCTATATATATATATATATATATATATATATATATATAAACACACCACACACATACACATCCAAATTGTTTGTTTGAAGAACTAACTGTTTCACCATTCATGGCATGACCAGAATACTTTTAGCTGACAAGCAACTACAATAAGATGCAAAACTTGGCAATTAATCTATTCAAGATTAATTCCTACTATGCCACAAAGCATACAAAAACAGGTTTCGATGAACAATAATAGATATCATAAAGCAAGCTACGATTTTCCAATGAAAGAAGAAGAAAATTTTCATGTTTATTATTCATAACATGAATGACGATCAACTAATAAAATGCACCTTCTAACTTCTTCTTCCCGCAATTTTGCATCAATCTCTTTGCTGGGAGGATACTTGGGCAAACTTGAAGGATCACAAGCAAGCGGTTTTGTTGTGAAGAACTGTTAAAGAAATATCCATTAAAACAGATAAAAAAGATTATAAATCTCAAGAAACAAAAGTGGAACATGTTACTCCAGAGAGAATGAAAAGAACTGATGGCTCAGCAACAATTGGAAGAACTGTGTTGCACTAGAGAATTACGTTACACTATCATGAAAATGGCAAAAGAGTCACTTTTCACTTAAATATAAGATAGTGAAGGAGTGGTGTGGTATTGAGGGACTGTCATGCAATGTGATTTTCTTTTCTTTGCCCAAATAAATACCTCAGTTGGCCCCCTTTCCCCCTAAATGCATTCTTTTTCTTTATAGTAGGGTTCTTTATTAATAACAGTGAAAAGAATACACATTCTACCACAAACAAATATCAAGTACTAAGAACATTACGACAGATAATTTCAATCTCATTGTTCTGCTGTTCAACCATTTATAATGTTCAATAGGAAAAGGAAACTCAAAAGCAAGTTTTTAGATCATACAGGATTCAAGAAGAAGAAGAAAACATACCTCACTCTTGAGAGCAGCAGCTGCAGTTCCTCGATGTGCAGGATCTATGGAAAGTAAAGTCTCCATAAGGCCTACAGTAGCAGCAGGAAAATCTTTAAATGTTTCTGCAACACAACATCTATAAGGTTGTTGAGGTTTGAACACTGCTGAATGAGGTAATTTTGATTTTCTCCAGAAATCCTCAGATGGTGAGCCGCAAAGCTTAAAAATCCTGTGCAATTGCTCAACCTACAAGGTACAAGCATATAAAGTTTATCAAAATCATCTATCTATAATACTTTTGGAAAAAAAAAAGACCTTTCCCATGGACATAGACACAGACATCAAAACACAGTTGAGAAATGCAATCCACTTATCAAGGAGGAAAACAAAAAGGTTCATTAAATCTGTAAACAGGATTGCAGAGTAATACAAACTTGCAAAGTGTAAGCAACAGTGCCTATGTGTCACAATGATCCATGATGCATTTCATGGATTCAAGTTTACTACCATGTTTGTCATCTATTGACAGATTCATACACCAAATAGCAGCTAAAGAGCACACCCTTGCACCTGGTGTTTGTTTACCCCATTACTGGTACTATCACAAAGTCACCATAATATGGTATTCCATGGATCTTAATGTTAGCATGGAGCTGGTGGCATGGTGAGCTACCACATGTGACACCAGTGAGCCCAAGCAGATACCCTGTGCCATGGCATGATGCTATGCCTAGGCAAAGCAGTCTAAATATGAAACAACACTTATCCTTGCCCTTGAGTAATGAATTTTCCACATAAAATAAATTGGAAAGGAAAAACTTCAAATGAACTCGATCACATTTGATCTTTTTTGTTTTACTTTTTCTGCCAGGTTAGAAATACACTGTAAATGGCATTTCCATGGAAATATACACTAGCATAAAGGTACCTCTGTCCTTCCGGGCATAATAGGCTTGCCAGCATATAATTCTCCAAGTATGCAGCCCGCACTCCATAAATCCACAGAAACTCCATAGTGGGTGGCTCCGAGTAAAAGTTCTGGCGGACGATACCAAAGAGTCACAACACGGCTCGTCATTGACAAACTACGATGAGGATCAAAAAAACTAGCTAAGCCAAAATCTGCAATCTTCAGGATGCCATTATTGTCAATTAGAAGATTTGAACCCTTTATGTCGCGATGCAGAACACCATGACTATGACAATGATCAAGACCACTGAGTAGTTGCTGCATGTAGCATTTGATCTATAATAGAAAAACCAATATACATAAGAATCGGTACATCAGTGTTTAAAAGCAGAGAGTTAAAAATTAATCGATTTCTAAAAACAAAAAAAAAAAAATTGTACCCATGTCACTTCTGGTTATGATTAAATATGTAAAAGAAATCAACATTAAAAATACTCTATTGAACGGCAGTTTATAGAAAAGCATATGATAACTATCATATAACTACCTGTGGTTCTGTTCTTATCAAAAAAAAAAAAAACTACCTGTGGTTCTGTGAACTTGCAGCCTGGAAGCGCTGCAAGTCCTGTAAGATCATGTTCCATATACTCAAAAACAAGGTACAGGCTGAAAGACTTCCTTGAAGTGACCAAGCCTTCCAGTTTTATTATATTTGGATGATCAAGCCGGCGCAAAACAAGAATTTCCCTTGCCATAAATTTGACACTCTCAGGATCTAGATGGTCAAACCTTACTTTCTTCAAAGCAACAATTTTTCCACGAGTGACATCACGACCCTTGTAGACATTGCTATAAGTACCTTGGCCAATCTGAAAGCAAGAGATATTATCAGGCAAAAAAAAAGACAAACAAGGAAAGCATTAAGCAAAACAAGTAGCCCCCACACCCATTCAAAAATACTAGTCATAATAGTAATAACAACATCATGGACAAAAAAAGAAAAGAAAAGAAAATGGACACTCAAAGAGGGGAAAACCACAGTAAGAACAACAGAAAGACAAAATGTCAGAAGAAAAATTTGCATGGGACACCCAAGTAGGTGAAGCTTAAACCTTTGTTTTGTTGAGTTGATCCTAAACCTGTTGCCAGTCCTTTGTAGAATTTTGTTTGGAATTCATATTTTTCCTCAACACATGAAAAATAGATGACATTGATCAGCATTTGCCTTGGTAATCAGTAACCACTGGACAATCACCTTAGCTAACTAGCACCAAAGTTTTATTTCTTTCTCAATGACTCCTTTGGTTGATCCACAACCAAACTGATCTATGATCAGACTGCAGTTGATCTACGGCCAAGCTCTTTCCCGCCCCATTCAATTTAATAGAGGCCTTCTTAATTCTTGAAATTCACAGACTCCTTAGTTTATTAGATTCTTTTTATTAAAAAAAAACTAGGGTCCCAAACCACTAAGTAGGCTCAGTGATCTCTGTTCTTTGATAAGCAGGTCTGGGGCTCCACATGGACAGATTCCTACAATGTCCGACTCCCCAGTCATTATGGATCTAATGGCAGAGTGGCAAAGGGGTGGCAGGTAGGAGAAGCAACTACAGAGCCAGCATTGATGATTGAGATTGTAGCAATATTTCTTTTCTAATGATTTTTTTTTTTCATCTTTCCTTTAGTTTCATCAATAATAGTTTACTGTGATCATAAATTTTTGTCTTCTTTTTCCTTATTTTTTTAATTTAATTCCCATTAATTAAGTGAATTTTACCAGCTTCTTTGTTAGCTATCAGTATTTAGTTTAACTAAAATCAACAAAAGAAAGTTTTTCAACTATCAAGATCTGTTAAATGATCTATGCTTGCGAATACAATATATTTAGGGCTATCATGTTTGCTCTCTCAAATTGGTACATATTCTCCAGGGCTTTTCCATAGTCCCTGAAGCACCTATAGGTTTAACCCACTCATTCTTTACACAAGCAGTTATCAGTTTTAGACTTTTAGTATCACATGAACAAAACATGTTAACCGATATTTTCTCATTATACCCCTAACTAGCACTAGCTTCTTAATGCACTCTATGTCAATCTTATTTTGTCTTGTCATTCATCCATCTAAACATGCACACACTTTGGTATGTTAACATTTAGTCATTTAAAGTATATGAGGCGTAAATTATCATGATAACCTTTTCCGAAGGAGATATGTTAGCATTTGGTCATTTAAAGAAAACGAACAAGTTTTCCAGTCGGTCATTGGTTAGAATTAGTTACCATGGGCATGTGAAGGCATCCATGAATTTCATATATCTCTGTATCAATGGAACTATAGCAGATCATAGATAAGAGTATTTTTATTTGTTCCACTATATTTATTCTACTTTCACATAGCCTATCACTAATAACAATAAGACCAATGGAAAATATTCCGGATATCGAGAATTTCAATTAATATAATGAAACCAGTCTAATTATCAGACTTAACAAGGGTATTATGATACTAAAAAAACTGCAAATTGACAATAAAATCTAAAAGAGAACATACCTTATCCAACTTCTCAAAAGTATCTGCACGCCGTGGTATCCAACCTTTGATGGCTTCACCGGCCACCGCAGCAAGCCAAGATGGCCAGCCCGCCGCCACCTGTTCTCCCTCACTTGCCTTTGGAACCCTACCCATGCCTGGATGATTAACTCCACCGACTTCACTCCTTTCCCTCTTCTCCTTCTCCAACTTGTAATCCTCATCATACACCCGAACTGAGCTGTTTGCCTTCCTATCAATCAACACGACTTTCACATCACCACTCCCCTCTCGCCTCAGCGAATTCAACCTTTGCCCCCTTGCATCTGCGGATTCTTTATTCGGAAACCTCTCCCTCGGACTCTCCCGGCTATCTTTAATAGCGGAAGGCTTCCCAACTATGCAACCCATGGTGAATTTTTCAAAATCCAACAACGCCCACCTCTACAATCACAAACCCCAATCCACAACCCTATCCAAAAACCCTATCTTCAATACCCATCATAATTAATCTCCAAAATCGATCTAAAACTCATCAACCTCATCAAAACCCAACAGCACCCACCTTAACAATCACAAATCCCCACCCAAAAACCCCCTTAATCAAAAAATGTTCGCCCACATAATCTAATACTCATCGATCGACCATTAACCTCTCCTGCACATCAAATTCAAACACAATTCCCATGAGTTGAGTACAAACCACGCGGAAATCGAACGTTCTTCCGTACTTGCGATGTTGTTTCAACGTTGAAAATGTCAAAAAAGTTTATGATAACTCAAAGGAATTGCCACAACACTACCTTGAAAGCCCTACCAATTGGGAGGCTTGTTAGTGAAGAAAGAAGGGGTTGTTTGGCTTGACACTCCAAAAACGCGTATTATATACTAAAAAGACGGCGGTGCCGGCAAAGGATGAGTCAAAAGAATCCAAACTCTGTCTTATATTTCTCTCTCCAAAACTGAACGGTAACAGTTATTCTGATTGAAGAAGGTCGTTGAGTTCTGTTTGGGAATTTAAATTGGTGCATTCAACGCGTTTTTATTATTCTAAACCACCTATCATAATTCAGGGATCCCCTCAGATTCCTATCCTTCACTTTCCTCCATTTGCTTTTACTCTACTGTTTTGGAAATTATTAGAGGATGGAGCATCCGATTATTAACCCTAAGGGAAGGCAAGAAGATTCATATTCAACATTAAAAAAATCTTTTTATTAGTTAAATTTTTTAAATTGTTCATTCAATTAAAAAAAAAATATACCAATCTCAACCTCACTCACATTTTCAATAAAAAAAAAATTGTTTTTATGTATAATATTTTCTAGACAATACTTTAATTACCAACATTTTTTAGAGAGAATTGTTGATCGATTTTCTAACCTTGCATTCAACATGCAATGATTTTATGATTTACTACCATATATGATAAAATTTCTTGATTTGTAAAATGATAAGATAAATCTATATTTGTTATATAGAAGAATTGTGATATTATATATAAGTTACTATTAATTTTTATTTTTACTTTTACTTTTACTTTTACTTTTAAATATATGAAATGTTATGTTATATATATATATATTGTGATAATAAAAAAAAATATCAAGTGGTTCATGAGCTCCGGGAAGATTCGATAAGAATCATAAATAAATAAAAAACGTTGTTAATCTCTTTCAAAATCATCATTTACCATCGTATCAATATTTTGTCTGTAATATCAATATTTTGCCTCTATTATAAACCTTTCATGAAATTATAAAAAGGATTGTCTTTTTTTATACTCTAATTTCGAGTAGAATTAACTTAAAATTAGTAACATTAAAGTGAAGTTTCTCAAATACTTTTAAAATATAGTAACTACTAATTTTGATTTTTGATTTTAGAGAGATACTTGTATGACTATTTGTGATATTCGTATACGACAACTTCGAATTTGAACATTAATTGTTTTTCGTTGCATTTTATATTTAGGAGACAAAATATTAACTTCTACACGTGAGAAGGCAAAATATACAAGGTGTCAAAGTAAGAGTGGTAACTAAATATCATGGAGAAGATGCTTATATTGACGTGTTCTTGAAACCAGGTGGTTGGTGCATTTGTCGTCGGCCCAAGTGGCAGCCAGCATTAGGTAGGAAGTAGGACGAAGTCAAGCCAAATTTAAAGACAATGGGCCACTCACCGCCCTCCAAAAATCAAACTTCCCAGTCAACACCCCTATAGTTTTCCACACTAAAAATTAAATCTTTGGACCCACTACCGACCCCCGTGCCCTATCACCATTGTAGATGGTTTCAATATCTGTGTGCAGGCGATGCCGGCCGCCATAGCCTATCAACGATTACAATATCATCTGGGTTTGGTCTCAGTTTTGGACTTCAAGTTTGGAATTTATTGAAGGTTTTTCTGTCTGTGTATGCCACTCCAGGCTTCGGATTTCCCAAGTCACTGTAAGCTACGTAGAGGTTCTTTTCAAAGGGATTTCACTATCCTATGATATTTTGACAGTAACATTGCGGTTGTCTTATGAAGTTGGATCTTGGTATTAAAGACAAGTTCTTAGTTCTTACTATATGGAAATGGAAGATGCCGTTGAAAATTAAATGACACATGTACGGATTAGGTGGACATATTTAAAGAAAATGATCCTCTTAATTACAAAACCGTTATTGAAAACATTTTTTTTTTTTAGAATTGAAAATAATTTCTTTTAGTTAAGATAGAAGAAAAAAAATTTTAACCATGTAAACATATTTTAAAGTCATAAAGAATTATTGAGTTTAACACAAATGTTTATATAGAAGGAAACATGTCATTATAAATGATATGATATGATATTTGATATTTGATTCTTACATAAGGCTTTGAAAGTCCGTTTAGTAGTGATTTTAGAAAACGAATTTTTAGTTTAAAAAGTGTTTTTGAAAAAAAAAATTATGTGTAATAAAATTTAGAAAACGCTTTTTAAAATCTGAAAAATCGTTAAGTAGAAACATTACCGAATGCACTCTTATAAAATACGTTTGATAGTGATTTTAGAAAGTGTTTCTAATCTTTTTAATACTTGAAATTTTTTATCTTTAAAGCATAAGAAAGAATAGAAACACTTTCTAAAATCACTTATCAAGTACTTATTCATAAAATACTATAAGTGATTTTTCAACATTATAAGTTATTTTTCAAAATTTAAGTGTTTCCTAAATTTTGTCAAACATATAATTTTAAAAAAAATACCTTTTTAGTTAAAATCGCTTATTAAAATCATTGTCAAATAGACTTTTTATTTGTACTACCCCATCAAATATGTTTATTTATCCATATGATCCTCGTAATACCATGGATATAAGAATAATTTTATGTTCTTTGTTAGCTGTGATTGTGATATCTTGTATCTGATAAGAAAAAAAGTTTTTGACACTATATATGTTGTAAACTCATTTTAATAATATAAATATGTTTTAAAATCACGAAAATTTACTGAACTTAAAACAAACAATATTTATATAAAAATGAGCAAATCATTACAAAACCATACTCAAAACTATTTTCAAAAATTGTTTTTTGAGAAGGCTCACAAATAGAATCTAAGGGTTTGTTTGGTAACTATTTTCGAACACGAATTTATGTTCTTGAGAATAAAAAAATAAGAAAATACATTTAACAACTATAAATTATTTTCTGTTTTATGTTCTTAAGAACAAAAATATGAAATTTGTAAAAAATATTTTTTAAGTGTTTTCTATTATTTTTACTTATTTTATGAGGATTGTTTTATAAAATAATTATATAAATATAAAAAATAATGAAAAATAAAGTACTTAATATAAAAATTATTTTTAAAACCTATTTAAAAATATTTAAAATAATTTTAAAACATTTCTTAAATAAACTTTTATTTGATAAAAACATCATAAAACAGTTACCAAATAGACCGCCTCGACAAACTATTGAAAAGTTGGAATGAAAAGGATATGTTTAAATTGATGGTCTTGTGGAAAGGAAATTTTGCCAAAATATATAAATTATAAAAGAATTTTATAAACTTGTATGAATAACGACTTAGGAGGAAAGGAAATGAGATTCTCCGGGAAAGAGAAAGGAAATTGATAGGAATAACTTTCCCCAACTGTCTACAACATACTAGCTTTCTTGACTTCAAAATTGGGAAAACACCTTCGATCCCCGAAATTGGAATGATTCCAATTGAATTCATCCAACCTGAATGAAGTAAATATGGCGTAGAAAAACTGGGCACGTGGTAGACTTACGAGTGCAAAGCTTGTTGATGAATGAATCAACTTCTAGATGTGGATTCTAGAATCTTCATTATTATTATTTATTTATGTTCAACTTACAATTATCACTCGCTAATGAGTAGTTTTGGAAGATTTATTTGAAAAATGTTATTGATTTTGCCTTTTGTTTTTTGTTTTTATTAATTATACAAAAATCTAAAATTCATCTTCGGGATTTCTAACATCTTTAGAGAGGTTTAGGTAATGTCTATTTTTTAGTAAAAAAAAAAAATCAAAATATTTTATTTTTATTTATTTAATTAAAAGTAATATATTAATAATAGATTCATTTTAGTCATGTTATTCGATATTAACATGTTGTTTTTAATTGAATAAAAAAATCGAATATTTTAATTTTTTTTATTTAATTAAAAAACAAACATCATCTTATAAATATTTTTTTTTTTCAAAAATATGATTTCCGTTTTCGATGCGTACAAACTTTTGGTGAGTAATACAATGCTACAATAGGTAATTTGGTCATAACAGTGAAACACCCTAATCAAATCGAAAAGTAACTTGATCGTATTTGGGAAATATATTGATGTGATTTTTTTATTTTTTAACTTAATCGAAATAGGTTGCATCTTAATTAGGTTTTTTTTAAAAATGATATGATCATATTTTGGGTAGATAACTTCATTCGATTGCTTCTCAATTGGATCAAACGAATCTAATCACTAAAAATTAGAGGTGTCATACCTTTGATGACACATTAGCTCCCCTTTAGCCCCTTTTAAAGTAAGGTATTGTTATAATATTCTTTTCAAATGATTATTTTCCCACATCATCAACTTCCTAATGCTAATATAAAAATAAAAAAAATAAAAAAATAAAAAAAAAAAACTTCCTAATGCTAACTTGATATGTATGCTACATACATCTTGAGTATCTCCAACTCATTGTCTTTAACCTTTCGAAATTAGTCAAATACTCTTGGAACTTCCATTGAGAATGAAAATGAAAGGGCCATTTGAATGGCTGTTTTCTAGTGGCACTTCAATGAGCCCAAAGAGAGCTGAGCATTCAGAAAACTCCCTTTTAAGTTTCATATTGGGCTGATAGGCCCACAGCCCAATTTGCATCCAAACATGAGAATTGGGTGTGGAAATGAAATAAAATAATAATAATAAGAAGAAATAAATAAATAAATGATTAATTGATTAAAAATGGTGAAAACATCCTAAATTTGTAAAACTAATCTTCCCATTTTTTAACTTGAAGAGCAACCCATTCTTGGTATAAATACCTTTCAATATTTTCATTATTTATACGTGTGTTTTAAAAGAAATGTTATTTAGAAAAATATGAAGACATTTTTGTTAAAATATGTATTTTTTTAGGTTGAAAAAAAATGAAGGATTAGTTTTTCAAAATGGGATATATTTCAACCCTTTTAATTGGTTATCCCATAAATAAATAAATAAATAAGTATGCAAATGAAATCGAATTCTTTATTATTTCCAATATTTTGTTACCAAATCTCTGCTTATTCCGTATCAAAAAAACACAAACAAAAAATAAAAAACTTGATCCCATCTAATTACTCCATCCAAGAATTTCGATCCCAAATTCCATTACAACAATCAAATTTTCATCCATGCCCATATGTACCAAAAATTGGTTATTTTCCTCCTCCATAATGCATTCACAAATATTTATTCAATTAATTTGCTATTTAGATGGTGTTCATTTTTTTTTAATAAAAATCAAAATAAAAGTATCCTTAATAAATATATATTCAATCAAAATAATAATATTATAATAATCCGTATCTAACAATGTAAATATGTGTTTATAAGATCAAGAGTGCTTCATATCGGGATATCCAAAATGTCCCGTGAAATAGATAAATACCCCTCAATAAAACAAATCCCCTACATCAAAGTCGGGATTTTAATATCATTTGTAATAATTTATTCTTAATTATATGCATATTATCTACTATAAGGCCAAATAAGCTCATAAATTTAAAATGCGTTAGGAGTAGAAAAATGTTATCTTCTGAAGTATATAGATGCTATAATCCATCTGCCCTGGCATTGTGCTTGCCGTGACCATTGGGGTTTTCAGAGAAACACATGGCAAACTGTATCATGTGAGGCAATTTTCTAAATTATATTAGTTTAATAAATTGAGGTTCAAGTTTCAAAGAGATCTGTAGCAATTTTTTTGTGAAAATAAAATTGGTGAATCATGGTGTTTCCGCTGCTTTTATTTAAAAAAACTGAAAATGAACACCTTCCAATGCAAAATTTTCCCGGAAAAGCGTTTCCCGGAAACTATCCCTGGAAAATTTCTACCCACCCTCCCCCGGCGCCAAACACAATGAGCTCTCTCGCTGCCCATCCCACAACCCTACGCCCAAATGCCTCCAAATTCTAAATCACCTCGGTAAGCGTTTTTCAGAAATTCCCACAACTCCCGCCACACTCAACTACCATAGCACACATCCCAATGAAATCCACAACCTTCGCCACTAAACTCCCATCACCTTAGGGTTAGGGGGGTTCGATCTCCAATCCGCTTCAGATCACATCGAAACTCGAGATGGGATTAGGGTTTTAATCAGCTTTCGTTTTCCCAGCACCTATAAATCTGTCAGTTTTTAGGGTCGACGACAAGAAGGCGCTCAGAGTAACTAATGGGGCTAGGGTTTGTTCTTGATCAATGCTTTCATGTGGGTTCAATCGGGGTTTCAAAATTTGTTCAGTTTCACAAATTGTCATTTCTAGGGTTTGTTTTCTAATACTGGGTTCCATTATTGTTCTATCAATTGTTCATTTCCAATGTGTTCTAGCAAACTTAAATTTGTAAACATTTTTTTTCCTTGTAGATTATTCATTTTCTAGGGTTTCGATCTAGGATGTTTTTCATCTGGGTCCCCGTCTAAATTGTTTGGTTTCAGGGGTTTTGATCTGGAGTGTTGTTGATGAATGGCTCCATCTCTGTTCTTTGTGATATGTATTCTCCATTCATTGGTCACATTAACATGTGGGTCTTTAATAATGTTCTATCTCAACGAAATCTCAGTGCTGGGTCATGGCACAGAAACAGCTAGAAAGCTCTTGGGTTCAACACCCCATGACCAATTGTTGATCCAAATATCTGACTCTTTCGCTGGTTTGCTTCTGTTTATGATTGGGTTTTTGCTATTCATGGTGGCCTTTGTGAAGGACAGAGAGTTTCAGAGCTTCTTTGCTAAAGGGTGTGTTCTTCTCCATGTCTCAATGGCTCTTTGGAGGGTGTGCTTTGAGAGGAGGCTTGAAGATTTGGCCTGGGATTGGCCTAGGCAGGTGGCTGGGGACTTGGCCTTGGCTCTTTCATGGGTTTTCTTTCTTGTGTATTCTTGGAGGGAGAAGTATGATTAATGGATGATTTGGGTGCAGAATGAATCAGAATTCAGGGATTTGTGAAGTGGGAATTTGGTTTCTTTTTTTTTTTTCCCCTTTGTTTGTAAGGTTGTGGCATGAAAGCACGGCTCAAAGATGTATATATTGGTGATTGTGTAGTGAAAAGAATTGAAAAGCCCTTGATGGGTTACATATTGTGTTCTACCATTTGAACTTCTTCCAAATTTTGTAACAATGTTTCATGCCAGGGCAAGTGGAAAGAAAAAAGTAAACTTCGTTAATTGACCTCCGGAGCCGGAAAATGTAAGGTGTTATGTTGGATGATGTTAATATGATATTACTTTTATTTGAATAAAAAAAATTAAATATTTTAACTTTTTCTATTCGATCAAAAAACAAATATCATCTAAGTCTTAAGTGAAAATTGAGAAATTGATCGGATCAATCCACTCTTAGTAATTATAAAACTTTATTAAAGCTTATTTAGTTCAATCTATCCATTAATAGAACATTGGTTCAATTTCCAAGCATAAATTAATGACCCCGATTCAACCAAATTTTTCCTCCAAAACCCATAAGACTAAACCTCTTCAAAACTCACAACCCTGAGAGCCTCTTCAAAATTTCAAATGCATACATGAACTGACGCAAGCCTAAAACATGATTGGACCGCTTCAAGTACTTTTGGGCACCCTGTTTCTGACCAGAAGACCAGAGGTACAGGTCTAAGGCCCACCATCTTGTGAAGCAAGCAAAGGAATCAAGGAATCTATAAAGTAGTAACCTAGCCGCGTTGAACATGACTAGTAAGTAGTAACAGAGAAGGAACCTCCCAAATGTTTTTTGAAAAAATTTCTCACGTGAACTGACCGACAATAACCATTAGAGTTAAAGGCTTATCCTAGTTGGCCATATTGGTGTATGAAAACATACTTTAGCCATGGATATTTGGACTCAAAATAAAATAAATCCACTTTGAAATTCAATTATTGTCGGGGCAAGATCGATTTAATAAAACTCAATTATCCAAAACCCGGAATCAAGGTACAAATAAATGAGATTAAAATATAAAAAATGTGATAAAAAATTATACAACAAAGATAAGATGCAACTACAAAACATTAGGATACAATAAGATGATAGACTCGAAAGCAAAGTAATGAGACTAGGTGGCTTGAGAACAAAGGCTAAAAGAATCTGCAAGGTGTAAAGTCACCAATGGCCAAACAGGGTATAGGAGAAGGACACTACCAATCCATGAAATGAAACCTTTTAGCCTTTTTAAGTCCAAAATTCCCAAATGCTCTGAACCCTCCATCATTTTCACTATTCCACCCCTCACCATCTAACCCACAAGTAAAGTTAGGGAATGCCCTCACCGTCATCCAAAGCGCGTACTCCACACGCCCCACTCAATCACACATCACATTCCACCCACTCTCCCCACAGGGGGAGGGATGTTCCACTACAATTCTCATCCATTCTTTTTAACCACATTTGCCTAGAGATCGAGCGTGAAAGATTAACCACCGAAACCAAACAGGCCCCAAAACAGAGAAAGTGGTCGAAAAAAAATATTCTAGAGAGAGAAACCCAAGCAATCGTCCATGGCAGACATGGGGCGAGAGGAGGAAGAAGAAGAAGTAAGAACCCCATCTTCACCACCGCAATCACAATCATCACATATGTTGATACTATCGATTCTAAGCAAAAGGAGAACGTGGGTATGTCTCTTCATCCTGGTATACGCCGCCCTTCTCTTCTTCTCATGGAACCTCCTCAAGACCATCCTCTCCTGGTATAATAACTCCATGTCTTCTTCATCTCCTCCATCGTCGTTTGGGTGGCCGGCCCTGTACGCATCAGTCCTGCTTGGGGTTGTCTTTGGCCTTCTTTCTATGGTGGCCGCCCTGGCCGTGGCTGTGCCGGCCACTCTAGTCACCTGGATCACGATTCTGGTTCTTCTGACCTTCTGTGGGAAGCCAAGGAGGACTCTGGTGGTTGAGGGCAGGATGATCACTGCTGAGATTACAGGGTTTGTGCTCAAGATCTTGTTGAAGGAAGGGAATGTTGTGGCTGCTATTTGTGCCGTTTTGGGCTACTTTGCACTTGTTAGGAGGAGGGGTGAAGTTGATCTGGATAAATTTGGTTGATGGGTTTTGGGTGTTTGGTTGCCTGGAAAATGGTGGTTTTAATGAAATTTTGGGGGGCCGCGGTGCGGCGCGGGGGGTTGGTGTGGCGTGGTGGATGGAGATTTCGAAAAGTTTGCTCTCTCTCTTGTAATACTGAATATTGGGTTTTGAAATGTAATTTTTTTTGGGGTATAGTTTGTAGAATTAGTTTCCAGATTACTCTTTCTGGGTAGGGGCTTATGAATGATAATTATCTGTAGAACTAAAGAAGAAAGAGTTAAATGAAAAAGCATTTTCGTTTATTACACTTTGCCCCTACCCTATGGCATGTTTTTGCACATTACTCCCCCAAGTTCAAAATTGAGTAATGTATTCTTCATCCTTTATAACGGGTACGTGTGATCGGGGGTAAAATAATCATTTCATTTCAAAACACCAAATCCCAAATCTAAGCCCTCTTCTTCCTCCTATCTTGGAATTTTCCTAGAATTTCGGTGAAGAGGATTTCAAACCTTATGGTGATCGGAACGAAACTCAAAAAATTTTATAAAAAAAAATAACAATTTATTAAAAAAATCACTTCAACTAATTCAAATAGTCTCTTATTCAAAATTTATACAGGAAAAAAAAATCAATTGTTTTTTTCACCAACTAAATAAAGTGTAAAACCCACAAAAATAGCAACAATCAAACAATCATAACACAACATCTAGATCACAGAGTACATAAATACAACATAGAGTTAGGGTTAGGGTTGGATTTCGTTTTCATGTTATGCTTTCGTTGTAGGGTTAAGAGTTTTGTTTTGATGTTTTTAGAAAATTGGAGGAAACTTTGGGGGAAATTTGGGGAAAAATCAAGCTTTTTGAAAAAAATCCAAAGCACTTACCCATACAAATTTCCAATAGAAAAGTGGAGAAGAGAGAAAGAGTGAAGATACAAGAAGAAGAAAAAGAAGAGGAAGAAAAGGAAAGTTTAGAAAAATAATGCATCATCACCATTTTCTTGTAATTTTCACTCCCTAGAATGCTTTGGTTGCAATTTAGGGATTCAATTGTGCTTCAACTGCAATTTGGGGAGGAAGAAAGAAGAAAGAGGAGGATAACAAAGGTAGAAAGGGGCTTAGTTAGGATTTTAAAATAAAGTGACACTTTTACCTTCACTTAAATCAGTCACGTGGAGAGCACATGCGCCTTCCATCCAATTAAGGTAACACTGTCAATCAAAAAATGTACATTGCATGCAACTCATGAAGGATACATTACTCGATTTTAAACTCAATTGGGTAATATGCAAAATATACTATAGGTTAGAGGGGTAACAGTGTAACAAACCCTTAAAAATATTTATTAATTATATTATATTTGGCTTTGTTAATTTAAAAATACGTATTTAGTGTTTAATTATAGCTTGAAATGAAAATAATAAATGAAAAGGATATGAAAAATATTTGAGGAAATTTTAAACTAAGAATGAGTCTTGACCACATGAAATGTAAAAAAATCTTCGTCACATTTGGGTGTAAAATTATTTGAGATCTTATTAATATAATGTCGATTACAAATCCACATTATAGGTTAGGAAAATATTGAACGATGATTTCACTAGCTATTGAAGTTTCAATTTCGATCTTTAAAAGTCTACAAGGATAACAATATAAATATATGAGATAAAAAAAATATAAACAAATAAGATAAAAAAAAAAAAAAAAAGACAAAATTAAGATTTTGTTTGACAATGATTCTAAAAAGCATTATTGATCTAAAAAATGTTCTTGAAAAATAAATAAATAAACATTTCATAAAATTTAGGAAATACTTTTAAAATTTTGAAAATTACTTATAGTATTTAAAAAAAAAAACCACATAAAGCGTTTTCTAAAGAAACACTTGGCGGATCATTTTTTTGAAAACATTTTTGGAGAAAACAATTCCACAGCTGCACATTAAGTTCACATATGGACTTAAATTAAGTACAAATGAATAGATTCGAGGTGAATTAAAAACAATAAGATCAAATTGTGTACATTACATATTATGATTTATTCATTAAACACATTATCTTTTAGTTTTACCACTTCATATCATCTTTATTCTTATATACTGCAATTAAAATTTTACATAAACATTAAAAATAAATAAAATATATTGAAATATTTTTATTTTTTTAATCATTTTAATTATTCTTTCACATATTTTTCTTTCCTTTATTTTCATGATCTTTTTTTTAATATATAATATAATTATATTTTTTATGATTGAAAAAATTAACATTCTTAACTTACCTTTGAGAAGACTTCATTTTTGCTTAATAAGCTTAATCTGGATTAAAATTAAAAAAAATTAATATTCTATTTTTTTTAATAGAAATATAACTAGTTATTATTCATAAGACAACCATTTCATATTTACTGTACTAATACTTTTTGTATAATAAAAAATGAACATTTTATTTGTCTTTAAACTTCATTTGTAATGACTCGCTCCCAAACATGTAGATATTGTCCGCTTAGGACCCTCACGGCTTTAAAATGAATCTACATAGTTAAGAGAAGTTCATCCTTATATAGAGTCAAAAAATTCATTCCCTATTTGATGTGGGATATCACAAAACACCCTCTGTGTAGACATAACGTCCTCATTGTCTCCCACGAGATTGTAGGGCTAAACAAACACATACCTCATTTACATTCAAAGCAGACAATATTTACACGATTGGATGTGGATTGTTACAAATGGTATCAGAGTCAATCTCCGACCCTAGTGTGGGGTTTTATTTGGCTCCGTAAATGGTGTTTGTCTGTTTGACCCCATAATCCTATGAGACATAACGAGGATATTGTGTCTGTATTGAAGGGTGTTTGTGATGTCTCACATAAGATAAAAAAAAAAAAAAAAGAAAGTTCATAATGCTATATAAGTATGAGCTTCTTTTAATTATGTATACGTGTTTTAAAGTAATGATTTGGTCAAAAGCAAACAATATCTATATGGTTGAGAGTGGGTTATTATAATTGGTATTAGAGCCGATATTTGACCCCGGTGTGGGGATTTGTTTGACCCTGTAGAGGGTGTTTACCTGTTTAGCCTCATAATCCAATGAAGATATTGTGTTTTTTAGTAATGACTCATGCCCAACTATGTAGATATTGCCTACTCTGGGCCTAAATGGGCCTTTTTGGCTTTAAAATGTATCTTTAAGATTAAGAGAAACTTATACTTATATGGCATTAGTAACTTTCTCTCTTATCTAATATGAAATATTACAAACACCCTCCCCCATGCAAACACCCTCCTCGTAGGGGGTATTTGTCTGTTTGACCCCACAATCTCGTGAGACACACGAGTACATTGTGTTTGCATGAAGGGGTGTTTATGATATCTCAAATTGGATATAAGAGAAAGTTTTTGATGCTATATAAGTATAAGTTCTTTTTAACCTTGAAAACGTGTTTTAAAGCCATGAGGGTCTCTTTAGGCCTATAACGAATACTATCTATACGATTAGGTGTAAGTCGTTACAAATGCTATCATAATCGATCCCTGACCCCGATGTGAGGGTTTGTTTGACTTCATGAAGGGTGTGTCTGTTTGGCCCCGTAATCCCATGGGATAGAACGAGGATGTTGTGTTTGCATTGGGGGGAGAGAGGGGGAGAAGGGGAAAGGTGATTGTGAAATCTCATATCGGATATGAGAGAAAGTTTCTAGTATATAGATAGGTATATGTTCCTCTTAATCTTGTAGACGTGTTTTAAAGCCGTGAGGACCCATTTTGGATCAAAACAAACAATATCTATATGGTTGAGTACAAGTTGTTACTTCATCAGTTAGAAATTTTATTCTTTATTTTTCCAAGATGAGTAAAATTTCATAAGTTCATGGACATTGTCTCAAATAATAAATGTAGGCTTCATAAAGATAAATATGATATATGGTGACATTAAAATATATATATATATATAGAATAAAATAAGAATTTTAGGATAAATTAGAAAGGAAGATATTAATAAATAAGAAATAGGCTATCATAAATATAAGGATTTTAAGTGAGATAAAATAATTTTAAATTTTATTTTATTTTTTATCTTTTATACTTATGGAGTTAATTTGGCATTATAATAATAAGAGATAAAGAAATGAAATGACTTAATAAAAGAGATTGGATTGTTAGGATAACAGGTGACAAAATATTAGGAAATGAAAGAGGATTCTTTTACTTAAGATGATATTTTTCCAATAAGAATATGATTATATTATGAAAAATGTGATAAAAAAAATATCATACCCCACAAATTTAAATTTCAAAAGCTTCACTTATATTAAAAGAACAATCAATGTATGGATAAGGAGAGAATTCATAATGTTAATTATTTCACAATTCAAAATAATGACTCACTAAGTGGTCATACACTCAACCACATACCATAAGGTACCATTATATAAATTGAAATCACATAACTTTTAAAATAAAGTGTCATATTTAAATAAATTCTAAACAAGTACCAAAATTTGTTCCTAAATTAAACCACCAACAACTAGAAATTTCCCACAAGGTTGCCCATGGTGAATATTTTGTTTTTTAATTATGATGTTGGACGAGTTTATATCTTTTTTAGCATATTTTTAGTATTAAATAGGAGCAATTAATTGTTAGAACTCTTTTGGAGTTCAAGCCCGAAAATAAAATGGAAAAGAGAGGCTTGGGAGGAATCTACTAGAATAGGGTAAAAAGAAGAACAATCTATAATTCAAAGAGAAAATGATTAATCATCTTGAGCTGGAACTTTTGGAATGTCTAGAAAAATCATTCCAACACCTGGATCATGCATATGATATTTCTAAGGATCTAGATGTAATCATGGCGAAAACATTTATAATAAAAAAACTTAGATTTAGATATTATAAAAACCATACTTTTGGATATGGATGTTCCCAGATTTTATTGATGTATGGATATAAAATACCCTACGATCTTTAAATGACTGCACACCTTGAGAGGGAGACTTTCTGGAAGACCACTTTTTAATAGTTGAATCTACATGATCCTAAATCATTAAAAGAGTTTTATATAGACTTCCGTGTGAGATTGAGTAACTTTCCTCAATTTAGGTTTAAGTCACTTAATTCAACTCATTATGTCCTAATTAATTAATTAACCATTCTATATTTTAATTAATTAATTAGTCCAATTCAAAAACACTAAAATTAATCATAAAATCATATGCAACTTTGGACACTAAAAAGTGTACCAACTAACCTTTCCCGATCGGGCTCTAATCAACTAGTTGACTAGTTGTTGGACATGGGGGTTTGATTGAACCTCGATCAGGAAAGCGGTACTCTCAATCGAGAAAGGATTTCCCTCTATTAGGAGAGCAACCTTTATAGAAGATAGAACATTTTTGCATCATTTGACCAATCCTCAATTTGGAAAGGGCAACCAATCGATCGATTCCCTAATCGGTTGAGCCGATTTGGTCCTACCCTCAATTTGTTGGGTCTTTTAAGCTCCAAAATCAATTTGTCACTCTAATTTTCTTTTAATACTTAGGAAAGGTCTTTAAGTACCTTAGTGAGTCAAGTTTAAGAAAATTTGCCAAAGGTTTTGAAGTACATTCCCGAATTTGAATAAAATTGAACTTTAAAGCTTAATGAGTATGAAAATGATGCATGAATAAATTAACTTTATCAAATAACTTTAATATTTATAACTAAAAATCAAGTAATAATTTTTAACTGACGCATAATTTCACTTAAAATCATTAAGGAATAAATATTAAAATTTATTAAATACCCTTTTAATTATAAAACTAACAATAATTCATTAAAATTATTCCATTAATAATTTAAATTATAAATGTCACTTTCTAAAGTAATACAATTTTACTAATTTAGTGGAAACCTTATCATTAAAAAATCCAATTACTATAAGAAAAAAGGTAATTAGAATATAAAAAAACATGACATGATATAAAAATTGTAATTATAGTAAAAAAAAAGTTATTAAAATACCAAAAAAAAAAAACTAATCTATAAAATTTCATAGATAAAATGTAATTGATACACTTTTTTTTTATCAACCTTCATGGTCGACCCTTCTACACAAACGTATCTACAAAATTGGATTGAATTTGGGCAATAATTTTTTATTTTTAAAAAGTAGAAGTCTTTGCTTGCCATGAAATCAAGGGAGAAATCAAAGGGAATTATCAATTTAAAAGTCATACTACTTGTCAAATCATAAGATTACGTGACAAATTTTGGCATTGATTTTAGCATCAAATCCATTGTCGGTGGACAAAGTGTTTTGTCTTTTGCTCTTTTTATTGATGGGATTAAAATTTTAAGACTTTAACGCTTTGATATTTCCATATTCACTTCTTCTTCAATCTTCGTCACTTCCAAACCTCAGCCGGTTTGGTACGGAAAATTAATAAAAAAGAAAAAAATTATAAAAAAAATAATTATCTAAGTTCATTATAAAAAATATGAAAAAAAATCAAATATAATTAAAATTATATTTTAAAATTATTTAATCTTTATATAATTAAAGAAAATAAGTGAAATAAATTTTAAAAAACATGTAAAATAATTGTCGAATTTAAATTTATTATTTATTTTTCTTCAAATTTTTTGATGCCAAACATAGTCTTAAAGTTTTTTTTGGTCTTTTTAATTTTTTAGTTGACAAAAAAAAGAAGAAAAGTTTATCACCTCAGTATTTTTTGTTCTAAAATCTAAATATCTAAATAGAGTTTAATATCATTGAATATTTAGCAAAAAACCCGAGTATTGCAATAGCTCGTAATACCATTTTTTAGCTTCTGGGATCTGTTTAGTAGTTCAAGATCCCTCATACAACTGGAATCACTTTTTATTGATTTACTTTTTTGGGTATCTTAAAAATATCTATAAAATTAATTGTTAAAAATTTATTTTAATTTTAAAAATAATAATTTTATATATTTCTAATTATCCTACAATACCATAATAAAATGTTTTTTAAGATGTCTTAAGAAATAAGAAAAAAATGGATAAAAATAAAACTTATTTCATTTTACAGATACTAGCCTTTTAATTAATCTGATTTATAAACATATGAAATTATTCTATTTTAGTTTATTTCATAAGGTGAGTCAATGGACCGTTGCTCAAATGAAAAAATATGTTGTCTAAGCCGTAGATTTTTGTACTCATTCTTGGCCACTGTCGGTGGGGATTAATAAAATACGAAGTTGTTTCTATTTTTGGAATATTCATATACCATTGGATAATCTATTATTATTATTATTATTATTATTATTAAAAAGGGTCCCCTAACCAAAATAGTTGATTAGTTTATAAATGGCTTTAGAACTTGTTCGAAGAGGCAAACTACTTCATTAGGAAAGAAAAGATGATGACTTTCATTATGAAAATGATGGGACCAAATTGCTTTTTAAAGATTTTTTACACACAATCATGTAGATATTTTTTTGCTCTAAAGCCAAAAGATCTCTTGCACAAAATATTATTTGCTCTAAACTCAAAGGGTCCACCCCCTTCCCCACATGTAGTCATGCAAACATAGGAGAGTTCCTTACATCCAACCAGATATTGTTTACTCTAAATCCAAAGAGTTCACCCCCTTCCCCAATGCAGTTATGCAGACACAACATTCATATTATGTCTCATAACATCGGGGTCGAAAGATCGATTCTTATATCATTTATAATGATTCACATTTGTTTATATAGATATTGTTTGTTGTGAATATAAAAGGACTTTCATAACTTTAAAACACGTTTATATAGTTAATAAGAGTTCATATAGCGTCGAAAATTTTTCTTTTATCCAATATGAGATATCACGATTTGGATGAAATTTTGATAAACGATAAAACATTTTATTTTAAAAAAAATAAAAGAAAATAATATAACTATCACCTGATTATGACTATTTTGTTTTTTTATCATGACATATCATGAGTAGAAAACTTTCTAAAACTTTCTAGATTTTTCTTTGACATTTATATTAGGAGGGTATTGAAATATATTATGAATATGGATGCCCCTCTTTCAATTTTGGTATACCTAATATGTAACAATTTATAGTCATCCTTTTTGTTTGGTAGTGATAGACATGTGATAAGGAGGATTGGTTTGTAGGGTCCAATCCCACTATAGGACAGTTTTGTCCTTGCTCTAAAGTGGGTCTCTTTATACATTTTTATTGAACACAGAAAGATATGAGCCCTCATCTGTAAAGGAAAAGAGGAAGATGAGTAAAAATAACCATGTCTAATGTGGCCAAGACAACCCATATTCTCCCTGGATGCCACAAATCTTCTGAAAAAAGGAAAAGGTATTAAATTATAATTTTAAAAATAATTTCCATTGGCCTTTTTTATAGTTGTTTTAAATTGAGGACTTCAATGTGAAAGGGACCCAATTCATTACATAGAATAATGAAAACCATTTTGATGATTGACTTGGTTTGACTCATTTTCAACAAATTTATCAATTTTTTTTATTTATTTTTTAAATAACATTTGTGCTTCCTTACTTGGGAAAAGGTTTTATTTTATGAATTCTCTTTTGAAAATATTTTTGGAGAGGGTTAGAAAATAAAAATAAAAATAGAAAGAAGCTTTGAGTGTGTAACCCAAAAATATTTTTGTTTTCTATTCTTAAGAACATAAAATAGAGTGTTTATAGACACATTTTTTTAATTATTTGTATTTGTTTTATGATGATTGTTTTAAAAATTAATTATATAAAAATATAAAACAATTAAAAATAAAGTACTAGATATATAATTTATTTCTAAAAAATATTAAAAACATGTTAAAAATATTTCAAGTTTTTAAACATATTTTTATTCTATAAAACATCATAAAATAATTTTTAAAAATTAGTTTTAAGACCTATTTTGAAAAATAGTTACCAAACAGGTCCTTTACTTCTTGAATAAGTGGACTAGATTGACTATTTATTTTTTCCATCATAAATATGGACAAGATTAATTATAATTATATCAAATCTATTCGTGGTCTATGTTCATCTTGTATTCCATTTGATAAAGCCATCAAATTAATTTGATTAATTGTCTAATTAAAGTTAAGAATTAAGAAAAACTAAAACTAAACAGATGGATATACTATTTTTCGGCTATTAAGCAAGAGTTAAAAAAGAAATTAACCATTTGATAATTTTTTTTTCAAAAACAGTTTTATATAATAGTTTTTAAAAACTGTTTTGTAAAAGAAATGTTTGTTTAGAAATATAAAATATTTTTAATATATATTTAATATTTTAAAATATGTTTTAAAAATGATTTTTATATATAGTATTTTTTTAATCATTTTATATATATTTGTATAATTATTTTTTAAAATGATCATCACAATGCAAGTGAAAACAATAAAAAACAATTAAAAGATGTTCTCTGAAAATGTCATATTTTTTGTTTTTAATAACAAAAAGATAGAAAATAATTTTTAGTTATCAAATGTGTTTTCTTGATTTTTTGTTTTAGAGAATAGAAAATTGTTACAAAAAATAGTTATTAAACAAATCCTAAATTCTTATTTTTTATTCAGCATCATACTTGGATAAATAAGACCCGTTAGTCAAACCAACATGATCGATATCATTGTTATGGATACGTTTTTTCATTTATTGAATATTATTTAGAAAGATCTATCATATGATTAAACTACTACCATATCTTGAAAAGCTCAATAAATTATTGTGATTAGGTAACAATAAAAAATATTTACTTTTGTTTGTGTGATAAAGTTTTGGTCCAAGAGCTTCAAGGAGGATACCTAGTGGATGGTGTCCATGCAAATTATTAGCTTTTAATTATGAATTAGCTTATCTTTGGAAGAACAAAAGGAGGTGGTTAGAGGGTGGAAGGTCTTATTCTAAGTCTAGTGGGTTGTACCCACCAATTAATAATAAAAATCAATACATTATTATATAAGACAATATTGTTAAAAGCTAAACATCATGAATTTTTTCAACCCTAATCCCTTAAAAAATTTGGATCTCCAAACTAATTAACAAATGATGGCAATATGATGTGGGGGAGGAGTGGGGGGAGAAGAAGAATCATTCCTCACTTGTTCAAATCACCAAACAAAAGCATCTATTTTTCTTTCCCCTTCAACTACACTCCAAGCCCATCCCATCTAATATTCCTCATATTCAAGTAAAAATCAAGTAAAGTTGAAACCCCCCATCCCCACCTCCATAAATGTATATTATTTAAAAAAATTATGAACCCATTTTTCACAAAAAGAAATTTTAAAATTATGATATTTTCATAAAAGTTTTAAAAGAAAAAAAAAACATGTACATTTTTGTTAAAAATGAGTATTTTTTAGGTTGATAAAATGTGAAAGATTAAATTTATAAATATGATATTATTTTATCCATTTTAATCAAATATACCTTATTTTTTTAAAAGGGCAAATTTTCCATTTGTAATCAAGGTTGTACTTGTTCTTTGTTTTAGGAAAAATAATATAAGAAATAAATAATTTGTCAACCCTTTTTTGTTTAGGAGTTATTTGGTACCATAATCTTGTTTTGAACACCAAAAGTTTTTATACTAAGTGGGTTAAATACATGCTACAAAAATTTTAATTTTATTGAAAATGGGTTTGAGATTGAAGTTTTAAAAAAATACCAAATCAAACCAAAAGAATTATTTTCATATTTTTTTCATTCTAATCAACAAGTAATTTAGGTCATGTTTGGCAATTGTTTTTAAAAATAGTTCTGAAAAATAATTTTTGAAAGTTGTTTTATGATTTTTTGTAGAACAAAAATTTGTGTGGAAACTAAAAATATTTTTAACATATTTTAAAAATAATTTTTATATTAAATGTTTTATTTTTAATCATTCTATATACTTATATAATTATTTTCTAAAATAATCTTTAAAAAAATAAGTAAAAGCAATAAAAAAATAATTAAAAATATTCTTTGAAAATACTGTGTTTATGTTTTTAAAAATAAAAAATAGAAAATAATTTTTTTATTACTAAATTTGTTTTTTTTTTTTAATAATAGAAAACCATTCTTAAAAATAGTTACCAAATAAATCTTTATTTTATAAAACACTTGATTTCAAAGAAATAAACATATCACCATCAACCAAAACTCATAATCATATTATTTGACTGATTCTTTGATAATTTGGAATCCCTTTTATTTCATTTTGACGACAATAAATTGATATTTGACCATTTCACTTTCTTCTCTATAACAAAAACCAAATAAATATTTTATTTTAAATAGTATAAAATATTTTCTAATCTCTAGAATAACCTGAAAATAACATTGTTCTATACCTTGATAAAGATTGCCAAAATTGTTTAATATTGACAATAAATTGTGACCTTTATTTATTTATTCATGTTTTGACCTTTCTAACATGAAGTTATAAACTACTTGACCCGTGATTAGTGGTACTACCAAAGTTGATTTTGTGGAAGTTGGTAGAAGAGAAGGAAAACCGTAGAATATTCGAGTACTTGTAATTTTAAAAAAATGTACGATAAAATCTAAGTTGTTAAAAGATGTTATAAATATATAGAATTAAATACAAACTAATAAAATTAAGGTACAAAACGATGAATCTTAACTTACATAAAAAAAAAAATCAAATTATGATTCATATTGATTTTTGATCGGATATTTTTCCAAGAAATCGTTATGAATAACAAATGAAAATGTAATGATTATTTTAAAACTTTTATATTTTTTGTAACTTTATACTTTTTTTTTATTGAAAATAAGTAAAAAAAAAAAAACTATTTTTTATATTTAAGTTTTTAATAATTGTTTTAAACAAAAAAAAAAACCTTCAAACGTGCCATTTAATTTTTTGGGAGCAGCATTATATAGTGGAAATTTCCAAAAGAAAGGGGGGAATGGGGAAACTGCACAATGAATCCAAGGAGGGGTGTCATTGAATGGTATAGGAAATTACTGATCTGTGTAATATATATTTTATGGTATTGAATAATGGCCAGGCAAATAGTAAATACCACAAAAGAGGGGATGACATAAAAGTCATAATTATACAGAATCTGAATGGAAAAAGAGGACATGAGGTGAGAAACCTTTTTTAAACTTGTACAGATTTTAAGGAAAACTGGTTGAGAAATGAGGAGTCCGTGGCTCTATATGGCTGTTGTTGAATAAACTTCTGTTGTAGATTATTAAAATTGAAGAAAAAGGTTGTGGGCGCAGGGGTCCAGATCTACTAACCAACACTCTTGACACCAACATTCCACCACACACTCACACTCACACACCGGCATCTTCTTCTTCCCCAATCATCTCTTTTACAGTCTTGTACAGGGGAGACTTGTTAGGTGTGCTTTCCTTTTCCATTTGTACTCATCTTGCTCATTTCTCCCACAAACCCGTCTTTATCTCATATTATCATATTACTTTATGATTCCAAAAAATCAGGGCAGTTACATATAAATCTACCTTTCTTTCTCTGTGTGTATGTGTTGCAGTTTGCGAAGGGTTTGTGATGCTTTGAACATAGTTGAGAACTTTGGGTTTTGAGTGTCTTGCATGATTTTTTTTGGGTACCCTTTAGAGAGTGAGATCTGGGTGTCCTAAGAAATAGTTGTTGTACACATTTGTTTCCATCTGGGTGCTCTAAATTTGGGGCTACACAGATCAGAGGTACCAAATTTTCATCTAGGTGTTACTGTTTTTCTCTGGGTGTGAATTTCAAGCTCAAAGGGTGTTCAAGAATCTTTCTAATTTGTGCATTTTTGCCTTCTTATCATCTTAAGGTACCGTAACATTCATATGCAGAGAGAAAGAATGATGGCAGGACATGGGTTGTTTTACCCAATTATTGGGTTTGCATCAGTCTTTGCATTCATCTACATGTCTTTTGGAGACTTGAAGATCAATTTGTCTGAAGAAACAAAGATGAGCTTTGTGGGGAGGAATGGTACTCAGTTCATGGTGGATGGGAAAGTGTTTTACATTAATGGGTGGAACTCTTATTGGTTGATGGACCAAGCTGTGGATGAGTATAGCAAACCCAGGGTCAGGGCGATGCTGCAGGCAGGGGCAAAGATGGGTCTCACTGTTTGTCGCACTTGGGCATTTAACGATGGAGCCTACCATGCTCTCCAGATCTCACCTGGCCGGTTCGATGAGCGAGTCTTCAAGGTATAAGAGTTTTCATGGTATTCCTACTTGTGTTCTTTGCTCAGATAAATAAACTGCCATGTGATTTCAGTGCAAAATCCCCAAATGCTTGTCTGATTTCTTAAGCCCCTGTTAGATTCTGGGTTTCTTCCAAACTCAATTTTGGGGTTGTGGGGTTTTAAATTTGATTTTATCTTAGTTGGAATGCTTGAAATTTCTGGTTGTTTTTAAGATATGATCAGGTATCTGAATGAATTGAAATGAGAGTGTTCATCCACGGAGTAGTGAACTTATGGGGCAACAGTACTTTAACAGGATACATATGTGGATTTTGCTGGTGTGACCCCAAAAATGCAATAAATGTATTCTTGTTATTAGGTAATAGATTTGGTTGAGTGATAATGGCAAGTCAACAATGACTTAGCCTTTGTTTGCAATCCTTTGATTGTAGGATCCTTTATTTGTCATCCCCTAATTGTAGGATTTTTTGTCTGTATAGTTGACTAGTCCATATGTCACTCCTTTAGTTTAGGCTGATTGTATTGACAGTCTTGCAAGCCATTTCTCCTATTACATGAGGTCTTTCCAAGAGAACAGAATATGTGCTATTATCATTTTCATATACACTTTTCAGTTTTTTCTTCACACTAATTTCATATTGAAGCCCATGGCTTCTGAAGACTGTTCATTAGTTACCTGATAAACATTGCCTGAACACTTGAATTTTCATTTGTTAAGCTCTACTTAAACTTGAGATGTGTAATGATCTTGTATTGCTTTCCCTATTCTTGGTTTTCACTGTAATAAGTAACTGGATACAATTGCAGGCTTTGGATCATGTCATTGCAGAAGCAAGGAAACAGGGAGTCAGGCTGCTCCTCACCTTAGTTAATAACTTGCAAGCATATGGTGGGAAAACTCAGTACGTCAATTGGGCATGGCAAGAAGGCATTGGTTTGAGCTCCTCCAATGATTCATTCTTCTTTGACCCATCCATCCGTATTTATTTCAAGAATTATGTCAAGGTAATATGTTCATCCCATAAAAGTCTCTATTTTTTAGGACAGGAATGCCTAATAGCAGCCATAGTTGAACCCATTTAACTTGAGGATCCTATGGAAATTGAATCAATCAGTGTTGCAGTTGAAAACACAAGTTGCTGGTGGTATGAGCAGAGATCAGTGTGAATCACTTGGATACATGAAAGTGAGGTTGTATGTTTAGTGCATGAATTGCAGTATGGATAAATTAATAACAGAAGAGCACTGACCAGGTGTTCGTGACTAAAGAAGGGATACTTTCAATCATCATAGTAGGACCCAGCCAATCTTATTATCAATGGGAATGAATTTTCTTCAAGGATTTGTATTTTTATCTTCATTAATGTTTGTGGCCTAATAGGAGTTCAAGTTCATGATTGAAGAGAGTAATGCTGTAGATATAGGGTTGTGAATTTTAATGCATTGAGTATAGTTTTTAGGCATACTGAAGAATTTATGATTTGGGAATTATTTAATGTGTGGCAATGTGATGAGAATACGATTAAGATATGAAATAGTAGTTTTGCAAAGAGAGTTTTGCCCACTTATATATTTTTACATTTGCAGGCTGTGTTGACAAGGAAGAACTCCATCACTGGGATTGAGTATAGAAATGATCCCACCATCTTTGGATGGGAATTGATAAATGAACCCCGTTGCATGTCCGATGCTTCAGGTGACACTCTCCAAGTAAGTCATGGACTCATTTTATCCTTGCACTGCTGTTTCCTTGGTTCTGTTTTAATGGGAATTGGTTAGAAAGTATTTTTGTAGTTTGTAAGGTTGAATTTCATCATGGTACAGAACTTTCTCGTTACCTGTAAAATATCATAGATCCTGTGTATAGCGTGAATTATTGTTGAGACAGAAACTACTTTGATGAGAGCCACTCTTAAATTCAGTTAAGCTGAATTTTGGGGGACTCCTTTCAACAGGAATATGTTTTACCTATAGACTCTTTTCTTATGGTTGTTGACTGAATATCATATATTAATTAATAAATGGCATGGAATTGCAGGATTGGTTAGAAGAAATGTCAGCTTACGTGAAATCAATTGACAAGAAACATCTACTTACCATAGGCCTCGAAGGATTCTACGGTCCAAACTCCCCCAAAAGGCTCACTGTGAACCCAGCAGAGTGGGCAGCAACCCTTGGAGCTGATTTTATCCGCAATTCCAAGATCTCAACCATTGATTTTGCCTCTGCTCATATCTATCCTGACCACTGGTAAAAATTTATCACAGAAAATTGTATACAATGCCAAGATTTGAAATTCAATATATGGGAAAATGAGCTGTTTATTTGAAAGGAAAAACAAGCATTATTGATAAATATTATGCGAATTTTGATGACATATGGTTTATGTATGGAACCCATCTCCTAACAGCTTCCTTCTATGTCAAAACTGAAACTGGGATGGGATGTGTTGACTCTGATGGTATATAGGCTCAGTTTCAATATGGCTGTGCATGCCCTTGAATCTGTTTCTATACCTTCCGAAACGTTTATCTTTTACCTGATTGTATAATTGCCTAGAAACCTAATTGATCCCTTTCTTTCTGATAGGTTTCATGGTCAAGAATTTGAAGCTGAACTAAAATACGTCTCCAAATGGATGCTGTCTCACATTGAAGATGGTGACAAGGAACTGAAGAAGCCTGTCATGTTCACAGAATTTGGGTTCTCAACCGATAACAAGAACTTCCATCCATCTAAGCGAGATCGGTTTTTCAACACTGTTTTCGATGTCATGTATCAATCTGCAAGGAAAAATGGGGCTGGAGCAGGTTCCTTTGTTTGGCAGTTCCTGGTCGGAGGAATGGAAGAGTATAACGATGACTTTGGGATCGTTCCATGGGAAAGACCAGCAACTTATCGGCTGATAACTGAACATACATGCAGGCTGGCGAGAATCCAGGGAGGACTGGCTCAACAGAAGGCGAGTTTGAAAGATTTATGTTCAAGGAGACGATGAAAGCAACGCCATTCTTTTACCCGAAAATATTCACTGCCCTTGTGGGAGAAAAGAATTCAGTGGTTTGAGGCTTGAGATTGTTTGAAAGAGAGATTCAGGTCAGGGGTTTGAGCCATGTTCTCCTGTTCATACAGATAGTATAGTTGAAATTTAATGAATCAGATTGTGAGTATATAGTGATTATATTACAGACACTGCAATAAAATGCAGGAATTTGGAGCTAGTAAAGAAAGATGGATCAATGTGGAAGGACACTGGGATTTGTAGAATTAGGGTTTAAAAGAACACAGCTTGCTCCATTTCCCAGTCTGCTTGCAATTTGTCCCTGACATCAACTTTTTGGTCTTTCAAAATGATTGTAATGGAGCTTTCGGCTATCTTACTAGCTATAATTGGACCATCAATTCATTAGTTACTGGTACTTTTTCTTATTATCATTATTTGGGAAGCAAGTGTTTGTTAGTACAGAAACCAGAATTTGAATTTGTTTTTCTGTTAACACGTTTTCTTAGCAACCAAACAGAGCAGAGAAAAGCAACAAGAGGATCTGGGGAAAATTAAAGCTTGAATTCCCATGAAAGCTGATTGTGTCTCAAACTTCCATTTTCTCACATGGTGCTTCTTAGAACTTCCATTTTCTCACATGGGTGCTTCTTAGAAGATCTAGAAACAAACTTCAAAATTAAAACACAATCAGGACCCTGTACTCATTTTGTTTAAGATCATTACAGATGATAGATTAAAGAAGAAAACTGATTATCAGAGGTCACAACTAGCTCGATTTTCGCTTTGATAGCCTAGGTGAAGTTCTGGGTGATGAACTGATCCCACTGGTAGGAGAACCCTTTTTCTCTCCACTGCCTTTACTCTCGTCTCCCTTCAATTTCTTACCCCTAGGGCTTGATCTTCTCGCCTGTTCAACCACCTCCATAACACCGTCGTTAGAGTTGTGCTCCTCGGACCTCCGGCTTCGAGTCCGCGTCGCCACCGAATTCACTGGACCTCCCCCAGTTTTGGCCGAATCAGCACTAATAAACCCTTTCCCTTTCACGTTCTCCGGGGCTACCTTATCAAAATCATCCCCAAGCTTCCTCGCCAGCTTCCGCCGCACCAACTCCTCTTCATCATCTTCCTCATCGTCATCCACCACTAAACGCCGCCGCTTCACTGCCACAGGAGCCGGAGGAGGCGAAACACAAGGCGAGGAGGGAGACAACCGCTCTCCGCCAACGCTATCGTCAATTTTAACGGCGATGCTTGGAGGCGAGCCCTTGGCAACTCTCTTGGCTTTCCTCATGAGCCTTTCGCGCTCTTCTCGGAGCTTCTTGATGCTGCCTTCGATGCGGCCTTGGAGTCTGTGGCGCTTGAAGTTTAGGCCACCCATGGACCAATGAGCTTCCTCTGCCCATGAAAGAAACGGATCGAGAACCGGTACAGGCGGATCAACCCGGGAAGAGTTGAACTTGACGTCGGTGTAGATGCGGGGGCGGGGAAGACTGCCACCGTAGAATTTTCCGGGGCCGAGCGGCACAACCATGGCTGTTGGGCGGCTATTGGGAGATTTAGGGTGGCAGAGACGTGGGTGAGATGGGAGGTGTGGTTGATCTGGCGTGCATACATATATATAGAAATCGCGGTGGCCGCGGCGATGGAAGAGTTTGGCGGGAAGTTTTGGCGCCAACGTAAAAAAAAAAAGTGGGGAAGTGGTTCCGCGGGCGGCGAGACTGATGTGGTGTTTTGAGGTTAGGGCTTGGTGAAACTTGAAAGTAGCCCCATGGGTGAAATGGGCTCCGTCCAGGGTCCAATGGTCCATGCTGAGAGGCCCATTGGGCCTTTGGCCACCACCATGCTAGAGATCCATTGGGCCCTTCCATACTCTTAGATGTGGGTCCCAAGCCTACATCCAATCTCTTTAATTAGCACTTAATATGGTGGTCATTCACCACTTTATTTACGCCACTCCCCATTGAACGTCAAACATATTAGAACAATATACCTTATTAAAATCTTGCTAGTAAAAAATCTCATGGGAAAAATTTAACAAAGAAAAAAAAATACAATATTTTTCTAATTCTTTATACTACTGTTAATTCTTTATACTATTCTTGGTTTGTTATGATAGGATTGTCTCCTTCCTAGTAAAACTCAATAGGACAAAACCTGGACTAAGGAAAAAAAAATAGAATACATTAACATCATTTTATAAACATACTCCCCTCCTAGTAAAAGTCAATAAGACAAAATCTGGATAAAGGGAAAAAAAAAGAGTATAATACATTAACATCATTTTATAAACATAATCCCCTTTATGTTAGTATATTTGAGTCGACACATTCCAATCTTGTGTATCAATCTCTTAAAGGTTGAGGTTGACGATGACTTTGTGAATAAATTTATTAGATTGTCACTTAAGTTTATTTGTTAAACATCAATTTTACCACTCTTTTAGAATTCATGTATAAAAAATAATTGTGATAAAATGTGTTTGGTTTTATCTCATTTAATATAACCCATTCTATCTCTACAATGCATGCAACATTATCTTTATATATTATTGTTAGGTTACATTTGATAGATGAAAGTCTATATGATTCTTGATTATGTTGAATTATAGATCTTAGTCATATACATTCACAATTTGTTTCATGATTTGCGAATATTTTTGAACGATTTGAAGATGTGGCTATCACCGTTTGTTCGACAGATCCCCATGAAATAATAGTACAATTATGATTAAACACATATCTTGTTTGAAATTTAACTTTATATAGGTTGAAAAGGTATTTGCATATGCATATTCAAACAATTAGAACTTTGATTCTCTTTACTTAAATAACCCTATATTAGTAGTTTCATGAAGATAGTGCAATATATATTTGATACAATTCCAATGGTTTTGGGTTGGAGCGAAATTATATCTCGCTAATAAATTAACAAAAAAAGCAATGTCTAAGAGTATATAATTGACAAGATACATAAGTGCACCGATAGCACTAAAATATGGTACTCTAGGACCAACTAATTCTTCATCATTTCTGTACGGGCAAAATGAGTTATTTTTCATTTCAAGTGATTGGACAAACATTGAATAACTTAAATGGTGCACATTATTCATATGAAAACGCTTCAAAATTTTCTTAATGTACCTTGATTGATAGATTGAAACTCCATTTGGAAAATGTTCGATTTGTAAATTGAGATAAAATTTTATTTTTCTAAAACCTTTCATCTCAAATTCCTTTTTCAAATAATTTGTTGTTGTTGTAAGCTCTATATGAGTCCTAATATGATTTAAATCATCAACATACACTACAATAATTGTAAATTCAAAATTTGATTTCTTAGTGAAAATGCATGAACATATAGGGTTATTCACATACCTTTCTTGTAGTAAGTATTCATTTAGACAATTGTATCATATGCGTTCATATTGTTTTAATATATGCAAATATTGTAGTAACTTAATCGAGTACATGCTAAGAAACTTTGTACTATTTGTTTCAGGTAATTTAAATACTTCAAGGATATTCATGTATATGTCCTTATTTATAGATATATAGATAAATATGTTATAATAACATTGATGAGACGTATATCTAGTCCTTTTGAGACTATTAAATTAATTAAAAAGCGAAATGCGATTATGTCCATGATGAGAGAGTATGTTTCCTTGTAGTTAATATGAGGTCTCTACAAGAAACATTATGTTACTAATTGCAATTTATATCTTATAATTTCATTATTTTCATTATGTTTTGGCACAAATGCCCATTTGTACCCAATAAACCTTACATCTTCAAGCGTTTGAACTATAGGTCCAAAACTTTTTGTTTTGTTAATAAGTTTAACTTTATCTATACAACTTTTTTCCATTTTGACCAATCTTTTTTATGTCGTATAACAATTATTCTAATACATATTAGAAATCTATATTGTATAGATTTCCCATTTTCTTGTATTACCTTAGTATTATTCAACTCCTAGTGGTGCAATGAGACTTTATTTTTCCAGAGATTTGAAAAATGACTACCATGAGCACCATGGTAGTGAGAATTCCTTCCTCGACTATAACCTTACCATATCCTCATCTATGACTATGACCACATCCCTGTTCTCGTCCACATCCACGAGTTTGGGATGATATTGTATTCATTTTAGGGAATGGTTCAAACCTAGTTGGATGAGACTGATGATTTCTCATCAAAAACTCATTATTTTGTTTAGCAATAAGAAGACATAACATTAATTCAAAGTATTTTGTAAATATATGCTCTTAATATTGTTGTTGTAGGAGCACGTTCGAAACATGAAATATTATAAAAGTTTTTTCCTAATATGTCTTCTTCTATAATTTTTTATCCACACAACTTTAATTGAGAGTTGCTTTTAAACAATGCGGAGTTGTATTCACTAACAATTTAAAAATCTTGTGAGCTCAGATGCATCTAATCAAATTGAATTTTTGGGAAATTTATAGTTTTTTGGTGATCATATTTCTTTCAAATCACTTCATGAAGTAAAAAAATCATTTACTATAAGATATTCATTTTTTAAACCTTCATGGAGATGATAATAAAGAAAAATCAACTCTATTGCATGATCTTACAAGGATGCTTGATTTCCTTCCTTTATCGTAGTTTCAAGATTTATTGCATCAAAATGTATTTCGACATCAATAATTCAAGATATATAGTTCTTCCTTTAAATTGCAAGTGCCACAAATTCAAGCTTGTGAGATTTGACATTATAAAAAAACTTTACATATATAACAAAATTATATTAATACATATAACAAATAAAAATGAACAAATAATTGCATTATTCGGTATAAAATAAATTTTATATAAGTTTTAGATTGGTAACGTTAGTATAACTTCTAACTATAATCAACTATAAAACGATACAATAGTTTTGGCCATAAGAATGATTTTTACATAGCTTTTGATCATATAAGAGTTTGTATATAACATCTGAAAAATATATAACGTAATTTAAATGAACAAAATCAATACTAATATAAATATGCAAAATTTATTTTATATAAGCAACCCCGAGTTTAAGATAAAAAAATTACTTTTACGGCAATCCGTATTGATAACATATTATAAAATGAGAATAAATGAAATATAAGCTATAAAAGAGACATGAGAGAATGAGAAAAAGAATATAAAAATTATTTCTTTCTTGAGGATGGTTCTTATACAAAGAATGAGAAGTGTTTCAAATTACCTTTCATTTAATACTCATAAATATGATGGATAAATGAATATTATAAATAATCTTTAATTAAAACTTAATAATGTTATTAACAATACAAAAAGAGATTTTTAAAGAAATATGGAGGTAAAAAAACAAGGTAATACACTATTTTTTATCAAATAAAACTCTTATTTAAAATATAAAAGCTTGTATGCTAAAAAGTAATTTTTTTTTTATTCCAATTTGAGATATCCGAATAGGAATAATATACAATTTAATAAAAGTTATATACGTGATTCTAACAATTTATAGAACTCATTATACCATTTTGCAAAAATAAAAATTTTAAAATATATTAAATTTAAGAAAATCTTAGTGATGAAAGAAAGTGAACAAAATTTAGTACATGAGAATGAGGACGAGAAATAAACATTTCATTCATTCTTTTCTTCATTTTTATGTTTGGATAAATTTTATGAAAATATGAATAAAATAAAAAAAAAAGATTGTGGTATAAATCAAATTTCATTTATTAGTGAGATTTCAATTTATCATAGTATTATCATATTTTGATTCATTTATCTTATAAGAAAATATAAAATAGTCCAAAATTACTATTTTTTTTTTTACTCTTATTATTTAGTAATTTAAAAACTTTCAAATTTTAATTTTAAAAAAATAAATTTAAAGCATGTGTGAGGATATTATTGTCAATTTATTTATTTATTTTTTCATTTTCATTAAGTTTATTATCAAACATTAAAATGAAAACAAATAATCATTTCAATCTCAAATTCATTCATCAAAACACTAGAAATGAAATTACCAAATTAATTTTTATTCACCAAAAAATAGGAATGGACACATCATATTTGTTTTCATTCCCCTTGTACCAAACACCCCATTAATGTTAAAAAAATTTAAGCAAAAAGATAATAATAAAAAAGAATAAATTGAACTTCAAAATTATTTAGAGAAATAAATTAAGAATATATTAAGGATAAAATTATTATTAACTGTTGGAGTATTAAGAAAGATTTTATTTCTTAAACTAATGGCCACTCTATATCTTATATTTGACTTATATTTAATTATTCTTAATATTAAATATTTGGATAATACATTATTAAAAATATACCCTAAAATTTTTAATAATAATAATAGTTACAAAATCTATGGCGGTTGAAAAAAAGGGGATTTATTAGAATTATTCGTAAATAAAGCATTATTATTGAAATTTATTAATTTAAAACTAATAAATCAAAATAAACGCAAAATTTAAGAAATGGAAAGGGGAGTCCCAAAGTGAAGCAATCGTTATCCATCCAAAAAGGGAGAATTTCTCACAGCACAAAAAAAGTCAAAAGAATCGACGGCTGCGATATGATGGTCAGAAGTGGGACCCGCATTGGCATGGAGACGTGCTGAGGGAAAAAGGACAGGGTTAGTTTCGGTATTTCACGATACACCCAATCAGCCTCCGTCAAGTCGCAATCCAATGCTCTGAGTTCCACCGTATCATGAAATAATAAGCACGGCACTTTTCCATCAATGGACTTTGCTTACGCCACGTAGTGGTTCCACGGTGTACCTGACCGTTTCGTATAATCGGTATCCTTTCCTCTCAGCGTACGATAGAGAACTTTCCTGCCAAGGCGCGAATTGAGCTCTTTCTCTCACTAGGTTTGTTTCTCTCTCTAAAGGAAACTTTTACACTTTCTCTCTCTGGAGTCTGGACGCACACTCTCAGCAACTTTCTCTCTCTTGAAATCTCTCCCCTCTTTCTATTTCACGCTTCCCAGAAATCCTTTGGAAGCTTCAGAGAAGAATTGGGTAATGTTCAAGACCGTGATCAGTCCTACTAGTTTCTACACCTGAAATTTTCAAGAGGACGATTAATCGAAGCCGTTTTTCTTCGATCATGGGTGATGATTACGCATCACAGTCTTCGCAGAGTTCGATCTCCAAGAAGCACAAACAGAATGAGGTATTGTTTTGCGTGTGTGTGTGTTTTTTTTTTGGCAATCGAGGAGTGAACAAAACCCTTGATCTTTTTCTGGGTTCGAGGGTTTATTTTGTCGGTTTTGGTTGATTGATTAGTGGGTTTGGTGTGGTTTCCTATGACTAATTCATGAGAATTTTAAGTTGGTAAATTGGGTCATTCGGATGATCAATCTTGATTTTCAATGCTTAATTGTTTGAGTTGTGAGGGTTTTGATGTTTGTTCAGAATTTGCACTGTTAATTCGAATTAATGGGCATGCAATTTATTTATTTTTTAATTTTTGTATTTTGTGTTTTGTTCTGTTTGGTTTCCTTTGAACTGCAGGAGACGAAAATGAGGAGTCTAGTATATGGGCATTATTGTATTCTAGAAGAGTAAAATGTTAATACCACCAAGTGCTGTACTGTTTTTTTTGTTTTTGAATTAAGTTGGGTTGGCTTTGTTGTATTAGTATTACAGAATTTAATATCTCTCTCTTTGATACAGAAATTCTTTTTTGAACATAATATTCTACATGCTAAGGAAGCAGTCTCTTTATTTGTTTAGGTGGTTCTCTCTGATGGAATCCACATTGAAAGAGATGAAGGTCCAACTGGGTTATCTATTACTGAGGAGAAAGTTGTGACGGGTGGTAACAAGGGGAAATCAAAAATAGATTGTGATGAGACATGGCAAAACCAAGCTCAGGTATATGAATGAGAAATAACCTATCTGGTGGTAGATTGTCCTTCTTCAAAGTTACTTGTGCCATTACATGGTTGTTACTTTATTCTTCTTCTACAGGTTGCTTTGGCCAATGATGTTCGAAATCCTACCAGTGAAGCAGGATCAGAGGACAGTCCTGATCCTCTTAAGAGCTTTGCATCAGGATCAAGTGACTTAATCAATATCAATGGTTTCAATTCTGATTTGTCCTATCATGATGATGATGCTATTGATGATGACGACGACGATGATGTTTCTGGTTATGATGACAATGATGATTTTTTGTATGATGATGATTATTTAAAACTGCAAGCCCAATTTGATAATGTAGATATACCTCCTGGAGTAGAGGCATCAGTTCCTTGGTTGAAAGACCCTACTCCGAGTGAAAAAATGCCAGCTGTTGTGGACACTTCTCCTACTCCAAGTTTGCAAGGGCAATGTGCTCCTGTAGGATCCTTTTCAGATCCTGGTGAAAAGGAAACAAAGAAAGCTGCTACAAGCAGTTCAACAGTCCCTGCACAGTCTGGGGATGGCAACCAAGATGACGTGCTGGGAAAATATCTTTTCTTTAAACGATTTGATACTGTTGAAGATTTTTCAGATCACCACTTTAGCCGAATGGGCTTTGTAGGAGAGCAGGTGATTTTAGTTCCTTAAAGATGTATCTCATGTTTTGCATCCTTTGTGCATTCTTATGTACATTATCTGCGCAGCTACATAACCTGATCTACCTCTCTTTCTCACAGCCACCCAAGAATTGGGCAAAGAAAATTCAGGAAGAGTGGAAGATTCTAGAGAGGGACTTACCAGGTTGGTTGCTGGTCAAGCTTTTCTTTTTATTTATTTGATTCAATTTAGAATTGCTTTTCATCACAACATTAAGTGTGGAAAGATTGAAGTTATGGGAACATTAGTGGTGTAGTAATCTATTTCAAGTTAATGTTAGTGAAGAACTAGTATGAAACTGCTTTTTGGCAGCATGCAGGACCGGGTGGGGGGAGGGGGGTGGTTGTTGCTTGAAGAGGTTCAAAATAATGATTTTTTGGTCCTTTTATTTTTTTTTATTTTTAATTTTTGATTAATTTCTTTGATGTGCCTCTGGAATGGATATGACATCCCTTAATTAATTGGGTCAATTCATGTTTATTTTCATAATACTTTCCAAATGTGATCTATAAGGGCAATTAAATTAAATTAATTAGAATGTTATTTTGCAAGAAAATAAAAGGACATGTAGAGAAAATATGGACACCAATATATAATTGGAAATCCTGACAATAGAGACAAATACCTCTTGCTTTTAGGCTTTTGGAAGACTCCTTGAACCTGTCACTAGCTTATCTTTGATTCAAACCTAATATGAAACAGCACAGTCTCTACTAGATTGCTTCAGTAGTAGTGGATCGCTGCTTGTTTGAATGCCACAAACAAATTATACTGGCTGTGTCTGGAACCTCTCACACTTCTTGCTCCTCATGAGCTCTATGTCCCTCCATGGCTGCTGCTTGCAATCACACTTCTCACAGACATACATAAACAAATGAATCCAGAAGGATTAATGGTTTTCAAAAATCCCTCAAATGTGCTCTCTCAATAAAATGGATTTTTGAAGAAAAATATGGTTTTTCTATCTTGTAAATATGGGATTTTAAGAGCTTTAAAAGGGTGATTTTCAATAGCTCTAAACATATGAATTTATAGTACAACTGTTTCTAAACAAGCTGGGTTCTTTAAGGAGAGTTCTGAACAAAAGAAGCTACCCAAACATGGCTGTCCTGCCAAACGACCTCAATAGGTTGAATGCCAATTTTCAAGTCTCGACCCATCAAGGTGGGATTCCACCAAGACAAGAAAATCCAGCCGTTTTTTTTCAATCTGTGTAGTTCACCTTAGCCCATTTTGAAACATTTTAAGGGCCAATCAATTCTAAACTATGTTTGATGGGTAGGGTCATTGTTTTTAATTTTCAAGCTAATTAGAAATCAAGGCATTCTCAGAATAATTTTGATGAACTTTAAAAACAGAATATTGGCCGAGACTGGTATGACTTAGCTGAGATATATCCACATCTGCAAAGATTGTGACGAGTCCGATACCGGATACATGTTTTTGCATTGACTTGGTAAATTGGTATAACTTGTTTAACTCGGCCAAGTTCTTGAGACGCCTTGATTGCATCAGCTGCTTCGAAACTACTCCAAGTCGACTTGGATCCTTGGTTTCCAACCCACAAAAATCCATAGCTACAAACCCAAAAAATAATTGAAATCTTCTTCTTTGTTGTTGGACTTTGGTGGCGACTGGTAGCACTATGATTGGCTAAGGAATCTCCAACTTTGATGGTGGTGACCTCTTCCTCAATTGTTAGTACTTGACAATTGTCATTGATCCTTGGTTGAAAGTTGGCAACCCAAAATTGTCTTTCTTTGTTGGTGATGGGCGATGAGTTTCTTGTTGGTGGTGGGTGATCAATGATGGTTTTCTTAGCATTGCTTGGTTTAGCTTTGATTTGGCAATTTGGTTTTAGGAAATTGAGAAACTGGGAATAGATTCAGGACGGTCAACATATATTTTTAATGTTTTATTGTTGTATTCCTTTTATGAAATGAATTAAATATATTAAAATTCATAATATGTTTATTTTTATATTTCTAATATATGGTAATTTATTTAAGAATTTAAATATGTAGAGATATTTACAATGAATTAAAAAATGACAAATTGAGAATTTTGGAAGATGTATTCCTAATTTGTAATAATTTAATTATTATATATAAAATACCAAGATATATGATAAATTAAGAACATGATAATTATATATTAATAAAAGGAACCTTCTTTGGGAAAATGGTTTTGGTTCTTTATGTGTGAAAGGAACCCTCTTTGGAAATGGGTAAATGTAGGAAAGTATAGGCTGAAGGAAGGTGGGTGGTGCACTAAAGAAGTGAGACAGGGGTATGGAGTGGGTGTGTGGAAGGTAATCAGAGGTGGTTGAGAGACACTCAAGGATAGAATAGGTCTCAAGGTTGGCTTCAACAACAGGGTAAAGTTTTGGATAGATGAGTAGTGTGGGGACACACCTTTGAGGGACTTGTTTTTTATTCTATATTCTATAGCCTCTTCAAAAGATGCTTGGGTGGTTGATGTCTGGGATAGTGATAGTTGAAGCCCAAATTTTGTTAGATAGTTGCATGATTGAGAGCTAGAAGAGGTTGATATATTTTTTAGGAGCTTATATGACCAATCCATTAGTTCAGGCTTTGAGGATACTATGATGTGGTTTGCGTTAAAGAATGGTATATGTTAAATCCTTTTACTCTTCTTTGGCTAGTGGGGGGAGCGAAGCCTTTCCCTCATGACATAGTACGGAACTCCTGGTCCCAGTGAGAGAGTTAGCTTCCTTACTTGGGAACCAACCTAGGCTAGAATTTGACCTTGGTTTAACTCAGGAGGGGTTGGAGGATTCCTAATAGATGTTACATGTGCAAAGAAGAAAAAGAAACGGGTGATCATATTCTTCTTCATTGCACGGAAGCATGTGTTTTGTAGCAATTGATTTTTGCTCTGTTCGGTGTACGGTGAATAATGTACTCTTTAATTTGGGGGTTTCTCTTAAGCTGGCGCAAATCTTTTGTTTGAAAAAAAAGGAAAAAAGGCTTAAAAGGTTGCTCCATTATGTGTGATTTGGACCATATGAAGGGAGTGAAATATGCAAGCCTTCACTAATTGTGACAGCTTGAATTAAACAATTAAAAGTTCTTTCTTAAACCTTTTTTGGGAGTGGGTAAGATTGTATATTGGGGACAATTCTTTGTCATTGTTAGAATTTGTGGACTAGTTAGGCTCTTTGTAGGGTACGGTTTCTGGTTTTTGTGTTCCCATGCCTATTTTTGGCCTTTTGGTTGCTTTGTATACATTGTGTATCCTTCTTATTCTCTCTAATACACTTACACTTAAAATAAAAAAATAAATAAAAGTATGATAATTGTTCATATTCTAATTAAGCTTATATTCGCATGTGTGTTGTAACTTTTTAGTATTGTTAAACGTGAAAGGCATTTATTTTATCAATTTCTTGTGCCTAGTTAATTGTGTTTTGTCTTTTTGAGAATTGTCATGAATTTTTAATAATTTTTTAAGCTTTTTAACTAATATATTATGTGTCTCACCCAATTCCAATATGAGGTACTGAGAGACAACTTTGTTTTCTATTTGGAGGGAGCATAATCAAAGAGCCTTTGAGGATAAGGAACATAATGACCAATTGTTAAAACGCTCGTTTCTTTGTAATCTCTCTTCCTAGGTTAGCTTGTTCTTAAGGGAAGGCTCAATGCCTTTGTTTGATTTTGTAGAGTGGATGGGTGTTGTTGAGTGCCATGGTGTTTTATGTGCTCCTTTTTTTAGGGCTTGCTTTAGGTGCTCCTTGTATACGTCCTATGTATGTTGGTGTTCCTTGTTTTTTCACTAATTTATGCATACCTTCCTTCACCTATAAAAAAAAAGTTGTCAATAATGGTATTTTTATCTATAAAAAATTCTCTAAACCCGTATAATGCTTTTTTTTTTTTAATAAACTGATCTTCATCTTCATCATGCTTGTATTAGAAATTGATCTTCATTTGGATTATCATAAGACATCTATATGTTTAGTTGACTCATCTCCCTGATCGCTCATATGATTTTTACTTCCACAGAAACAATTTTTGTAAGAGTTTATGAGGCAAGGATGGATCTTTTGAGGGCTGTCATTGTTGGACCAGCAGGCACTCCCTACCATGATGGTCTTTTTGTCTTTGATGTTCTCTTCCCTCCTAACTATCCTAGCGTACCACCGGTATATTTTTTAGGCAGTGTTCTTGTTTCATTATTATGATGTCTTCCTTTGAAAATAATACAAATTAATTTGTGCCTTGATTGTCTAGATGGTTTACTACTATTCTGGTGGTCTTCGACTAAACCCAAACTTATATGATTGTGGGAAAGTTTGCCTCAGCCTTCTAAATACTTGGAACGGTAAAAAGACAGAAATGTGGATTCCAGGGAAATCGACCATGTTACAAGTTTTGGTCTCTATACAAGGTCTGATTCTGAATGCAAAGCCCTTTTTTAATGAGCCTGGGTATGAAAATATGTATGTTGGGGAAGATGGGGAGAGGAGATCCAAGCAGTATAATGAGGATGTGTTTATTCTGTCCTTGAAGACAATGGTGTATACGATTAGGAGGCCCCCAAAGGTATATTGCAAATACCATCTCTGTCAGCAATCTTCCATTCTTCCTTTGCATGAAGTTTGAATTGTCAAGTTGCTACAAAATCCATTTGCTTAATGTTTGACTGGATATTATGATAAATGGTTACAATAGAACTTAATATCTGCACTGTTAATGAGCCGAGCTAACTCAGCTGGATATGAGCTACATCTGTTGAATCTGTAGCCTGTTGGCCTAGTCCTACCAGAGTCAAGCTTGATGTTCAGCAAAGCTCGTTCATGCCCAGCGTACTTCAACTTTTCTAAACAATAAAAAAGGAAAGAAAAAATAATAAACCCAAATTTTGCTGTCTGACCTCTTTATGGAAAGTAAGAAACCAGTGAAAGATTTCTATAAAATAAAAATCATTCAAGGATACATTTGCTCCTGTAGAATTGCATTGAAAAAAGATATAAAGTGCATTAGCTTAAGCTTTAAGCATTTCTAATTAGTATGCCTAATTAAACTCAAACCAACTATCCATAGCTCACAGATTATCAAACCAGTGACATTTCAGGTCTGTCATCAGGCTTGTCAACCCCCAGTTTTGTGTTTCAGAAGGCAAGCCAGAGCTTGTTTTGGTCCAGAACATTATGGATCACATTCAGAGAAATAAACATAAAAGAAAGAACGATAGCAAATTTCAGAAATCATGCAAGACTCAAAATGTAACAAAATTGCCACACTGAACTGAATAATGCATCACTAACCACAAATCCTGTTTTATTGAATTATTACTTGCATGATGCTTACTTTCTCTATCTGTTTTCTTTTCTTTCTCTTTCACTGATTTACTTAAATAGCAATAAATGTTGGGATATCAATCCATACTGTGATATACATGAATAGTTTTGGCCCTTTTGGCTACTGAGGAATTGTACAAGGAAAATAAACTCTCGTTTATAAGCGATCAGGTTGAACTTCCTGAACACATTTCAATGGATGGACATCGATATTTTCATTGTTGCACTCAATATCATTGATACTACAATCGTTGTCTGGCTTGGAAATCACTTTAAATTGTTAGATGACTTATTCTACTTAGGTAAAATAATGCTGAGTGTGCACTATATTAAGATTCCAATATTGTGAGGAAAAAACAATAACCTCAATTCTATTAGCTGCACGGAATTTGTGTGGGGAATAGACTTAGTGAAGAAGTGCACTTGTTTTTGTCTTTAAACTATTTTTCAAACCAGCTGAAGTTGGGGAGATACTATAGTGGAACTAGAGCCCTGTTTCCTATTGCAATAACTGGTATAATGAAGGTTGTTGTGGGAGGACCTTATAAAATGATAAGGAAACTCTTCAATAGTTGCCTACAATTTTTCAAGTGCTGAAGTTGTTGAAATTCTTCTTCTCTTTTCTGAACCTTTGGAAGCAGCTCTGTTCATGGAAATGTGACAAATGTTGGAAACTGCTGTTCTTTTATACTTCTATTATTTGATACATATATTTATTTATTTTTGGCTCTGCATGAGTAAATGGTGGAATGTAAAATTTTTTAAATTTGGTGATCTAATTTTGTACCCTAGCTTCGATTCATTAGGATTTAACCAGTTGAGTTTGAGTGCAGCATTTTGAGGACTTTGTTGTTGGTCATTTCCGCCAGCGAGCACATGACATTCTGGTAGCATGTAAAGCATACAAGGAGGGCTCTCAGGTAGGCTCTATGGTCAAAGAAGGAACTCAGGATGTTAATGAACATGAAATGAGTACCTCCCATGAATTTAAGGAAGCAGTAGGTAAGATGATGAAGACCCTTGTTACAAACTTCATCAAAAATGGATCAAAGGACTGTGAGCAGTTTCAGGTTTCAGCATAGAGTAACAGAGCTGTTGTCACAAGCAGTAACCTCCTAAAAGGCCAATTTCTGGGCTAACATACGGCAGGTTATGCCTTCGAAGCACCTCTTTTTAATTGCAGTTTTTGATGGAATTAGTTGGATGAAGGTCTACTGGTTTTCAGTCTATATGTTGTCTTTGAAACCCTAGCTTGATGGAATTAGTTGGATGGAGGTCTACTGGTTTTCAGTCAATATGTTGTCTTTGAAACCCTAGATTGGGTGTAGAATGTAGATATAGCGGCTGTTCCAGGGATGGTGAAAAAAGTTTCTACTGGCCATAGCTTAATTGCTGTTTTTGGCCAACGGACTCGTAAATCCTGTAATTACTTGGGATATGGTTGTCTTACTTTTTCTTTTTCCAAATCTTCTCTTCCTGAATCATATTTGTAAGTATATCTACCAATATCATTGCCCTATGCAAAGCTCATCATTCTCACATAGTTGCATCAAGTCAATTGGATGGTTGGATTGTCTATCATTGTCCTATGCAAGGCTTGTCACTCTTAACATTATATGATCCTAAACATTTTATTAGACATTATCTTTCTCGCATACTTGCATTGAGTCAATTGGATTGTCTGATGAGGTGCTGGAACTATTTGGTTAAGAAATTTGGTTATTTCTTATCAACAACCAAGGACAAGGTTTTGGATTTCCATTTTTGTAAATTATCTTGGCCGTAGAAAATATATGCGATGGAAGAGAGAATAAATTTCACCAGAATATAGAAATAAAAACCTACAATTATGAAATGCATTTTTTGGAAAATTGTCAGAAAATTTCCAATTTTTGCCCAAAAACAAATTTAGAACCCTAGCCAACTGAACCATGGCACCAATTAAAAAACTTGCATATATTGATTGTAGTTGCTAGACTAGGGCATGGACACATGGAGGATATGTATGCATACACTGCCCGGCATGGATAGATTGTTATCTGAAATCTAGGATTAAATACAAAGTTGGTTGGGGAACACACATCAGTACATCTTATACTGCATATGACTTATTCATAGTTAACTTAGCAACTTAGCTCAAACTTTTCAAATGACTTGAGGAATCCAAGTGCTGCATCCCTAGCTTTTTCTGGCATAGGCGTTTCTGGAGTCAGCATCTCAAATTCTGCCTTCCATTCAGCTATACACTTATCTTTTTCTTCACCTTTCATTGGAGCGAATGAGAAGGTTACCCTATATGGATCATACATGTTCTTCAGGCAACCTCTGATGACACTGTATGACACAGAACGGCCCTTCTCGACCTTCTCTATCTTCTCAGTTGATTCGTTCACATAACCGCGCACAGCTGCATGCAGTCATACACTTATACTCACATGAATATTTTCCATGGATGGTAATTGAATATTTATTGACATAGAAATCTCTATAAATGGTTCTTATTTTGAGAAATCTTCATGAAATCTCCATGTTTTGAAAAATTGATATCGGTGTCTGATTGATTTCTTCATTCATATCTCTGCTACACATGAACTTACCAATACAAACTGTGTGTGTGTTAAAGAGATCTAGAGGTGAGTCTTACCAGGGCCAAGCTTGAACAGCCTGAGACTTCCAGGGCTGCCGTCTCCCTGGATGTATTGAGCAGCAGCGAGCATTTCTGGATTTATTTTGCTGATAATCTCATTATCTCTGTACATTTCCCATGCCTTCTCTGCAGGGATGTTGAGAACAACTTCTCCTTTCATGCTCCTCATCTCTCCTCTCCTCACAGCTTGTTCTGTGCCTATTACTGCAACTTTTAAATAAGGCCAACAACTGACTCAGCAAGTTTAAAAAAAGGCCAACTGACTGAGAGATGCTTTGTCCACAAGCTCAGAGATGAGGTTCTCTATGTTGGCTTTTCTAGGCACTAGCCTCCAGCCATAAATATCAAAAAACTGAGGAAGAAATCAACTCAGTTTAGCTCTTTGAAAGTAGATGCTAATCTCTTCATATCTTACTTTCTTCCATATATTTATTTACAAAATTGACATTGATGACATAGCTACCCACATCGGACAAATTCCATTTATTTACTAATGGACATTGATGGCATGTGCCCTCCTTCCTAAAATACACTACAACTACTGAAAGATGACTCTTGATTGCAAACTTGGATCAACTGAAAATCAATATTTAAGATCATGATACGTAATAGTCATTTTGAAGTTCCTTGTTTTGCATTTGTTTAGCTACGATGATTGGATATACCGATGTAGCATAAGGGTATAATATATCCTATTTCATGTTTTGTGAGTGACAGAAAATAAATAAGTTGTCATTTACATATTCTATTGATTGAATATGAAATAGGATAAGTAAATAGATATATTATTCATTTTTTTGGTTTTGTTTTTATTTTTATTTTAAATATGAGATAACAGATATAGGGTATATATATCTAGTGGTTTTTTTTTTTTTAAATTTTCTATATTCCTTATTTTGCAACAAAAAAATTAAATTTGTAGTTAAAAAAAGAACTAAAAAAATATTTATAAAATATATCATTAGTTTATTATTTTTCTATATTACTTATTTTGAAATAAAAAAATTGTGATTAAAAAATTAAATTTGTAGTTAAGAAAACTAAAAAATATTTATAAAATATGGTATAAAATAATATTAATATATTTATTATATATATTTGACGCATGTAATATAAAATATATAAATTTTATATTTTTTTATCATGAATATTATTAGTCAATAAATAAAAAATCATTTACTAAATTTTAAATGATTGAATAATTTCTAAATATGAAAGAGAAATTTTATATATTTTTTAACAAATATTAGCCTGATATATATTAAAAAATTATAACATATTTCATTAGATATAATATCTAATATCTTAAGATATCATGAAAGATATCTAGTTTAATTGGATTGAATATTCATATCGTAACTTATTAAAGTATATCATTTCTAGTAAAATATGATATCCTAAGATATATCCTATCCAAACAAACTATGTAATGGAAGTTGGCCTCCCGTAACTATTCTTTCAAATCCAGTACTTTGTGCGGTTTGATGGGCAGCTGTAACTAACATTATTTTTACAAACTTAACCTACCCATTAGGAGAAAAAAAAAGGAAAGAAAAAGAAAAAGGATCTTGGCAATGTTACAATAATAAAAAGGCACACCAGAGACCCTTTCAACTCAAGTTAAAGGAGATTCTATTTGTACCTAAATACTAATACATTTTTATAAACATTTTGTTTTAATAAAAGAATGGGCATATAAAGTCCTTCATACGCCAAGATCTTTTTCCTCCCACCTAAACTCTAGTCCTAGTCTATCTTCTTCCCATCCCATCCATTTTTTTCAACCCATCTTTTTTCTAACTACAATTTGAGGGGAAAAGAAAGAAAAAGGAAGGAAGAGGAAAGCAAGATCTAATTCTACTGGTTTATATGACCCTTTTTGTTAAGTTTCTAGTTTCTACACTCTCTTCTGTGTTCTCTTCTTGTGCTGCTCACACTTCAACTTCACAGATTTTCATTGTGTTTGAGTTCGTCTTGCGTTCAAAGTTCCTTTGTATTCTAGTCGAATATGAATAATACCCTTTCGATCAAAGGAATATTTCCATGATTCCCATCTTTGTATTTCGAAAGTGAAGGGATACAGAGCAATTCACGATTCTCAACTGAACTCTCCAACAAGATACTATATATTATTGGGAGCATTCAAGATACTTGTCAAAGAAGCTGGCCAGATGATACCATTTCCAAAAGAACTTCCCCATGTGTCTTCAATATTCAAATTTTGCTCTCTTTTTTAATAGAGTGGTTTCAAGTAAATAAACAGAATGATTTCCAATTCTACTTTATATAGAGAAGCTTGTAAAGGAACCAGGCAAAACCACTATCAATCTTACAAATGAGATTTTTAAGCAAGTACACACGAATAAATAGAAAGTAGTTTGGTTCACCAACAAGAGAGACAAGAAAAAGGGAAGTAGGCACCCAATATATTTTTTTGTTTAAGTTTCCCTTCAAATAGGTGTTTGACCATGGAATGGAGCACCATTCAAATTCACTCATTTTATGTTACAGGGGAAAGGCGAACCTGGATCATCCACACACAGCACACTTGCCGAAGCAACAATGGAGCTCCTTCACTTCAAACATTGTCAATTCACTTCCCAGTTTCCAATCCTAAAGCAAGTGAAGATTCTCAATATCTCTTTTAGGTTCTATAATGATCTCAAAGCCTGCAGAATGTGAAATAGTGATCACAGATCAAGAAATCATATTGGCCAAAGTGATTTGAAGTTGGAAGTTAACCGTGATAGAAATATTGGATCACCATGCTTAACATAATTATTTTCTAATTTTGAAGTGAGAAAAAATATCATAAAAAGGAGAGAGAGAGATCACTTGCAGTTTAATTTTATGTTAATGTGTAAGAAAGTGCTGCTGAAACTTTTAAATCTATCAATTGCTTAGACAAGAAAATTTGAAAATGACAAAGAAATTGGGAGAGATAAATAACTTACCTGAATAGGAAATTAAGCAAAGCTATGGATCAGGACTCCGTTTGATTCAGCTCTGCACTCAACATGTGGTGGAGAAGGATATCCACTCTCTGACTCCGTATTCTTGAACTGCATTGTGCAAAAATAATCATGAGTACTGACTATTGTTGACAGATGGAATGCTTGTCAATGAAAGCTTGTAAAAGCAACAATTTATTGGCGATGAATACCGGGTATATCCGCGCTGCTTTTCTCCTACTTCCTGGAGTGAGAATGTAAATAATATTTAATTAGTTATGACTATTCAGATGGAAGTACATTTGTATCAATTATCAAATGGACACTTGGACAAAGATTTGACTCGTTTAACTGGGTGATTGGGATCAGGCGGCAAGGGATTAGGAGTGGGGATGTGGAGGTTCTAAGTATAGTTCCGTGTAATAAAAATGACAAAAAGAAAAAAGTACCTCGTACAGTTATAATAATTGGAAACAAGATTCCATGAACAATGGGAGGGGGGAAACCAAAATTTGGTGTTCAGCATAATATCAGATCTCATTGACATTCAAAAACCATTGCAGAATGCTAGGTTGAGGGCCCGGGCGTATCAAAGAATCTGGACCACTTACAGTATGTTTATAGAGTATACATTCAAGAAAAATCTTCACAACTCAGCCCAGTTTCAAGATTAGTCCTAAATTTTCTCTCCTTAAAATGGATAAATTGCAAATGCTCCTCCAGAATAGTGGAAGGATGACTTCACAACCTGGTTGCATTATTTTGAACAAACTTCAAATATAATGACAAACAATTGGATTCTTCTCATGTTTATCTTGTCAATGAGAACCTGTGCATGAAGTTCTATTTTTTATTTTCTAAAACAGGCACTAACCTTGCCGTTTTCTCCACAATTTTCGGATTTCTCAAGGTCCATTTCAGCAAAGAAAGCCTCCAAAACAAACGCTACAACCTGCAATCAGATCAAGTTCAGGTTCTTTTGTTAGTTCTGGAAACTGCACAAGGAAGTTGAAGATATGAAATAAAATAAGCATTACAAATTGAGAAAATCTTTTGACTGCTATATAATCTTGGATGAATACTGATTGGTAGATTGTCACATACACCGGTTATATGCTTAGCAAGTTTGAGTAGAAGTCTGGAAACTTAAAACATTTATCCTTTAACTTGAGGGTGAGTGTTGAGTGCACAGTGCTTTCTTTCTTTTTCTTTTCCTTTTCCTTTCTTTCCAGAATAGGCTACTGAGTGCCCAGTTAATTTGTAGTTCTGGTCATTATAGTGAAAATAAATATATGATGAGGTTGATCAACTTGTTTCTCAATGAACTCTTCTATTCTTCATGCTAGTTTCTCCTGTCATTATTTTGATTCTAAACCTGGTGACAACATGCATTTTTACAATGCCCTTCAATATACCAACAACAGGAATATAAAATAGAAAAATAATCCGAACAAGTTCAGTCTTGTGTTTCTGCAATACAAATCACATGAAAGGATGAAATAGTAGAGTAGGTTTAATTGCAAATTTACCAAATTCAAAAGCAGTAATACTGTTAATAGGTAATAGCTGATAAAGTATACGAGAGTCCACGATGTTCCTGTCAAATCCTTGTAGCTCTGAAATGGTCAAATGTGAAGGATTAATGATCTCAGGCATGTATAGCAATTAAAATGCTCACCTTTAACTAATTAAATGATTATGGATCAGAATGCATAAATAAGGCAATACAAAAAGGCAGATTAAACATCCTACTAATCTCACATGTGCTGTAAGCATGTTCAAAATTTTTTTAGACATTCATTTGCTGCACAGTGAACTTGTGAAAATCAATGCTACATGACAGTAAGCTAGTAAACGTTTTAAAGCACAATCTATCTTGGTTCTTATGCTGAATCCAACATAGAAGTTCCCGATTTCGAGGGAAGTTGATGATATGATGTATTTATTTTACACACTACTCACTGATAGAAGTTATATCTCATTTTGTTTCAAGAGCAGTTCTTAACTAGAGGCTTTGGTTTTTATATATAATCGTTATCCAAATCTTGGCAATCTGTCCTGAGGTTTATAACAATATCTTTGGTCTTCAGGAATCTAAAATACCAGTCCTTCAGTATTAGGTTGTCACTGTGTAATTACAATCTATATTGATAAATACAAATATTTTAATTTGCCCAATATTTCTTTTTTCATTTTGGTGTGGGTTATGATTTTAGTTGGACTGAAGTCGTCATTTTTTCTAATAGGGAAGTCATGCGATGCTGTTACATATCAAAGGGCATTGATGATATCTATGGAGTCAGTCATATAGCAGGTCAGTGACATTTATTTTTATTTTGGTTTAACCTTCCAAACCAACAACCCCCCCTGATTTCCATACTCTGTTGCAGTGTTCCATTATCGACCCCTTTTTGGTTACAGTATCCTTTTCTGGATTCATCTCCTCCCTTCCTCTTCCTTCCTCTCCATTTCTTATCAAAGAATCTAATTGCTAAATCTTGAAGATTCATTGCTCTCCCTTTCTTTTTCCTCCCTCCCCAATTCTTCTAAAAAAATCGAACTGCTAAATTACTCCCCTTTTCTTTTAAATTTCAGAGCCCTTTTTCCTTTGCCTTCTGCCTTCTAAGTTTCTATTTTTCATTCTTATGGAGAAATGCTTTCTGAAACTTTTCTTGACAAGCAATCTGAATCATCATATGAGCTTATTATGACAACAATATGACCTTCACTACATTGATTTTATTTTTGATGAATTGGAACTTTCATAATATTTCATTTCAGTATGTAGTTTAAAATAATTAAATCTACAAAATTTTAATTGTGAAGTACATAAAAATAACCAAAAAAATAAAATAACAATTGAGTTATTTCAAACGTTTGGCGGCTTTGCAGATTTCCCAGGCAATTACCAAGGCACTTGATGTGGAATATAATCTTGCAAACAACTTGAAGTTCTGATCCAAATCCACTCCCTCTACCAGAGATTGGAAATTGTTTGGGGCTGGGGGATAGGAGAGGTGGAATAAACATGTTTGGGTTAAATGTGCTATTAATGGGAATAAATCCAACACAAAGATAACTTGCCGCCCAGGCCCATGCCTACTCTGTCCAGAACAAGGCATGACAATTTTATATTGAAGGACATTAAATTTCATAATCATGCATGCAAAATTACAGCTGTAGACAATAAATGGGGAGATTGCTGCTGGTTTACTAAGGAGACACATATCATACAATAATAGTAAGAAACATAGAACATCTTAGAACAGTTGCCAAAAAAAAGAAAACCAAAACATAAAGATCATAATAGACTAGTGATACTGATACCTGCATCCACACTTGCCAGTTGTTCATGACTAACAGATTGAAAAGTGTCACCATCCCATTTGGGTAGTCATTAAAATTGAAAAGTAGATAGCTTACTCCGTCAAGAAAATTGAATCATAGAACTGAAGATTTAGCCTACAGATAAAACACCTTGCAGGAGCAATGAACATAGGCAAATACAGTTCCTAGCAAGCAAAATGTTTATGTTTGATATGAACTGGATGTTCACCAAGGTTCTATCAAACATGGTCTATAATCAAATAAAGACCATCTGGAATCTGTGGGGTTCAATTGAAACTATCATCAGTTTATCAAAAAGAGTTCCATGAATGAAAAAGGATACTCAGACTCCTCAAGATCAGTTCCTTCCAAATTGGAGTTCCCATTGTTCACAATCCCACCGAAGATCTACAAATAAATAAATAGACGTATGAATAGTATGCCATGACAGTAATAAAAAGGTGAAAACCCAATTTATTTAAAAGAATAACACACTATCTAGAAGACATCATGCCATAGAATTAAAAGCTTAATACTGCGATAGCCATTCAACCACACAGGTGAAGTTGAAGATGCCATGAAATCTTTGGAGTTATCCCCAATTTAAACATAAAACAGGAGAATACTCGGTGTACCTGTACGCCAAGAGAGCAATATATACAGAGGACACAAAATATGGTCCCGAGGTACGGCATCAAACTTGGTATGAGGTTTAAGAAAGTGGCAATAAAGGCTCGGTACTGTTTGACGCGCATCAAGAGTCTTATTAATCGCAACATTCTTGCAAGAAGAAGGTACCGGATCCTGTTGACAAGACACAAGAGACAATTAAAGATAGTATGAAAGAAATTCTGTTAGAGGCCAAATTAGTCTACATGAGAAAAGACCTTAGTATTGCTGCTATCGCATGAGAAGGAACATGAGTCAGTTACATGTAACAACTTGGCCCTCATTGCATTTTGAGTGGTTTGAAAATGTAAAGCAGATTTTAAACAAAAGATAATTTAAAAATATCTCTCTCAATGGACCTTTTAACCTAAAAATATTTTGTACATTAAAATACGAAATATCATTGTCATTTGTCATGGATAAGAGACATTTATTCTCCTGCAAATAAGGAAAAAAATATGCAACCTCTATATAAGCAGGAATATTTGCCATAACCTTAAACACCTCATATATATATTTTTTTTTTATAAATAAAGACTTACTGATGTAGGACAACCCTAGGATGGTTGCCTACACTCAAGGGTAGGTGGGCTAGGATTTAATTTTTAGGGTGTAAGGAGAGGAACAAGGAATAAATTTTATGGTAGAGAAAATTATAAGATAAGAAATAAAGATAGAGAAGAAACAATGAAGAAAAGATGGAAAAACCTTAGAGTCTCACTAAGGCCTTCTAGGAGTCTCACCTAGAAGAAAATCAATGGAGTCTCACCATTGAGGGTTGCAACCTTGCAATGAAAGAAAGTATAATATTATTCATCAAATTCATTCCTTTGATTTACATTGATTAGTCTATTTATAAGCTTCTCTAAGAAATCCAAAGTCTACTAGGACTCTAATAACCTATTATGATTCTAATTCTAATTATAACATCCAAAGTCTACTAGGACTCTAATAACCTATCATGACTCAAATTCTAATTATATTATAACTCAACTAGCTAATCCTAATTAGACTCCAACAAATACCAATCCCAATTCAATTCTAATTAATATTAATCCTACTTAAAGTTTACTTAGGTCTTCACTTTCTTCCTTGAATAAACTTTAAAAGGCTTTCCCCCATCACTTACATTAAACTAAAAAGAGCTGACAAAACAGCAACCCAAGGAATACAAGAGAACAATCCTCCCCTTCACCAGCAAGGCTCAAACAAAAGAAAACAGAATATGAACCTCAACAAGTACCCAACCATTCAAAAAAAATCTTACTAAGTCAGTGGGCAATCATCTATAAACAACTTAGATAACAGAAAGCAAACAAAATCCATTTTCAGCTTTTGGATAGAAAAAACCTCATTATCGAATGCAATGTTGTTTCTTGCCTTTCAAACCGTCCAAAATATGAGGTGTACCATAAACGCCTCATATATAAGCAGGAATATCTAGCATTATCTTAGATTCTAGTCTTTTTCTTTCTTATACTTAATGGAGGTAAGTTGGAAAGGCCCTAATAACTGTAAGTTTCCAACTTGAAGCATCAAGGTACAAAGAAAAGGGTACAGAACTTGGGCCTTCTGAAGTTTTCTCTGTTCCAAAGCTGCTAATATCATATATCTATTGACTCCAACAAGTGGGTGGGACGATGGTGTTTGGAGAGGTATTAAACATTTCCCTGAATGGTGGATATTCAATTTATCAATGGAAGTTATGGCGTTATAAAGACCTTCAGACAGATCAAATTTTCATTTGACTATATGATTGGTTTGTATCTGACAGGTCAAGCAACTGGAGAATCCATAAATTTTAAGGGGATTCTCTTGCGGCATTATGGCTCATATCAAGGATTTAATGAGTAAGCTTTCTTGATGCTGAATGATTAAGCCTGGACTATTAATGCAGCATTCACAGATCATGCAATTGTTTAAAATTCCAGATAAAGAGGTGGGTAGCTATAATTCATTGTGTCCATTCTAATGGGGAATGCCTAACTCAATAATCGGAACATGGATGATGCTAGACTGTCTTTAGTATTTGTTGCTGTAATATTTTTACAATTTTGGAACCCTGTTCTTGCTCTTTCCCATGGATTATTGACAAGAATAAAACACTTCATTGGCAAATACAATATAGTAGAACAAAATTGATAGCTGGAGTAAGATGGAAGCTGTTCTAACAAATGGAGTTGACTGTGTTGCGTTATTAAAGGAATCATTCCATCAAAATTCCAAGCTATCATCCCTAATTTCTAATTCCTAGGATCAAACAGACTTGTTTGATTGTGGATTTTAATTTGTGTGGTTTTTATGGGTATGGAGCAGCCTTGCAAGTGACCAGGGATTTTATCCTTCTGCTGATTCAGTATAAGTCCTCTTGGGGCCTTCTATGTCTCTACAAGTCAGATTCCCATCCTACAATTTGGTTTTCCTTATTTCAGTAAATAGAAGCAGATCTATGGTGAAGACTCTTCATTAACATGGGTGAAATATTACCATAGAGTTACAAAAGGTCTTTAGATCCATTTCGCCATCATTTTTCTTTGTTAGTAAATAAAGAATATTGTATAGAAAAAATAAAATGTACAAGATGTATATATCTTGTGCAAAGGATGTTTACATATCAGGCAGAAAGAAGGTGAGTCAATCATGGACCAAAACCAGCCTATGATTGAATGTGAATAAAAACCAGTCTAATCAAAGACATCTATGGAGATGGCTTATCTTTCTCCAGTTTCTCAACTTACTTGAACAAAGACTAAATCCCTACACATGTTGGCTCCATGGATTTTGTATTGCCATCAACTCTCTCAACAGATATTTCACAATCATTTTTTTACCATCTTTACCCATGCTCTGTTTGGTTTTCCTCATCCTCTGGCATTGTCAACTAATCAAATCACTCATCCACACTGACATGCTTATTAGACTCCACTGCACATAGTTGAACCTCCTCACAACTTCTCGATTGTTTCCTCAATTGGTTCCATCTCTAATTTCTCACAAATGCATTCATTTCCTGCTCAATAGTTATTACATTTTCACTCATTCATCTTAACATCCATATTTAGGAATTAAGATACAATCATATTTTTTGAACATGTTTCTTTCTATTTGTGCTATATAGGCAACCCAATTCTAGATTTGCACTTAACAGATAAACAGGAGTTGCATTGTCATCAAAATCCTCTCTTAGGTTATAATCATAAAAGGCCAGATACTTCAGAAAGACTACCACCGTTTGTGGAGTTGTAAACACACAAAAGGTATCTTCACAGAAAAACACTGGACTACAAAGTTGGTCTAACCTCTTCATCTGGCTCTCCTAAACTCGTGCAACAGTGCCAACAACTAATTCAAAGTGTTTATAACCCCCAATATTGCAAATTCTTTCTAATAGTTAGGGACCATCCTGAGCCTCAAGCATCCACCAGAATCTCCTCATGGATTTGAGGATATTCATCAAGCATTATTACAACAAAAAATGGAAAGAGAGAAGAGCATGTCACCATGGCTCCTGCATTGTATTTCATTTGCAGCAAGTAAAAACTTTTCCAAAGTATATAATTCACAACCAAATTTGAGTAGCTTAAAATTTTAGTATGATTTACCCAAATTCCAATAAATATTTAGTCATGATTAAAAAATCTAAAATAAAATAATGGGCTCTTTTGGCTTTGTCGACTTTTGTTTCATTCAAATTTTTTTAAAAAAAACAAACATACTAGTAGCTAAAATCTAATTCAACCTGATGTGGGCACCCCATCTCAATTTGGATCTGGCCAAATAATACCAGTTGCCAAAGTGTACAAAATTTCTAGTGCAATCTTTAGACAGGTAAGGCTATAGCTGAGCCCTTGCTCTTGAATCTTGGGTGAATTAGCTCGGAGAAAAAGGAAAACTCCTTTAAAAATGCCAATTTTCAGGGGATATTTTTAGGAGAAAGAGAGGAAAAACAATGCATATACATTATAATAGCAAAAACTAAAACTCCCACTCTTAGAAAAAATAAAATCTTATTATGGGAAACATCAAAGCAAACTTCACTAACAAAGATTCAGGCTCTGGATGACACGAAAAAGGGATAAGATACATGATATGCACGTAATATGAGTGTTCAAATGTCCCTACCATTCCCCATTTGAAAGAAAACTCAGGCTGCTGGGAGCCACAAAAGTTGCAGTTTCTCCGATCACTGCAAACATAAAATCATCAGTCATATCAATGTAACACAACAAAGAAGGAAATTACATGCAAGCCTAAGAAAGTGAGATTTTTTACTTGTTCATAGCATAACAATAAAAAACTGAATAACATATAAATACTCCGAAAAACTAAGATCCTAATTAGGAAAATGGTGGCATTAGTGCATTTGTCAATGATGCAAGACGAGAAAAATCTAGGAAGATCCTCAACTGATCCTCCTCAAAATATCCCATCACTCCTGGACCATCACCAAAGTGACAATCAGGACCAATATTTATCTCAATCCAGCTCAAATAAGGACTTTCTACTCTCTTCAACATCAAAGTGCCCATTAGGCCACCTAGTATTCTCTTTATAGATCCACTGCAGAAGCTAGGCTGTCCATCTCTTCACTCAAGTACTGGTTCAAACAAAATTAATAAGTCGTACATAAATATAATATAGGCACTTAGTAATCTATTCTCCAATATGCAATTTAGAGACTCAATTCTTCTCTATACTGTAAGTGATGGAAAAAGTTTATTGTTGATATCATCCTATACTAACCATTCATCTGTTGATATATTTCCACAGAAGTCCTCCCACTCCTGAAGTGAGCGCTGCAACTTGCAAACTTGCTCATCTCCCTAACTCCTTTACCCAAGGATCCTTCTTCTAAAGGTTACATAATTTCTTAATTTTAGCAAGAATTGTTTTTTGTGGTATCCAAAGAAATAAAATTATTTCTAATGCAATGATTTGGTACAAGATAAAGAATCTATCTATTTTTATATAAGATAAACCATTGGAGCATTAATTAAATTCTTGAAGTTAATTATAGTTTAAATATCACTAGTTAAATGATATGGTATAAAATTTAACTATAAATGTATATAATTATTGAAATCTGTGTGATATCTGGATTAATTGGGAAAGATTTGTACAGCAGTAAGCTGTTAATTAGGTAGTTATATTTTACAGTTTTTAAATTCCTGATCTGTAGGGATTGTTAGTTAGTCAACTTTCCTTAGTTTTCTGTAGCTATTCTTGTATAAATAGGGATCAATTCTGTACAGTTTAATGCAGACAAATATAATTCAGAATTGTCCAAATGGTATCAGAGCTTTTCTGAAATCTATACTCTGAAAAACCTACAGCCATTATAGCCTGAAAAAACCCCAATCCTTTACTTCCAGCCGTGTTAGAAGCATCCAAAATTAATCCCATCATGCCAACTGCTGAGAATCAGTTCATAGAAACTCAGCAAAAACTCGATAAAAGAGGAACTTCAGCATCTCCATGTCTCATACTAGTTAAATGGAAAAAACCATATCCAATGGTCACATGTGATAAAGACATTTTTCAAAGGAAAAGGCAAGCTGAGTCATTTCACGCTGCTGGAAATAAGTGGAATGTGTATGTTCTTGTCAACTGCGAAGGAAATTTGGGAAACCATCAAACAAACCTATTCCAAGGTACAGGATGCAGCCCAAATCTACAAGATCAGCCAAAATTGCAAGCATCAAACAAGGTAACTTATCCGTTACCGAGTATTTTAATGCAATGAGAGGTCTTTGGCTCGAATTAGACGATTATCAGAATTTTCGTATGAAGTCTAGCAATGATGCAGTGATGCTACAAAAGTTTGTGGAGAGGGAGAGAATCTTTGAATTTCTTGAAGGACTTAATGCTGAATTTTGATCAAGTTTGGGTGCAAGTTTTACGGAAGGAAACTCTTCCTTCTTTAAATAGTGTTTTCTCGATTATTCAAGCAGAAGAAAGCCAACGAAGTGTGATGCTTGACTCACAGTCCATTGAAGGATTGACCATGAGTTCATCTCGATCAAGTAATGGAACTGGTAAGAATATTGCCGAAAAACCAGTGAAGTATACTGCTAAACCAAAACTTGAATCCTTCAAACCAAACAACTGAGAGGGTGTATGGTGTATGTACTGCAAGAAACCTCACCATACCAAAGAATCTTGCTGGAAACTCCATGGGAAACCACAAGGAGTAGGGCGTACAAGTGGCTTTAGAGGCAGACAGAAGAGAGGCCAAACCCACTCGACGAATGTGGAGAAATCTCCTCAATGTGGAGAAAATTTAAGTTGTAATGTTTCAAAGGAGGAGGATTCAACAGAGAGGAGATAGAAAGGGCTGAGAAATCTCCTCAATACTCTTTGACAACCAGCAGCTTGATGCCCATTGGCTGAAACACATAAGTTTCCCAACTCTTGCACCTTTAGTGCCTCGGAAATGTTTTCTGGTAGTTCTTGGGTCATAGACCAAGAGCAACCGACCACATGGCAAATTCCTCCCAATTATTTGTTACTTATAACTCGTGTCCTGGAAACAAAATGATGAAAGCAAATGGATCTTTAGCAACAGTAGCTAGTCAAGGGGAAGTGTTTCTTTCCTCCTCTATCTCAATAAAAAACGTGTTACATGTTCCTAAACTATTTGAAAACTTGCTGACCATAGACTAAATTGCCAATGAGTTAAATTGTTGCGTGACATTCTATCTTACTCATCGTGTCTTTCAAGATCGGTTTATGGGGAGGAAGATTGGACATGCTAAAAAAAAGGAAGAACTCTATCTTCTTGAGATCAAGAATGGCAACTGTGATCAACCTTGTTTCTCCTATTAGAGAAAATTTCTTCTAATAAAAATAAAATTTGGATCATTTTTGCCTTGGACATCCATCATTTAGTGTACTAAAAAAAATGTTCCCTTCATTGTCTAAAACCGATGATGTTGACTCATTCTATTGTGATATTTGTGAGTTACTAAACACCATCGTGTTTCGTTTCCATTAAGCAATACAATGTCTTTTTCTCCATTTACTTTGATTCATTTGGATATTTGGGGACAAAAAAAAAATTCCCAATATTTCGGGTGCAAGATGGTTTGTGTATTTTGTTGATGATTGCATTACAATAACTTGGCCTTTTCTTTTAAAACACAAATCTTATGTGAGTGAGGTTTTTCCCAATTTTTGGGCAATGATCAAAAATCAATTTGGGACATCCATTAAAAATATAAGGACTGATAATGCGAGGGACTATTTTAATCAAATCTTGTCACCTTTCTTAAAAAAGGAGAGAATTATCCATCATTCCTCATGTGTCGATACCCCAAATAGGACAGACTGGTTGGATGTAAAAATAGAGATATTCTTGAAGTTACTTGAGCCCTTTTATTTTAAAACAATGTTCCTAAAACATATTGGGGAGAGACCATTTCAACAACTGTATATTTAATAAATAGGGTACCTTCTAGGGTTTTAAGATTCAAAAGTCTAATGAATGTGCTCTCTCAAGTTTTTCCTGACTATACTGTATACTTTTAAAACCCTCCAAAATATTTGGGTGCGTCTCCTTTGTCCATGTCCACACTAAAACCAAGGGAAAATTTGATCGGAGGCAGTTTATAGAATCATTAGATACTCGAAAGGGACACTAACTACGGAACTATTACTTCAGAAAGATAAGGAGTTGAAGTAAGAAGCTTATACCGATGCCAATCAGGTTAGGTACATGGTAGATTTGTGGTTAAATACTAGATACTATACCTTTGTAGGATAAAATTTAGTCACGTGTAGAAGTAAGAAACAACTAGTGGTTGCTCGCTCTAGTGCAAAGGCAGAATTCAGAGCTACAACTCAAGGGATATGTGAACTGCTTTGGCTGAAAATGATACTCTCAAATTTGAGGGTGGAAGTGAAAGATCCAATGATGTTATATTGTGATAATAAAGCAACAATAAATATAACCCATAATCTAATACATTACCATTAGACCAAACGTGTGGAAACGAATAGACATTTTATCAAGGAAAAATTGAACTCAAGACAAGTTTGTACTCCATACATTTCATCCTCTAAACAGCTGATTGATGTACTCACTAAAAGATTATCTAGTTTAATTTTTATCAGATTGTTGACAACCTTGGGATGCAAAATAGATTTGCACCAACTTGCAGGGGAATGTTGGAATAATTGACTTATTATTTTGTCTGTATATAGACTATGAAAGATAAGGAGTTCAAATTAGAAGCTTATACTGATACCAATTGGATTGGGTACATGGTAGATAAGTGGTTAGCTAGAATTCAGAGCTCTAACTCAAGGGATATGTGAACTGCTTTGGCTAAAAATAATACTTTTGTGAAAGAATGTAATTAGGAAATATAGTTGTATAATTTTGTAATCAAAGTGAAGATTAGGACAATCCCATAATCAAGAGGATATAGTATAATTAGGTAAAGAAGGTTTCTATTTTTTGTGCTAGGAATACTCATATAAATATGTGGGTTTGTACAGATTCGAATCAAGGAAGAAATTTATTCTTTTTACCTTCCAATTCTTCATATTCTACAACTCTCAGGTTTGATGATGGGAGCGAAAAATCTGATGATGTTGAATTATGGTAATAAAGCAACTATAAATATAGCTCATAATCTAGTACAAAATGATTAGACCAAACATGTGCAAGTGGATAGACATTTCATCAAGGAAAAATTGGACTGAACTTTGCAATCCATACATTTCATCCTCTAAACAGTTAGTCCATGTGCTCAATAAATTATCTAGTTCAATTTTTATCTGATTGTTGAGAACCTTGGGATGCAAAATATTTTTGCACCAGCTGGCCAGGGAATATGGGAATAATTGACTTATTATTTTGTTTGTATATAGGTTGTAAAAATTTGATTGTAATTTAGATCCTATTTTTTACCTCCTAATTTAGGGGGGTTAGGGTGTTTCCTAGTTTAGACTAATGTAGGTCAACTCTTACATTTTTATATTAACTATGTAAATCTTTCAGATAAAGAAGAATTAGTTTTTCATTCTTCACAAACTCACAAGCCCAATAAAAGAGGTAAGATCTTACAACTCAAGGAGGCTTTGATTCCTCTTACAAAGCCTTTAGTTTTGAGGCATCTTCTTAGCCAATGCATGTGTTGTTTTGTTAGCCAATTGAGGGATCCAAGTGTAAGAGTAACCCAAATATGTAGATAGATCAATGATTGGTTTGCGGACTTGAACCTGAAACCTCTCAACCTACCCAATGAATCCGGTTTCAAGGGCACAAATCAATGATCATACATAAGCAAACATCCAATTCCCAAAGTCCTTGCTTCTTTTGTGAGAGTGATGACCTTCCTCCACAAGGAAGTTGTTGAAACTTAGAGAACTTGCCTGAATCGCACTTTCCACCAAGGCTAAAATCTCTACATTTATACCTTGATGGCATAATTCTAGATATTACCTTTACTCTTTTATATAGGCAGAAAGTGCACTCCCTCCATTCATCAAGCATTTTGTTTAGTAACATAAGTGATAAAAGCATTAGGCACCCAAACTAAACCATCGTCATCCCTCCTGCAACTTTTCCTACTTTTATTACTTTTATTTTGGCTTTGTTTACCTCAATTCCCTAATTCATTGAAAATAGTTGTACTATCTAATCTGCAAAGAGATTCTACATGCTCCCAAGCTCAAATAGTCTGCATGGAATTTATTAATTATTGTGGAAATTAAATCTTTATATGGTCATATTTAAGAACAAATGTATTCATTAAACACGAGATCAATGTAAGACATTTTAATAGAGAAACTAAAAGGACAGAATGTTAAGGTTAGCACCCTGAAATTTTTGGAGAAAATGGACAATGTTACTTAAAATAGAGCAGATCTAGAAAATGTTTTTAGTTTTGAAATGTAAACCAGTGGGTTCCCAAGAACCCCTAATATATGAACAGAAAGCTGTCTTACTTATGTGTCAATAACAATAACCAAATTTCCCCCCTTTGGTGAAACCGCTGCTTCATTTATAAACAACTACGAGTCTATGACCACAAAATGACAAAGCTACAAACTTGTAAAACTAGAATAACTTAAGTAATCATTCTATTAAAAAATGCATGATGAAATATAAGGCATGACAACTTAAAAGTTACCATCTTTTAGAGTCTCTTCATTAAATATGGTCATGAATTATCCAATTTCATTCCATGGCCACAAAATTGTTACCTCTGATTGGCTTCTTTTAAAAGCTGATTACATATATGATTTAAACATGTGACAAATCATTATTGTTAATAAACTTGTGGCAGTACAATCATCATAATACTTGCATAAGATATTGATATTGTTCTTGCTTATTTCATAGGAAAACATATAAAATATCAATGCTCATGATTGTTGTACAAAGCAATTACCTATTATCCATGTTATAAAGAAATCAAAGCGATTTGAATCATCCCTCCAATAGTTCTTAAATCCAAATGCAAAAACTTTTAGAGCCATTTCCAGGACATATATCCACCCTGAGGGAGAAAAAGAAACCAATTATCTCCTACAGAAATAAAAAATAACAATGCGATGGCAGATCACATATCATTAAAGAAAATCACACAATGAAAGCTCTAGAGAATTTACAGATGCAACAGGGATATTTTTTGGAATACCCTAAAGAAACACTGAAAGGTAATTTCCAAAATTCTAAAGATACATGAATGACAAGTTTTTGGAATGTAAGCTTAAGATTTTCTGTAATTTAAGTACAAATAAAAAACGTGTAGCCATTACTCACTCCAACCTTTGCTGCATCTTTTCAACCCATGCATATCTATACAGGTTGCAGTATGGCATAGTTTGAGCAGATGCAACAAAAAGTGGAGAAAGTTCAGAGCTATCCATAAAAACTCCTACCTTCCCTAGTCAAAAGATGAAATACACAAATTCTGTTTTAAAGAAGATATAAAACCAGTACATCAAATTCCCTCAAGAAAATAAGTTTGGAATTTCCACAAATTTGTCATAAAATTGATGAGGTATTGGCATTTTAAATAGTACAATTCTTGCTGCAGTAACTGAGTTTTAGCATCTTGTATTACAATTTACACACATTAATTGGACTCTACAAATCGATGTTGAGTGTTAACACACTTGACATACATTATTGGCCCCTTATCTAACATCTTAATCTTTTGTGTTAATTAGTACTTTAACATGACACTAGAGCTTTACATTCAAACCTCCTTGTCTGTTTATTCCTTTATTTGTTGACCATATGTTGGAGGGAAGGTGCTGCATGTGAGATGGAGTATTAAGTGTTAGCCAGCCTGATATATTTTGTTAGCTCATTACCTTACAACTTAAGATTTTGGTTCAATTAGAAGTTTAACACAGGTTGCTTTTTATTTTTAACAAAATCATAAAATGACATCAATAGAATACCACTTACCCATATGATGACTTACTGCTCTACAACTCTGCTTCATGTTATGTGAGTCACTTTCATCAATCATATTTTTATGCTAGTATTGGTTAGAACCAATTCTTCTTATTATTATTGAATAAGAATCATACACATATATATAAAAGGTTGTCACCAAATTAGGCTAAAATCAAGCCGAGATTTTACAACTTTCTAGCTATAACACAATTGTCCTATAAAGAAAAATATTTGACTAATCTAACAGCTAAGTCCTAGGTGTCAAAGGACAGCTTTGCTGTCCACACTTCTTTCCTTATTTTAGCCCACAATTGTTTCCTTATTTCTCCATTTATTATTCTGTACAGTTAGCATACATTATTTGATAGATTATAGTTTACATGTATAGGGCTAGAATCATGCGGGAATTTATTTGCTTTTATTTGCTTTCCATGTATAGCATCCTTGTAAAGTCTATATATAATATACAAAACTCAAGACCAAGGTATTCGGCCATTCACACAATATTTTGACATGGTATTAGAGCAAGGTTGCTAATTTTTCTTCCCTCAAATTCTTTTTTGTCTTCTCAGTTTCGGAGGTGCCTCTTGTGTCTTTCGGTCAAGTCTGTGTTGATCCGTGCTGCACCCAACCACAACCATTTTTCTCGGTATTTCTGTGGCTGTCATGGGTCAGTTTTCTTCTGGGATTTTTTTTTGGTCCATCATTTTGTCTTGGGTTCTATTTATTTTCTATGGATTGCGCACCTGTGTGTGTTAAGTTTACAGACACAAATTATTCTACCTGGGCATTTCAATTTGAACTTTTTCTCAAGGGAAAAGACCTTTGGGGTTATATTGATGGCACGGATGTTGAAAAACCATCCACTTTTGACAAAACTCAGGATGTTGGGTCTTTTCCTTCATGGGTTGTGCTTGATGCACGCATCATGTCTTGGCTTCTTCGTTCAGTGGAGCCTCATATTGTCACCCACTTGCGGCCCCATCGCTCTGCTCAATCTATGTGGGCTTACTTGAAGAAAGGGTATCATTAGGATAACGATGCTCGTCGCTTTCAGTTAGAACATGCGATTGCCATGTTTCAACATGGTAGTCTTTTCATCCAAGACTACTACTCGGCATTTCTGACTCTTTGGCATGAATATGCTGATTTGGTTACAACGGATGTTCCTATTGCCGCTTTCTCAACTATTCAGACTATTCACGCGACTACCTGGCGTGATCAGTTTCTTATGAAACTACGTTCGGAATATGAATCTATCTGCTCCTCTTTACTGAACAGATCTCATGTTCCCTCTCTTGATATTTGTTTTGGTGAGTTACTTCGCGAAGAGCAACGCCTTAGTACTCAAGCTATTTTGGAGCAATCTCATGGCAGTTCTGGGACGACAACTGTAGCTTATTGTCACGGACTTAGTCGTTCACTAAACTCGTGCGACACTTAAGCAAGTCAAGACGCTTGATCTTGCTATGTCAACCTTACTCTCAATGCTTAGCTTCCTAGGCTAAGATGCTCACGACTTGAAAGCTTAAGAAGCTTAGTAGGCAACTCTTAGAGAATGAAAGCTCTTATTACTCAAGGAAGCCTTTACAAGTGCTTTGAAGACTCACTTGCTTGGTTAGGAAGTGATTTGGGTGGTGTCTTGGCCAAATGAGGCCCTCACTTATTTATAGGCACCAATGGAACTCTCTGGAACCTTGGAGGGTTCCTTACAAATCAAGAAGATTCTAGAATACCCTACACAATTCTATGTACAACCCTATGTACAAGAGATCTCTAGAATTCTCTAGAAAGCCTTGGACTCTTCTCATGCCTCCCACCATAGTGTAGAGATGTGTGGACATCTTTAGGCCTCTCTAGAACCTTCCACACTCTTCCCTCCAATGACTTAGTGTAGATGGTTCCAGGAGTCTCCAGAAGCTTCCCTCCTCCTATATAAGCCCATGGGGAGGGTCATTTGAAGCATCTTGTGACACTCTCCCCCACCTATGTCGTCGATGTCCTCGTCGTTGCCTCTTCTTGAAACCTCTCTATGTATTTCCAAAACCTTCTCAAGGAATCCGCATGTTCCCAGCTTGCCTGCCTCTTAGGTAGTCATTTCCATTAGACTAGATACTCTATCACAGGAGGAACTCTTTGTCTCCTGGTGACCCGTTCAGCCAGGATATTCTTCACCTCCTTCTCTCGCGAGGCTACAGATAGATGCAGACCCGTGCACTTTCGATGCTTAGAGTGTTGCTTCCTCTTACCCATCCAGTTCACCTTTCCCTTGGTGACCTCGTCCATGTGTGTGCGAGCTACCTCAGCTTGCACCCCTTTTGCCTCCTTTACTTGCACTCCTGATAGTAAGGAGGTCTTAGGCGTACTAGGCTTTGGGTTGAATTGGAGGGCACCTAGTAGCTGCATCGAGCCCACATGTGCTTCGTCCTCCTGTTCCCTCTCCTCGATCATGGCACTGAGCGCCTTCCTCTTTGGACAATCCCGTGTCCAATGTGGACCATCACATAGGAAGCATTTGATTTTAGGCGTAAACTCCTTCCTTTCCGCCTTACCCCTTCCTTCTCGGACGTTAGGCGTCTTGCTTGATCCCATTCTAGGAGCATTGTGGTCCCTTGAGACCTCGTCTCCCCCACCCATGGCATGGTTATCCTCCAAAGACTCAACCTTGGAGGAGTCTCCCCTCTTGTAATCCGTTAAAGACACTGCTACTGCCATAGCAGTGACTACGTCTTGAACACCTCTGCGTCTTAATTCCTGCTCGGCCCACCCTTGCAGGATATCCATGAAGTTGAATAGCAACTCCTCTTCTGTCATGTTAGGAATCTCAAGCATGAGCGAAGAGAACTCCTTGACATAGTTGCATATCGAGCCTGTGTGCTTGAGATGCCTCATGTTTTTCCTAGCCAGGTAAGCCACATCCTCGGGGTAGAACTGCCTTTTGATCTCCCTCTTAAAGTCCTCCCACGTCTCTATGGTGCAAATGTCTTTCTCCATATCAGCAAACCTCCGACGCTACCATAGAGTAGCTGTGTCAGTAAGGTAGAGGGTTACAGTCCTTACCTTAGCCGCCTCATTAGTTAATGTGATAGCCTCGAAGTATCGCTCCATATGCCATAAGAAGTTATCCAACTCCCTGGCATCCCGTTTGCCACTAAACTCATGTGGCTTCGGCACTTCCACCCTAGATGCCTCCTGTGTGGCCATGACCCGTGCCGACACAGCAATCTTCTAGATGGCCAACTCCTGCCTAACCTCATGGTCTCGGGACTCAATTCGAGTGGTCAAGGCCTCTATTCTTGACTCCATACTAGCAAGCATGCTCATGACCTTGTCTTGGAAGGACATGAACTCCTTGTGTGACACCGGATGAACTTGTGAGCCTAGCACCCCCTCACGAAGGTCTTGGATCTGCTCCCTTAGATCCTCTAAGCCCTTCTCCATGCCTTGCTCGATCAAGTCCACCCTTTCCCGGGTGTCCGCCATGGCTAGCTCCACTTTAGCTAACCTTGCCTCCATGTTGGCACCGACTTCACGATATTTATCCTTCCTGCCCCTGTCCTGCGCAGTAGGCTCAATCTCTTTTCCACAGGTTTGCTCGCTAGTCTTCTCCACGTTAGAGCCCGACATGCTTCCTTTACTACGCCCGTTTTGTAGCCACGCTCTGATACCACTTGTCACGGACTTAATCATTCACTAAGCTTGTGCGACACTTAAGCAAGTCAAGACACTTGATCTTGCTACGTCGGCATTGCTCCCAATGCTTAGCTTGTTAGGCTAAGATACTCACGACTTGAAAGCTTAAGAAGCTTAGTAGGCAACTCTTAGAGAATGGAAGCTCTTATTACTCAAGGAAGCCTTTACAAGTGCTTTGAAGACTCACTTGCTTGGTTAGGAAGTGATTTGGATGGTGTCTTGGCCAAATGAGGCCCTCACTTATTTATAGGCACCAATGGAACTCTATAGAACCTTGGAGGGTTCCTTACAAATCAAGAAGATTCTAGAATACCCTACACAATTCTATGTACAACCCTATGTACAAGAGATCTCTAGAATTCTCTTGAAAGCCTTGGACTCCTCTCATGCCTTCCACCATAGTGTAGAGATGTGTGGACATCTCTAGGCCTCTCTAGAACCTTCCACTCTTCCCTCCAATGGCTTAGTGTAGATGGTTCCAGGAGTCTCCAGAAACTTCCCTCCTCCTATATAAGCCCATGGGGAGGGTCATTTGAAGCATCTTGTGACATTATGCTGCCCAAGGACGCAGACCACCTATGCATTCTAAAAACTTGCAGTGTTTTTGCTGCAAGGAATATGGGCATATTGCTGCCTCTTGTCCTAAGAAGTTTTGTTCTTATTGCAAGAAGAAGGGTCACATTATCAAAGAATGTCATATTCACCCCCAGAATCGTTAGGCCCAAGCATTTCAGACTTCTGTTATTGTCCCTCCTGTAGCAACTTCTGCAACACACGACTCTCCTTCAGCTGCGTGCTCTGTTCCTGCACCTCCTGCACCAGATTACTGCACCCCAAAAATGGTGCAACGGATGTTAATTTCAGCATTATCAGCAATGGGGTTCCAAGGTAACAATTCTACTAAACTCTAGTACGTGGACTCGGGGGCCTCTAATCACATGACTAATAATCCCACCGCTTTGTGTCATGTTCGGCCCTATGCTGGTCAATCTTCCATTCAGACTGCCAATGGCAGCTCTTTGCCCATAGCTGCTATCGGCGATGCCTCTTCTAAGTTCATTGATGTGTTTCTTGCTCCTCAGCTTTCCACGAATCTTATTTTTGTTGGCCAATTAGTTGATAACAATTGTGCTGTTAATTTTTCTGGTAATGGTTGTGATGTGCAAGACCAAGTAACGGGGGAGCCGATCGTGAAGGGACCTAAAGTGGGGCGCTTGTTTCCACTATTTTTACCTGTTCCAGATTTTTCTCCACTTTCTTCTATTAATTTCCCTCTCCGACTTCACATGTGTGTAAGCTTCGTCACTCTCTTTATGGTCTCAAACAGGCTTCGAGGGCCTGGTTTGATAAATTCCGCACCACTTTATTACAATTTTCATTCAGGCAGAGCAAGTATGACACTTCCTTGTTTCTTCGGAAATCAGACATGGGTATGGTTGTTCTTTTGGTTTATGTTGATGATATTGTGATCACTGGTTCCGATTCTGCTTTACTTGGTCAGCTCAAAACTCAACTCTCTGAGTCCTTTCATATGAAAGATCTTGGCTCTCTCACATATTTTCTTGGTCTTGAGGCGCATCATAGTCTCTCTGGTATTTCCCCCAATCAACATAAGTATGCGAGTGACTTGGTGGCTACAGCTGGTCTACAAGGGGCTACTTCTGTTGATACTCCCATGGAATTAAATGTCAAGCTTCGCAAGGAGGAGGGCGACTTACTTGCTAATCCCAGTTTATACAGGAAGTTGGTGGGTAGCCTTGTTTATCTCACCATTACTAGACCAGACATTTCTTTTACTGTACAGCAAGTCAACCAGTTCCTTCAGACTCCTCGTCATCTTCATTTGGCTGCTGTCCGTAGGATCATACGCTATGTTCAAGGCTCTTCTACTCGTGGCTTGTTCTTCTCTGCAGGCAATTCTACTCGCCTTGCTGTTTATAGTGATGTTGATTGGGCTGGTTGTGCGGATACCCGTCGCTCCATCACTGGTTGGTGTGTGTTCTTAGGTGATGCATTGATCTCTTGGAAAAGTAAGAAGCAAGACAGAGCCTTTAAGTCATCTACGGAATCTGAGTCCTGGGCGATGTCTCTTGCTTGTTCTGAAATCATTTGGCTTCAAGGTTTGCTTGCAGAGTTAGATTTTTCTGAGACCGATCCTACACCTCTACATGCTGATAATACAAGTGCTATTCAGATCACGGCCAATCCTGTCTATCATGAGCGCACAAAGCATATTGAAGTGGACTATCACTCTATCCGTGAAGCCTTTGAAGCTCGTGTTATCACTCTTCCACATATTTCCACTGACTTACAAATTGCTGATATTTTTTTTTTTATCAGAAACAAAGAAGATTACATTAATAAAAGAACAAATACATGAGAGAAAAAAGAGACAAAAGAAAGAGAAAAAAACCAAGGGAATGATGAAAGGTCCTTCCTACACAAATACCAAGGAAAACACCCAACAATAGAACTCTAAAAACAAAAGAAACCGCAACAATCTTCAAACTCTTGAAACGCAAACCCCAATCCAATTGAGTTGTAGAATGCTTAGAGGAACTCCTCTAAAAGCTTCAGTACAAGAAGCCCAAAGAGAAGAATAAAACCGGATCAAATCCCAAACCATCTCTTCCGTTCTCCCTTTATCCTCAAAGATCCTATTGTTTCTTTCTTGCCACACCATCCAAATCAAAGTAAGGCAAGCAATTTGCCAAAGTGTCTTGCCTCTTAATGAGTTCCCCAAGCCTTTAAAAGAAATAACCAACATGTCCTCAAGGCTCCTTGGAGGGACCCAAATCATACCTACTAGATTGAACAACCTGTGCCAAAGTCCAATGGTAACGGGACAATGAAGAAAAAGGTGATCAACCGACTCTCCATTTCCTTTGCAAAGAATGCACCATTGAGGACAAAGGGCTTTATAGGGTCTTCTCAATTGCAAATTGTCATTAGTGTTTACCTTCCCATGTGCTACTAACCAAGCGAGAGCCTTAACCTTTGAAGGGACTTTTGAGCTCCATAAAAACTTGGCCGGAAGGAACATTAAAGGACTTGAAACTCTTGACAAGGCATAGAAAAAAGATTTCACTGAAAACGAGCCTGACGAAGACAAAGACCACGCTCTTGAGTCTGATGAAGAAGGGGAAAGAAGCACAGAATTAAGGGAGGACATTAATCTCTGAAGGAGATCAATTTCTAAATCCGTTAGATTGAGGCGAAAGTTAAAATTCCAAGACAATGGTAAGGAATTGCCAAGAACATTTGAAACAGTGAGGTTTTTCACAGAAATAACTCTGTAGAGATCAGCAAATTGAGAACACAAAGTTTGGTTTCCCCACCAAAGATCTTCCCAAAACCGAATTCTCTCCCCATTGCCCACCACTAGGCGGACAAAAGGGGAGAACTCCTGGAAAACTTGAGCAATAGCCTTCCAAGGACATCTGTGAGACCATCTAACCACCATGTTGGCGTCCCATCCATTAGGATGTGTCCCATATATACTCGCAATAACCTTATGCCAAAGACCGCTCCTTTCTCTAGGGAACCTCCAAAGCCATTTCCCTAAGAGGGCAATATTTCTCATAGAAGTCTTCCCAAAGCCCAAACCTCCCATCTCCTTTGGTCTACTAACAACCTCCCATCTGATTAGGTGATCTTTCTTCCCTTCCCCGGCCCCAGACCAAAGAAAATCCCTTTGCATCTTCTCAATCTTTGAAGCTACAGATACAGGGATTTTAAAAAGGGAGAGGAAGTAGCTAGGGATGTGAGACAGACAAGACTGAATTAAAGTAATCCTCCCTCCCAAAGACAAATAGGCCTTTTTCCACCCATCCAGCCTCCTCGAAATTCTCTCAATCACTGGATCCCAAAAGCCTATTGTCTTTGGGTTCCCTCCCAAAGGGAGGCCTAAATAAGACAAAGGCCACTCTGACACTCTGCACTCCAAAACCAAAGCCAAACTAGACAACACCTCCTGCCTAGTGTTAATACCTGAAATGGAGCTTTTTTCTAAGTTGATTTTTAAACCAGATACTTGCCCAAAAACCAAAAGGATAATCTTAAGGTTTTGAAGAAGGTCCAAAGAGGTTTTAGAGAAAATATGGTATCATCAGCAAACTGTAATAAGGACACTCTAGTCCTATCCCTCCCCACTAGGAAACCCTCAGTTAACCCAGTTTCCTCAACTCTAATCATCAACCTACTTAGAACATCTGCTACTAGAGTAAAAAGGAAAGGAGAAAGAGGATCTCCCTGTCTCAAACCTCTAGAGGCCTTAACCCAACCCTTTGCATTCCCATTAACTAGGATAGCAAAACTAGAAGAAGATAAACAGCCCCTCATCCAAAATCTCCATTTCTGGCTGAACCCCTTCCTTTGAAGCACATGATCTAAAAAGCCCCAATCCACATGATCATAGGCCTTCTCAAAATCAATTTTGAAGACTACCCCTTCCTCCCCTGACCTTCTTTTCTCATCCACCACTTCATTGGCTATCAATACAGCATCCAAAATTTGTCTCCCTTCCACAAAGGCTCCTTGAGAGCCAAAGATTGTTTCATGAAGAACTTTGCGTAAACGCCCTGATAAGACCTTAGCAATTATCTTATATAAACTTGTAACCAAACTAATAGGTCTATAATCTGAGATTTTATAAGTTTGGCTTCTCTTTGGCACCATAGCAATGAATGTCGCATTTGTACTTTGATTTATTACCCCCTTAGTGTGGAACTCAAAAAACACCCTCATAAGATCCTCTTTTATCACATCCCAACACTCTTGATAAATTGCTATAGTAAAGCCATAAGGGCCAGGGGCCTTTTCCTTATTCAATTGGAAAACTGCCATTCGAACCTCCTCTTCAGAAAACGGTCTATCCAACCAAATTGCACTCTCTTTAGAAATAGAGGCCCAATCAATCCCTTCAATCTTCCAAGAATCACCTTTGGGTTTGGAATAGAGATTCCCAAATAAATTTACAATCTCCTCAGAAATAATCTCAATGTTATTTAAAGTCTCCCCCCTCTCAGAAATCAGAGACTTTATGAACTTCCTGTTTCTTCTTCCAGTGGCCACTCTGTGAAAAAACTTAGAGTTGCAATCCCCTTCTTTAATCCACTTAACCCTAGATTTTTGTCTCCATTGTACCTCTTCCTTCAATAACAAATCCTCTAGCTCCTTCCTTCTTAAGGTCCTTTTCGAAACCAGATCAAGATTTAAATTCCCTTCTTGTTCAATTCGATCAATTCTGCCTAAGTCCGTAAGAATGAGCTTTTTCCTCTCTCTTAAATCTCCAAAGACCACTACATTCCACTCTTTCAACTTTGATTTAATAAACTTTAATTTCCTCATAAACTTGTAACCTTCCCAACCTTCAACCGTACACTCTTGCCACCAATCTCTAAACTTCTCTTTAAACTCAGGATGGAGCAACCACATATTCTCAAACCTAAAAGGAGTCGGCCCCCATTTTAAAGGATTAGTTTCCAAACAAATTGGGCTATGGTCAGAGGTCCATCTAGGAAGGGCCTCTTGAATACTTTGAGAGAAAAAAGAATCCCACTCAGAAGAGAACAAAAACCTATCTAACCTCTTGCAAATAGGATCGACTTGCATGTTTGACCATGTAAAAGCCGCATTCCTAAGAGGGAGATCCAACAAACCACTTTCCCTTATAAACTCGTCAAAACACCTCATGTTGACTGTTAACCTAGAGTCACCCATCTTCTCAGATATCCTCCTGATCACATTAAAATCCCCTCCTACGCACCACCTTGGGAAAGTCAGACCATGCAAGTCTTGAAGCTCCATCCAAAAGTCCTTCCTCCACACAGCCTTATTCGGGCCATACACTGAGGTTAACCAAAAAAACCCTTCCTCATCAGAGTTCAATTTTACAGTAACAGAGAAAGATCCTAACACCTTCTCTGAACACTTGAACTTAATTGAATCCCACAATATCACAATCCCCCCCGACGCCCCACAAGCAGGAAGAGCAACCCAATCCAGACTTTTACCTTTCCAAACACTACTCACAAACCTCCTATCCCAAATTTCACGCTTTGTTTCCTGAAGCATCACCACATCTGGGTTTTGAGTACTTAAAAAACTTCTCACAGTCCTCCTTTTCTTCCTAGATCCTAAACCTCTTGTATTCCAACTTAAGATCTTCATGAAAACAAAAACAACCCAACACAACACACACCCAGAACTAATCCTCTCCTCGAGTTCCAGAGTCTTTTTTCTTCTTTCTTCTGGAATAAACCTTGTCCTCAGAGAAAGCACTCTTGTTCTTTCCTTCCACACCTTTTCCATTATCCCTGACAACTCTAACCCTCAAACTCTCCAGAACCAACTGAACCTTGACCATCTTCCGAGGCGTAAGCCCCTTAACCTGAAAACCTTCCAACGGGAGGGTGGAAGGTTCTGGCACTGGGAACGAGGCCTCACCTGAGACACCACGCACCTCAGGGTTGCTAAGAGTTTCCCTAAGGAGAGGCTGGTCTTTAAATTTACGGTTAGAGGTTTCTATGGGAACCACCACACCTTGCGAACAGGACGCACCACCACGATGGTTATTATACACCACAGGAGAGAAAAAAACGGAACCACGCTGAATGGCGTAGCTTGACTCCAACGGAATCGAAGAAAAAAACTGACAGCAAAAAGGATGAACCAAAGAAACAGAGGTTTCGGGAATAAGATTTGGCTCAAAAGCCCCAGACAGAGGAAGATCTCGCTCAGATACAGCTGAGAAAGGGGTACGCACCTCATTGAACAAATCGCATTGCAAAATCCCCTCTTCTCCCTCTGCCTCGCCGGTAGAAGCTTTGGATGTTTCAAAACCAGTGGAGAGATCGTTCTTTCTGGAGTGAGATTTGCCCCGAGAAGCGTCTCGATTTGTCTCCAGTGAGCCACCTCCTTCTAAGTTTCGCTTCGGGGTAGAAGACTCCTCCTCAAATCTCGGCGGCCCACTTCTTGCTCTGCGCCTTACGGAGACTGAAGATCCTTTCGGCTTTGCCGACACTTGAAGAAGAGCTTCCGACATTTTATTCTTTGCAGTGAGCCCTGGTCTTAGGAGCTTTGAAGACGAAGATGCATCTGGGCCGCCATTAGAGGATCCTTTATGGGCTGGACTCGCTAGGGGCCCAAAATCTTTCGCCCCAAATTGGGCCCATTCACAACGGGCTTCAAAGGCGTCTGGAGTTGGCCCGATATTGCTTCCCGCCATTGGGCCCAGCATCCACCTTCCCTTTCCTTTCTCCCCCTTAGCCGATTTTGAATCTGAAGAACGAAAATGGGAACGATGACGAGGCATCCAGCTATGGCTCTCAAAGGTCCTGTCAATAGCTCGTAGCCCCTCAGCGTTCTGTGGCTTCTGAAAGACGCAACCCCCGACTGACCTCAGCTCGTCCTTGCTGCGATTCGACTCAAGCCTGATAGAGTCTTCTCCGTCATCTTCTCCGATGACTGTAACTGCAACCATGTATGTCCACTCTCCATCTTCTACCTCTAATAGCGCTGGAAGCACGACATATGGAAGCATCTCCACCCACAATGTTACCTTCGTCAAATCAACAAGCTTTAAAGATTTCCTCGCCACCTTCGTTACCCTCCCCCACTGCTGCAAAATGTGTCTCAACTGCACCTCATCCCACAGGTGGAAAGGGAGACCTCTTAGTTCCAACCACCCCCGTCTAAATTTTCCATTAACGACTGAATTCTCTTTTGGCAACCATTTCCTCAGAGCAATAACCTCTCCTCTCGCAGTGAAGCTCCCTTGATCTTGAATCCACTGAGCTTTCCTTGCAGATTCCACAAAAAAACACCCTTTGTAAGCAGAAATGGGTGTTACAGACACCATTCCTTTTATCCCCACTCTTCTCGCTATAGCTTTTCCAACCTCATACCAGTCTCGTATTTTCCTTTTACTTTCACAAACCACAGCTCTTGCCCATTTTTTTTTTTTTGATTGGAAACGACACAAATATTTATTGATAGATAAAAATAAGTACAAAAGAAGGATGATGAATCCTCCTGCCAAAGAAAGCTAAACTAAAGAAAAATACACTGAAACACAAGCAAACACTCTAAAAATTCCTCTCCCTAAGGAGTACACACTGCTATCCAATCAAGTTGTATCACATTAAGGGGGGTCCCCTTAAAAACCTTGGAACAATAAGCCCAAAGAGAAGCAAGGAAAACAATAGAGTCCCAAAGATACTCTGAATTCCTTGCTTTATCCTAAAAAATCTTCGCATTTCTTTCCCACCACACAATCCGAATAAGAGCGGTGCTTGCCGCTTGCCACAAGGCTATCCCCCTCTTAGACGAACCAAATCCATTAAATTTGATGTGCATCATGTCAAGGATGCTCCTCGGGGGGACCCAATCCATCTTAGCTAACTGAAATAGCCTGTGCCACAACCCAATCGTCAAGGAGCAATGAAGAAAAATATGATCAGCTGATTCCCCATGCTTCATGCACAGAATACAAATATCCGGACTAAGGGCTTTGTAGGGTCTTCTCACTTGTAGCATGTCATTAGTATTCACCTTCTTGTGTGCCACTAACCAGATGAAGGACTGCACTTTGAAAGGAACTTGAGAATTCCAAACGAACTTAGAAGGAAAAACCTGAGGAGATCCAGAAAATTGGGATAAAGCTAGAAAGAAAGATTTAACTGAAAAAAGCCCTGAAGAAGATAAGGGCCAAAATCTGGCATCTGGAACCAAAGGAGATAAATGCAATCCATCGAGAGATCGCATGAGGCCTTCTAAGTCCTCTATCTCAGAATCTGACAGGTTACGACGGAAATTTAAATTCCAAGAGAAAGGACGAGTAGGACCGAGAACTGAAGAAATAGGTATGTTTTTATCCAAGACTACTCTAAATAGACTTGGATATTGAGAACCCAAAGGTTGGTCCCCCCACCACAAATCTTCCCAAAACCGAATTCTTTCCCCATTTCCTACCACAAACTGAGTAAACGAGGAAAACTCCTGAAAGACTTGAGTAATAGCCTTCCAAGGACAGTGATGTGACCATCTGACTAATGTGTTAGCATCCCAACCATTGGAGTGTGAACCATAAATGCTAAGTATGACCTGATGCCATAGAGCTGAACCCTCTCTAGGGTACCTCCACAGCCATTTCCTTAAAAAAGAGCGAGATTCCTCATAGAAATATTCCCAAAACCCAAACCCCCTATTTCCTTCGGTTTACACACGACATCCCACCTGACTAAATGATCCTTTTTGCCTTCCCCAATCCCTGACCATAAAAAATCCCTCTGCAACCTCTCGATTTTTGCAGCGACTGAAGCGGGTAACTTAAATAAAGACAGAAAGTAACAGGGCATATGGGTAAGGCAAGATTGGATGAGAGTTATCCTCCCTCCGAATGATAGGTATGCCTTTTGCCATCCATCTAATCTTCTTGAAATTCTCTCAATCACAGGATCCTAAAATCCCCCTGCCCTGGGGTTCCCTCCCAAAGGAAGACCCAGATAGAGTATAGGCCAGCCTGAAGCCTTGCATTCAAGTGTCTCAGCCAATCTTGAAATATGAGCTTGATCCAAATTGATACCATAAATATTACTCTTGTCTAGATTGACCTTAAGCCCAGAAATATGCCCAAATGCTAACAAAAGACTCTTGAGAGTCTGCAAGTCTTCCTCCCTAGTGTTAGAAAAAAAGATGGTGTCATCGGCAAATTGCAAATGAGAAACCCTAGTTCTGTTTCTACCCACCCTGAAACCCTCCAACATATTTCTCTCCTCTGCTCTCAAAAGCATCCTACTCAATGCATCTGCTACTAAAGTAAACAAAAAGGGGGATAAAGGGTCGCCTTGTCTTAATCCTCTCGATGCCTTAACCCAACCTTTAGCGCTACCATTCACCAATACTGCATAAGATACCGATGACAAACATCCACTCATCCATTTTCTCCATTTAGGACTGAACCCCTTCTTCTCCAACACTTGATCTAAAAAATCCCACCTTACGTGATCGTAAGCCTTTTCAAAGTCAATTTTAAAGACGACACCTTCCTCCCCTGATCGTCTTCTCTCATCTACTATCTCATTTGCTATGAGAACCGCATCCATTATTTGTCTCCCTTGAACAAAAGCGCCTTGAGTAGAATGGATGGTTTCATGTAAAACCCCTCTAAGACGCCCTGAGAGCACTTTGGCTATTATCTTATAGAGACTAGTGATCAAACTAATGGGTCTAAAATCTGAGATTTTCTTTGTCGTACTCTTTTTGGGCAAAAGAACAATGAAAGAGGCATTAGTGCTTTGATTGATAACTCCGCTCCTATGAAATTCTGCAAACACTCTCACTAAATCCTCCTTAATCACATCCCAACAGTCTTGGAATACTGCAATAGTAAAGCCATCAGGCCCCGGAGCCTTGTCCCTATCCATCTGAAAAATGGCTTTAGAAATCTCTTCTTCAGTGAAAGGGGCATCCAAACTTATCGCGCTCTCTTCCGAAATAGGGGACCAATCTAATCCTTCAATACTCCAAGACTCTCCTATAGGACTCGCGTAGAGATTTTCAAAGTAAAGTAAGATCTCCTCTGTGATTGTCTCGGCATTATTCAACACTAAGCCCCTTTCATTTTCCAAAGTCTTGATATATTTCCTATTTCGCCTGCCATTAGCCACTTTATGAAAAACTTAAGAGTTGCAATCCCCTTCCTTAACCCATTTCACCCTAGCTTTTTGTCTCCAATGGACTTCCTCCCTCAAAATTAATTCCTCTAGCTCCCCTTTTCTTAAGGCTCTTTGATCTAACAATTCAGAGGTGAGACCCCCATCCTGCTCAATGGCGTCAAAGTTAGCTAAATCCTTGAGGATACTTTTTTTCTTTTCATTAAGCTCTCCAAAAGAATTCTTATTCCATTCCTTCAATTTGGCTTTAACAAATTGTAATCTCCTCATGAACTTGTGGCCTTCCCATCCGTTTCCTTGAAAACCCCTCCACCAGATTCTAAAATTCTCCTTGAAACTAGGATGTTGCAACCACATGTTCTCAAATCTAAAAGGTGTTGGGCCCCACATGAACGGGTTGGTATCCAAAGCAATTGGCCAATGATCCGAGGTCCTTCTGATAAGGGTTTCTTGAATGTCTTGGGGAAAGAGCTGCCCCCACTCGTTTGAGTAAAGAAAACGGTCTAATCTCTTACACACGGGAGACTCTTGCATATTTGACCAAGTGAATGATGCGTTTCAAAGAGGTGGATCTAGCATTTCACATTCTCTAATAAAACTATCAAAGTCCCTCATGCTTGAAGTTAGTCTAGAGCCCCCCAATTTTTCTGTACTTCTCCTTATGACATTAAAATCACCGCCCACACACCACAACGGAAAAGTTAGACCATAAATGTCATGAAGTTCCACCCAAAAGTCCTTCCTAAGTGAGGGACTATTTGGACCATAAACTGCAGAAATCCAAAGAGATCCACAACCCTCCAAGGCAAACTTGACCGATATTGAGAAAGAGCCTAAAACCACTTCGTCCTTGCACAACTTTTTTGAGTCCCAGATGAACAAAATCCCTCCTGATGCCCCACACGCTGGGAGAATAACCCAATCCTTATTTCTGACCGTCCAGACACTGCCCACTAGCCTTCTGTCACACTTCTCCTTTTTTGTTTCCTGAATCATCACAACATCCGGATTCTCTGACCTAAGGAAATCTTTAATCACCCTACGCTTAATACTCGAACCCAAACCCCTAACATTCCAACTGATAATTTTCATGGAAAAACACTCAGGCCCTAACCCTCCAAACCAAATCCACCTGGATTCAAACGCCTATGGGCCTCTATTCTTCCTCCTAGAGTACACCTTAATGTCCAGAGAGCATAGAACCTCTCGCACTTTAGCCATTTTCCTAGGGGACAGGCCATCGATAAGAAAGTCTTCCGGTGGGGATGCCACATTAACCCCCGGACTGCCTGACATCAGGTTAGAAGACTTCCCAGGGTTAGATCTCTAGGTCATCTGGTCAAAAACAGCTCTCTGATTCTCCTCCTCAACATGGACAGGGATGCCATCAAAATTTAAAGGGCCAACATCACCTATTTCAGGAAATTTACCTTGATTTACCGAAGGAGATTGGGAAAAAAATTCTGAATTTGGGAGATGAGGACCAGAGGGACCCGGTAGAGTCTTTTCCAGATTACAGAAAGAAGATGAATAAGGCTCGGGTGGTTGAGAAGAAAAAGGCAGGCTTTCCTCCAAGTTTTCCACTCCCGGAATTTCACAATTTTCTCCCAAAATGATTTCCTTACCTCTGGTTCTTGGAATAGAAGGTGATACCGTGACTGAAGAACCACAAGGATCGTACCCCGCTCGGCCCGTAAATCCTCCTTTGTCGTCTTCGATTTGGGATTTTCGCGGGTCCATCTCTCCACTTGACGTCGATCTCTCTTCCTTTGACCAGCTGTTGCATTTCCTTGGCAGAAGACAACGGAAGATGGGACTGTCTCTGATACCTTGAGATCCCAACCCGCCGTCCACTCCCAGATTGCGAGCTTCGCGACGAGGCGCTGCGTTCCGTAGGGGAAGAGGCTCGCTGCTACTCCGTTGTCCAAGACGGCGAGCCGCGCTTGGAAGGAAGGTTTTGGACCACATCTTCCTTGAATCCGTCGTCTTTTCCCCTTGCGTGAAGACTTCCATCTGAACCAGTGGAGCTTTCCCCTTCCTCGCTGCGCTTTCTTCCTCTCGAGGTCTACCTTTCATGCCAGAGGACTTCGGTCCTCCTAGAAATTGGCCCAACCCCAACGGGCCTATTGACTTATAGCCCACAGTCCGACGCCCGTAACAATCGTCTTCTGTTTCTGAAGGTGGGCTAGGGTTGGATAACGTCTGGGCCTGTAACTCATCGGCCCGACCATCCTCTCCAAGTATTACCTCGACGTCGGCCCTCTCGTCGCCTGAACATAGCTGCGTGGTCGCTTTTGCAGAGGAGCCCACTCGTTGGAGAGAAGAAGATGATGCTGCTGTGTCATGGGCTTGAGGGGCGTCTGGGCCAGCTTGCAGCCCACGACTCCTTCTCCCTCTTTGGGCCCTTGCTGGATGGGCTTTAATTGAAGTCTCAGGCACTATGGGCCCAAGAAAATTCTCTTCTACTAAGCCCAATCTGCTCCCTTCCCTTCCTTTCTCCCTTTTGGCCGCCATGCTTTTACTTGAGCACCGATAGCGTGCCCGGTGAAGAAGCTCCCTACTGTAGCACTCATTACCCCTGATGCTACCTCGTAGCCCCTCTGCAAATTTTGTCGTCTGAGAGACGCAACCCCTTCTTTCAACCACTCGTACTTGCAGTGGGATGTCTCGGACTTGACCGTGTCGTCTTCACCCTCTTCTCCGATGACTGCAACTGCCACTGTATGTTTCCAGGCCCCGTCTTCCACCTCAAGCAACGCTGGAAGCACGACATTAGGATGCATCTCCACCCACAGCTTCACCTTCGTCAAGTCCAACAGCTTCACGGTTTCCTTAGCTACCTCCGTCACCCTCCCCCACTTCTTCAAGATGAATTTCAGCTGGTCTTCCTCCCACAAATGAAAGGAAGACCTTCAACTCTAACCAACCCCGTCTGAATTTTCCAGGAATAATCATATTTTCACTTGGTGCCCATCTTCTTAGGAGAACAGGCCTTCCTTTCACTAAAAGTCTCTCCTGCTCCTGGAACCATATTGCTCTTCCTGCTGTACTTACAAAGAAACACCCCTTGAAGGCGGAAATGGGATTTATAGACACCATACCTTTCACACCCATCATCCTCGCAATGGCCTTGCCTTCATGAGTCCAGTCTTGGACTTTTTCTTTGCATTCACATATTACGGCTCTGGCCCATTTTCCAGCTGATAATGGAACTCCACTCCTACTTCCATCCTCTGCAACCACCTCTGCGTATGACCGACCACCTCTATATATGCTTTTATTCATCTGAGTATTGTCAAACGTCTTCTTCAACTCTACTCCGACTTGATCTGAATAATCTTGCACTGAAAGAATCGCCCTCCTAAGGACTTCCCATCCATTACCTTTAACACCCTCGGGGATGACAAGAAGAAGAGGTTTCCTTCTTGTAGCAATCTCTGTGATTTTCATGAATCGCCCTCTATTGTTGAAGCAAATCTCCATCAAATGAAACTTATTCTCGCCCCTGAACTTTCGTGTAAATCCCCTGGTATTCTCCAACTCCACAGCTTTCTTCAAATGCTCCGTTAACCAATCCATCTCCTCCCTTCCAAATCCTACTGATACAACAAAACCACGGCTCCTTTCTGTTACTGATACCCAAGTTCCACCATTCGATCCTTCAAACTTTACCTGAAAAGACTTTTTTTCCACTTCGAACTCTTCAACTTTGCACTTCATCATGCCAGATAATTCTCCACCTTACAAGGACTCATTGCTCTTGCCCATTTTCCAACTGGCATCTCTGCACCATTCCTCGTTCCTTTCTCTGCAACCACATCAGCATAGGACCTCTCACCTCTATACATTCCTTTGCACTCTTGAGGCTTTTTTTGCTTCTCCTTCGAATCTCTTTCAGCTTGAACAGAGAACTCTTGGACTGAAACAATCACCTTCCTCAGATTTTCCCACCCACAGCCATTAACACCTCTTGGAACAACTAAGACCAAAGGTTTTCTCTTTGCAACATATTATGTGATTTTCATATATCTCCCTCTGCTATTAAAACATATCTCCATCAGATGAGTCCTAGTCTTGCCCCTCATTTTTCGAACAAAACCCCTGGAAGCCTCCAAATCCACAACTTTCTCTAACTGCTCCACTAACCAACCCGTCTCCTCCTCTCCAAAACCTAAAGAAACCACAAAACTTCGGCTTCTCTCTGTTATTGAAATCCACTTTCCTCCATTGCAATCTTCAGACTTCACCTGGAAAACCTTTCTCTCCACTACAACCGACTGATTACAAATCATCTTTTCCAAACAAGATTCAAAACACTATAGAGTGTTGAAACTCAGACCCCCCAAATTGCTGATATCTTCACCAAGGCTCTCCCTCGTCATCGACATTGCTTGCTAAGTAGCAAATTGATGCTTGTTGATCAACCTGCATCAATTTGAGGGGGGCTGCCCGCACTTCTTTCCTTATTTTAGCCCACAATTGTTTCCTTATTTCTCCATTTATTATTCTGTACAGTTAACATACATTATTTGACAGATTATAGTTTACATGTATAGGGCTAGAATCATGCGGGAATTTATTTGCTTTATTTGCTTTCCATGTATAGCATCCTTGTAAAGTCTATATATAATATACAAAACTCAAGGCCAAGGTATTCGGCCATTCACACAATATTTTGACACTAGGAATATACGTAGTAACAAAATAACAGTCAATTATATCCCTGAAATTAAGAAATTATGCAGATTTCTAACACTTCTCCTCAAGTTGGTTCGAAAATGTCTTGCATGCTCAACTTGCTTGCCATAGACTTGCAATACCTTTAGTGAATAGATCTGCCAATTGAAGTTTAGTATGAATGTAAGGAGTGTAGACAATCCCAATATCAAGCATCTCTTTAATGAAGTGCATATTGATTTCAGTATGTTAGTTCTGTCATATTGAACACGGTTGTGAGCAATACTAATTGTAGCTTTGTTATCACAGAATAGCTTCATAGGCTCACGAATTCCTAAGGTCATTGCATGGAACTCAACCTCAACACTAGATCTGGAGACTACTAGTTGCTTTTTACTCCTCCAAGTTACTAAATTACCTCCAACAAAGGTGCAGTAACCAGTAGTTGACCTTCAGTCAGTCAATGATCCAGCCTAATCCACATCTGTATAGCCTTCAACATGTAAATGATTATTGTTTGAAAATAGGAGTCCTTTCCTTGGGGTAGCTTTTAGATGCCTTAAGATCCTCATCACAACATCCATGTGTTCTTCAAGGGGAGCATGCATGAATTGGCTTACAACTCCAACAGAATATGCAATGTCTGGCCGAGTATGAGATAGATAAATCAGCCTTTTGATATCTCCATTTATCTACAAGAACACTACCTTCTTGGGTTGCTAACTTCTGGTTTGGATCAGTAGGAGCATCTGTGGGTTTGCATCCTATCATACCTGTTTCATTAAGCAAGTTGAATATATATTTCCTTTGAGAGATGTAGATTCCATTTCATCAACGCAGATGGTAAGTATGGTTAATCTTTTCTCAAGGAACTCTTAACTTTTTCGATAACCAAACTTGAGGAAAGATAAAGAGTAAATTTTCCGAACCATGCCCTTGAAGATTGTTTTAACTCGTACAATGTCTTCTTAAATGTACATACTTTCCTTTTGTTGAATTGATGTTCAAAACCAAGTAGAGGATCCATAAAGACTTCTTCTTCTAAGTTTCCATGTAGAAACACATTCTTCACATCAAATTGTTGGAGTGGCCAATCATGATTTGCTGCTAGAGATAGTAGGATTCAAATGGAATTCATCTTTTGTCCACCAGAGTGAACATTTTTCCATAGTTAATCCCAAAAGACTACATATATCCCTTAGCTACTAAACGTGGCTTGTAGCTTTCTATGGTGCCATCTGCCTTGTACTTGATGGTGAACACCCACTTACATCCAACTAAATGTTTCCTTGGAGGCAAATTAGAAATCTCCCAAGTTTGATTCTTGTTTAGTGCTTTCATTTCTTCATTTATGGCTTCTTTTCATCTGGGATCGACAATGGCTTCCCCCAAATACTTCGGGATTGAATCCATAGCCAATTGAGTTGCAAAGGCTTTGTATTTGTTGTTTATTCTGTCATAAGACATAAAATTGGACAAGGATTGTTTGATTCCCAATGAGTATTGCTATAGGAATGTCCAAGTGAGTATTAAAAATAAGAGAGGAGTTGGAATGATAAAGGATTGAATTTGAAGGATTAGAGTTGGAAGTTGTACCTTCTTCTAGAGTGGATGATGAGTTGTGCATAGGGAGAACAGTTTCTTATACCAATATAGATTCCCAATGTCTTTCGGAGTAAACAAGCAGTTCAACATCCTTTTCAACATCTTTTCCTCCTTGGATTGTTTGATTCTCCCCCTCTCTTTCATTTTCCCAAGTAGGCATATGTAATGGAATAAAACATGATTGTAGCTGATCTTCATTTTGTGTTTTCTCCCTTTGAAGAGCAGTTTTCTGATAGTATGGTTGGTCTTTAAAAAATCCCATATCCATGGTAACAAATTTCTTCCTAGATAGAGGATGAAAACATTTATATCCTTTTTTTTGTAGGTGATTATCCTAGCAAAATGCATTTGTTAGCCCTAGGATCAAGTTCAGATCTATCCTTACTAGGAACATGAACATATACACTACAACCACAGACTTTGGGAGAGAGAGAACCAAGACTTGGAATATGGGAGAAATGACTTCTCAAGATTGCTAATGGGGATCAAAGTCGAGAGTTTTGGAGGACATTTTGTTTATCAAGTAGGCAGCCGTGAGAATAGCATCACCCTAAAAAAGTTTAGGGACATTTCTTGCAAACATCGATGCTCGAGCCACCTCAAGTAAGTGTTGATTTTTTCTTTCTGCCACTCTACTTTTACTTGTGCACAAAATTGTGCTTGAATCATTTTGTAAAACAACTTGAGTATATTTATTATCTCAACTTTTTCTTTCAAGAGATAAATTCCACGTTGTCTTGCTACAATCATCCACAAAACTTACAAACCACTTAGCACTAGACAAACAATGAATCCGAGAGGGTCCCCAAACATCAGAGTGAATAATAGAGAAAGGAATATCATTTCTTTTAATTCTCAAAGGATAAGAAACTTGGTGATTCTTTGCTAACTCACACACTTCACATCTAAGTTTGGAAAAATCGAGGCTGCCACGTATCTTTAGAGTAAAGAAGCTAGGATGACCTAATCTTTCATGTAGCAGCCAATATTCCTCCATATTTCTTTATGCAATTCCCTTTATTTAATAGGCTTGAAGCTTCTTTGTTTCCTCGAGTTCTAGATAATAAAGTCCACCCTTTTTCTTAGCACTACCAATCATCCTCCCCAAAGATAGGTCCTGAAAAACATAATGATTAGGATAGAAGACGACTGAACAATTATTTGCTTTTGTAAGTTTACTCACTGACAAAAGATTGCAGGTCATATTAGGGACATGTAAAACTGAGCTTAGAGTGATTTTTGGTGAGAACAACACATTTCCTTTTCCTTTTACAGGGAGAGAACAACCATTAGCAACCTGAACCTTTTTCCCAAAACATGTATTGTAGGATACAAAAGAATTAGATTCTTTACCCATATGATCACTAGCTCCAGAATCAAGAATCCAAGGGTTGGAATTAGAAATTGAACAGATTTTATAGGCCTTACCATGTGATCCAGATTGTGCAAAAGCACACGAAGATGAAGGCACTTCAGATTTTCCCATGATATTATATAAAAGATCAATCTGTTCTTTTGTGAATGGCATGTTCCCAATAGTTGGAGGATTCATATTAGCCAGTGGATGTTGTATTTGCAGTTGTTCAACACTTTGTTACTTTTAGAGTATCTTCTTCCCTTGTTTCCTCATTGAGGCCTTCCATCAATCTCCAGCATGTTTCTCAGGTGTGCTTTGATCTCTTGCAGAAGTCACACCACTTTGGATCTTTTTCTCTTCCCATAGTTCCTTTTTCAGCCATGGTTCTCAGAAGATGTTTGCACCATGACTCCCAACTTGGATTCCTCAAGACGTACAAGGGAAAAAGCTTGATGTAAAGAAGGGAATTAATCTTTTCCAAAGACACAACTTCTTACCTGATCCAACTCAGAGTTTAGACCAGCAAGGAGCTCAAATACACGTTCTTGTTCAAGCAAGTCAGCAAGTTTAGCAGCATCCGCAGCAGATTCCATTTTGACATGCTAATACATGTCAAGTTCCTGCCATAATACTTCTAGGGTACTGTGATATGATGTCACATCAAGATTCCCTTGTTTGGTGGCATGGATCTTAGTTTTCAGCTCATATATTTGGGAACATCTCCTTGCTTTGAGCACTTCTAGGAAACAAGATCCCAAACTTCCTTCCCTTGGAAAGAAATAGGAAAGGCTCTCTAATTTCTAGCTTCATCAAATTCAATAACCAGGATATTACCATGGAGTTCTCAGCCTCTGATGTAGCACACAATCATCATTAGTTTCTATTTTAAGTTCATCATTAGTTTCCTATTTTAAGTTTCCTATTTCAGTTATTTCCTTTATTTTTGCATTACAAATATTATTTAAAGGCTTATTGTAATTGTTAGAAGGGGTTCAATATAATTTATTAGAATTATTCCCTAATTTTAAAATCTTGTTGTGATCTTTGTGTTTGTTATGGAGTGTTTTCTGCTTTGTTTTGAAACAAACCTTCCACTACGCAAAAATTGTATTAGAGCAAGGATTTTTACCTCGATTTGATGGCTAACGACAGTTCTAGTGAAAAATGAACCATCAATGACGAATGGTGGTTTGAAAAAATCAACGAACGACTTGACGAGATCGACAAAACTCTTCGCAACCACACGCAAATGGTGGTTGCGTTGACTATCGAAGGGAAAATGAACCCATGGAACAATGACCAGACCAGCATGGCAACTAGTAGGAGGGCAGCTACGACGATCGATGCCAGCCACAGATCAGGCCAAAAATTGATGATGGAGGCACGATTTGCACAGGTCCAACCACAAATCTCGATTTTTACGAGCCCTTTCCATTTTGGGTGTATGGACATCAGAATTGAGGAGCTCCTAGGCAGTGTGACAACGACAATGACGAACTCTAGTGAGGGGTTCCAATTAGCGGCGACGAAGAGTTCGAGGATGGTGGTTGCTTTCCATGAGCAACTATAAAGGTTTTTGATGGACAAGACGCGTTCTTTCCATTTTTTTGAGATGGTGATGATTTTCAACTTCCACAATAGAGGAATATTCAACAAAGGTAGCAACAGAGGTTGGATCATTCTTTTAGGGAAAAATATGATTTTCTTTTCGATTATCGAGCTAACAATTGGAGTCAAAATTAGCAAGAATTTAGAATGAAGATGGATCTACTGAGTTTAGACGACCGATTACACATTGAAGATTTTCTCGATTGGGTCCATACCGTCAATTTTTTTTTTTGACTATTTGAATATTTCAGAAGAAAATCAAGTAAAGCTCGTGACGTATAAGTTAAAAGGCGGAGCTTTTGCATGGTGGGAACAACTTCAATATAATCATTAATAGCAAGGAAAACAACGTGGTTGTACTTGGCCCAAGATGAAACAATTGTTATAAAGAAGATTTGTCCCTCCGAATTATGAGCAATTTTTATACCAACAATATCAAAATTGTTGGCAAGCCAACCGTACTGTGAACGAATACACGGAGGAATTTTATCAGTTAAATGCCCAAGTTAATTTGTCCGAGACAGAGGATTAATTAATTGCTCATTATATTAGAAGCCTAAAGTCAATTATTCAAGATCGATTGGCTCTTCAAAGGGTTTGGACCATGACAAATGCAATTGATTTGGCGATGAAAGTAGAAAATAGATCAATAGGTCCACGACATGCACTCAAAGTAACTTTTGGTGACCAACCCAAGAAGTTTCTTCTACTCCAAACAACTTTAGGCAACAATGCCCCTTCAACTCAAAATTCGGCATAGAATCAAAGTGGAACTTCAGCCCTTGTTCGATCTAATACTCAAGGTCGAAACCAGTAGCAACAACGAGTCAATAATGACCCTTATGCGTGTCTAAACCCTGGAAAATGTTTCTGATGCAACCAACCAAGCCATCTTTCAAATAATTGCCCAAACAGATGATTTGTTAACTTTGCAAAAGAAGGTGGCATTGAAGAAGAACATGTTCTTGAAAAAGACATCTATGAGGGTGCTAGGTTTGTAGAAGGAAATGTGGGAAAAGAAGTGGTGTACATTGTCCAATGACTTTTGCTTGCCTCAAAGAAGCCAGACAACTCTCAATAACATAAAACATTCTGGACTTGATGCACTATTCATAATAAAGGATGCAACGTGATTATTGACAGTGGCAGTAGCAAGAATGTTGTTTCCAAGGCTTTGGTGAAAGCACTAAATTTGAAGATTGAGATAGATCTGTTTTTAGGGCCTAAAAGTTCAAGTGCTAGAGGTTTGCAAAGTTCCTTTATTAATCGGAAGTATTACAAAGATGAGATCGTATGTGATGTGATGGGTATGGATGTTTATCATATTTTATTGGGCAGGGTGTGGCACTATGATGTTGATGCCACTTACAAGGGTGAAGATACTTTCGTCTGTTGGTGGGTTGATAAGAAGATCATTTTGATGTCACAATCTCAATTGTTAGAAAGCAATTCGGTTACTAAGGAAGGTAAGTTGTTATTCACCAACATAGTGGGTCTAGATTTCTTTAAGCAAGTCAAGGAGCCAAATTTTGTAGTAGCATTGGTGGTTAAGGGCTAATTTGAAGCAACTATTAATATTCCCACTAGGGTTCAAGAGCGACAACTTAACGAGTTGCTTGATAAAGGCTTGATTCGTGAGAGCATGAGTCCTTGTGAGGGTCCCAGCTTTACTCACCCTAAAGAAGGACAATAGCTGGTGCATGTGTGTGGACAGTCACATTATCAACAAAATAACAGTCAAGCATCGCTTTTCTATCCCATGTCTTAATGATATGCTTGACAGGTTAAAAGGTGTTGTGGTGTTTACCAAACTTGATTTATGAAGTGGTTGTCACCAGAATTGTATGCGACTAGGCGATGAGTGGAAGACGACTTTCAAGACTAAAGATGACCTTTATGAATGACTAGTGATGTCATTTGAGCAATCAAGTATGCTAAGCACATTCATGCGGTTAATGAACCAAGTTCTTTGTCAATTTATTAGAAAATTTTTTGTGGTTTATTTTGATGATATTCTTATCTACAGTAAGAATGAGGAGGAACACTTATCACATTTCAAGATTGGTGGTTTATTGGAAGATTGGCGATGATGCTTACAAGATTGATCTTCTAGCTGATATGAACATTTCCAATACTTTGAACGTTGTTGATATCTTCGAATATTCCCCGAGATGAGTTTTCTTTGCCGCCAAAAAAATCGAGGACGAGTTTTCTTCAAGTGGAGGGGATTGATGCAGCACACGACCATCATTAGTTTCTATTTTAAGTTCATAATTAGTTTCCTACATCATTAGTTTCTATTTTAAGTTCATCATTAGTTTCCTATTTCAGTTATTTCCTTTATTTTTGCCTTACAAACATTATTTAAAAGCTTATTGTAATTGTTAGAAGGAGTTCAATATAATTTAGCAGAATTATTCCCCAATTTTCAGATCCTAATGTGATCTTTGTAATTGTTCTTGAGTGTTTTTCATTTCGTTTGGAAACAAACTTTCCACTACACCAACCTCCCATGGCTCATAGTTGGGATCAATGCAGTCAGGCTCTTTTATTGTTCTTCGAAGATATCCCATTTTATGTCTATTCTTCAAGAACTTCTTGACAGACAAAGAGCACTCTAGGAAATTGTAGCCATTGAGTTTTTCTATAGTGATTTGAAGGGTTAGATTATCAAAGATTGGTTGAGCCCTTTTGTGGATTGACAAAATCTATCTGAAGGATTTTGAGAAGAGAGTTTGTCAACCATATTTGCCAAATGCAAATATGGAAGAGTTGAACAAAAGAGGAAAAGAGACGAATATGTCAAAGACTTTTTTGCAAAAGATGCAAGAAGGATAGAAAGCCTAGAAACTTGATGGTGCTCTGATACCATATTGGTTAGAACCAATTCTTCTTATTTTTATTGAATAAAAGTCATATAAAAGAAAAATTAGGGTGATATCAAGCTAAGATTCTACAACTTTCTAGATATAACACAATTGTCCTATAAAGAAAAATATTTGATTTATCTAACAGCTAAGTCCTTAGAATATACATGGTAACAAAACAACAGTCAATTACACCCTTGAAATTAAGGAATTGTGCAGATTTCTAACAGCTAGTCTAATATTAAAATATTTGTGTGCATACCTACACTTTTTCTGAGTCAATAAGTGCATAAGGGAACTATATTCATCGATATTGAAGCTTGTCTTTGCGACTATGCAAATCTTGTTTCCATCTACACACCAAATTTCCATGATAATATTTTATCAAATTTGGTCCCTTTCATGCGTCCCACTAGGTTTATGTTTTTTTGAAGATCAAAATTCACCTTTCACAACAGGATTTTGAACAATGCCTTTGCATCTAGCTGGTGCCATTGAACTCATAATTCTTCAAGTGAAAGAATTTGTCATTGTTTTTTTACTGTTGCCAATTTCTAGCAAAGCTAGCACTGTTCAGTTAGTGTTTGAGTCAAATCCAATCCTAGGGACTTTATCTTGTGAAAGAAGTCAAGGCTGGAAGATTTGGATTAAAAAAGCTACAAAAAGTGGTGGGTAAGTATATGAGAGTTTCTTAGGTGTTTGTACTGCATTAGAATTGCATATAAGTTGTTTTACTTGTATTGGAATTTAAAACTGTTTTTAATATAAAATTCTTTTCTTTTCTAACTTAAAATTATATCTTGAAGTCCCCCCCACCAAAAAAAAAAAAAAGAAAGGAAAAAGAAATCCACTTTATCATCTTGACTCAAATTATATCTTTAAGTGTTTTTTAAAAACTGTGAAATTCTATTTCCTAATTTGACTAAAAAAATTTAGTTGTTGCTTTCTAATGTAAATAGTTGAAAAAAAAAGAGCAGAGAGAAGTTTTAACACCAAATTTTTCTCTCAAGAAATCCAAAGGTTTGTCTTTTATATTTTAGGAAACAATTACCCATACTTTCATACTTTTGGCACTACGTGCAATTCCCTTTTGTGAAGACAGGTGTCTCTTAAGGGAGTTCAAGAGAGAGCCATCAGAGCACTTCTTTGGAAGCATTTGAGAAGAAGATCCACTAAGGCGTCAAAGAATGTTTTAAGGTTCAAAATAGAGGTGAGAAGGATCCTGGGGGTTGCATTTAGGCTTGTTATCCTAGTAAGACTTTGTAATTTGGTCTTATTTTAGTGGATTCTTTGTCATGGCCAGCTTGGCTTGTGTTTTTTTAACCTGGATGGGTATTTTGATACTATGTAGAGTTTTTCATGTATATTCAGTTTTTCTTATGTGATTGAGAATTTATTTCATCATCTTTATTCATCACTACATATTCTAAATATTTTTAATTGGGTAACCCCCCCACCCCCCCCCCTCCCCCCCTCCCCCCTCCCCCCTCCCCCCTCCCCCACCCCTTGCTCTAGACTTAGCATTACAAACATGTCTTTAAAAATTCTTGATGCCTAAAGAAAACAATATGTTGATTACATTTTTCTAGGATCTCCCAATGTGAAAATGAACTTTCTTAACATGTAATCACCAACAGGAAGGACATCCACTCCTGGAACATGTGGGTCAAAAGAAGTTTCATCTCACAAAACAAGTAACATAAAGCATAAACATATACAAATTTATAAATGAAGGAAATAAATAAATGGAAGGTTTAATACATTAAAAATAAGAGTTTTTGAAATCCTTACCAAGGACAAACTCTACCTTCTGCCAAACCTTCTGAGCAGAATTGTTCTCTATATCAAGCTGCATCCCCATTTAATATTAAAAATTAGCATGTTTCATATTAAATTTACAAGAACCAAGCCACCTACAACTCTGCATAATTCATGAGTCACTAAGCAGGCCATTCAATCATGTAAAACAAAAAGTAAAAACAGCTCAGGACAAAAGGTTCAAATATAGTATTGTTTTTACATTCACAAGCACATGCAAATAAGATAAGCAATCCCTGAAGTGATTTACAGCTAACCAGAAAAACCTTTAAGTTGGCTGCACTCATCAGTGTATTACAGAAGTAAATTTATAAAACATGGAGCAAAAATATGTGCAATCACTAGTTCAGTAGACTAAAAATTTAAGCACATATTGTGATGTAGATTAACACTAAAATAAATTTCTACAATGAAAGTGGTGGGCTACAGATTCACATTTTAGGATTTATGGGGAGAAAAGTTTGTTTAGTCTTTTTCTTAGTAGGCAAAATAATAAATTTTGTTTTGTCTTCTGAAGACTATATATATGCTTTGTCTTATCTTCTTAGTGAATAACATAAAAAGATTTTCTCAAATAACATGGTATTGAAGCATCACAAAACCCTGGCTGCATTTTCTTCTGCTACAACACAGCTCGGTATTGCACCAATGCCACTCAATACTGTGCTACAATATCTATCCCTTGAAGCTGCTGATCCAAGTGCTAAGTCACTCATGTCTGTGTGAGGTACTCTTCTTACATTTATAGTACAACAACCCTTTTCTATGATTACTAGTGTGTGAGAAGTGTTCTAAGATTTATCCATGGTCATGCTGTGTAATACAAATATAGTGCAAGTTTAATCATAGAGATGTGCTCTCAGATATATCAATGGTCATGCCGATTCGAGTGTCAAGTCTCACCTCCTGTCTATGTGATGTAAGTATCCTTCTCACATCTGTAGTACTACAAACCTTCTCTATTATTTCTGGTGTGTGAGACATGTTCACAGATAGATTAATGGTCATGCCGTGTTATGCTAGTATGTTCATGTTAGTGTTGAAGTTGACTAACATCCCTTTGCTTCAGAAATAATTGCAGTGGTCCCTATTTTCTCCCTTCAATAGTTAAAATTATGGCATTTAGTAGTGATTACAAATTTGGAGATACTGCTAGTATCCAGATTTATTCAGTGAAACTAAAGTAACCTAATTATTTATTGTGAGTTAAAGCCATGAAGGTATATATCAGGGCAGGATAAAGAAGAAACTAAAACATTTTTTCAAAGATCCTCATCTGGAAATCCAAGAACTTTGATAAGTGGCAATAGAATAACTTTATGACAATAACATGGCTGTGGAATAATATGGAGCCCTATGTTAGTGCTGATTTCCTCTTTTAAGAATTTTCAAGGGAGATATGGGGTGCAATTAGAGAGGCATACTTCCAAAATAAAAATAAAAAAAATTTTAGAATCTAGCAATTATATTAGGATCTCTTTTCTTTTCTCTCTGTTGTTTTTGTTTTTTTTTTGGGAGGGGGGGGAGGGGGGGTGGGGGACATTGTGAGCATTGTGCATCCCTTCCCCTTTGGGAGGAATTAAATGTATATCAACCATTGTTCCATTGTTTGCTGATATTAAGATTAAAAAGAAGGCAGAGAGAGTTCTAGGCTGCCAAATTTCTCTCTAGCCTTAATATATTGAGGTCAAACACGGTATATTGGCTAGAAAGGGCTAACCATCTCTTAATAACATCTATGCTTGACTTCATCATATTGATTTATAGTTCTCTTCATCTGGAAATGGTATTAAGGATACTTCAACCCTTGCATCTATAGGACAAGGCAAGGCGGTCCTCCTATTCAATGTTGAGGTCTCAGTGTAGAGGGAGTGGAGATAACATTAAAAGCAATGGGAAATGCACACATTATGGCTGGACTATTTAGATGTTTGATAAGTGTTGGGACAATTTTGGCCATTTTGCAATGGTTAATCAGGTTGTCCCCTATTTTGATGATAGAGTTGATGTTCCTACCCTCTATTGGTGGGAATTGGGACTGTATTGCCTTGTCTTTGTGAGACCACAACAAAATAGTGCAGCAGTCTCTAGAGATTTCTTCTCAATCCAAATGTTTTTTTTTTTTTTTTTTTGATAAGCAAACAAGAATATACAAAAAATGTCAATAAAAAAAAGAGGGCCACACCCCAAGTACATGGGAGGTATACAAAGGATGCCAAAACAACAAAAAAGAAGTCACCTCATAAATGCACACAATTACACACCCTCTCACTATCTAGCAGTCAAACAATCAATAAACTTTAAGGATATAGAGCCTCTAGATCAACATGTTCCTACTGTTATCTTGACAGATTTAGGTAAACATTCTTTTATTACCACTAGTTAGTCTTCTTTTTGTAGATTATAAAATATAGAGCTTCTTATCTTATGATTAGAAGTTGCTCACAATTTTCTAAGTTAAAAAAGATTTCTAATATATCCTCAATCCTTCTTGCTATTGGATCTTCTTCTGTTCTTGGTTTAGGAGATCCCATTCCCTCACCTTCTTTTAAACTCAATTTTGTTTTGTATGTACTCAAATTTGCTATTAACTTATTATATGTTATTCACTCACTAAGCAATTTAATTTTGTTGCTAGTTTTTTCCTTCTTGTTAGAGCATGATATACATTATGGGTCCAAATCCTAACAACTTGAGCTTTTGGGAAAATTGGTTACTCAACATGGCATTAGAACACTAGTTAACTGAAGGTACCGAGTTCAAGTGTGAAATTTTTTATCTATGAAATTATTTGTGATAAAAATGCGAATTTTTGTTTTTTATAGGTCATGTTGTTCTCGCCATCCATGGTAGGTATGAGATTGCATGTGAGAGGGGAAGGAGGGAGGGTATTAGAGCATGATATAAATTGAAGGTCCAAATCTTAACGGCTTAAGCTTTTAGGAAAATCGGTTATTCAACTCTTATTGTGTTTTTCAAAACCTCCACAAAAATAGTAAAATTTGTAGAGGGCTTATGTGAGATGGGCTCTTCTATTTCAAGAGTTAAGTCTTATATGGTGGTTTCATGGTAGAAAGTTATCAAATGATGTTGCTTTTTGTTTCTCTATTTTTTTTTTTTTTTTTGATAGGAAACAACAAAGGAATATATTGATAAAAAGGAGGTACAATAGAAGGATGAGGAATCCTCCTACCAAAGAAAAACAAGACTACAAGTAATCAAATATAAGAAAATACAAAGAGAGAACAAGCAAACACTCTAGTTACATACCGCTAACCAATCAAGTTGTAACACGTTAAGAGGTATCCCCTTAAAAACCTTAGAACAAAAAGCCCAAAGAGAAGCAAGAAAACGAATAGAATCCCAAAGATACTCTGAATTCCTTGCTTTATCCTAAAAATCCTTACATTTCTTTCCCGCCACACCACCCACATTAATGCGATGCACGCGTCTTGCCATAAAACAATCCCTCTCTTAGAAGATCCAAAACCATTAAAATTAGTAGATAACATGTCAGAGATGCTCATTGGGGGAACCCAATCCGTCTTTGCTAATTGAAATAATCTGTGTCACAACCCCATCGTCAAAGAGCAATGGAGGAAAAGGTGATCTATTGTTTCTCCATACTTCATGCACAACTTACATATGTCGGGACTAAGTGCTTTGTGGGGTCTTCTCAATTGTAGCAAGTCATTAATATTAACCTTCTTGTGAGCCATCAACTAGACAAAGGACTTGACTTTGAAGGGGACTTGAGAATTCCAGACAAACTTGGTAGGGAATACTTGAGGCGACTCAGAATATTGAGATAAGGCCAGAAAGAAAGGTTTGACTGTGAAAAATCCTAAAGGAGATAAAGACCAGGATCTCTTATCTGGAACCGAAGGTGATATGTGTAGACAATCAAGAGACCGCATAAGGCCTTCTAAATCTTCTATCTCAGAATCAGAAAGATTTCGACGAAAGTTGAAATTCCAAGAGAAAGGACGGGTATATCTAAGAATTGATGAAATAGGAGCATTTTTATCCGTGACTACGCTAAGTAATCTTGGATATTGGACTCCCAAGGGTTGATCCCCCCACCACAAGTCTTCACAGAACCGAATTCTATCCCCGTCACCTACCACAAACCCAGTAAACTTGGAAAACTCTTGGAAAACTAGTGCAATGGCCTTCCAAGGACAACGATGTGACCATCTAACTATATTGTTGACATCTCAGCCATTGGAGTGTGATCCATAAATGCTTAAAATAACCTGATGCCACAGAGCTGAACCCTCCCTAGGATATCTCCACAACCACTTCCCTAAGAGAGCGACATTCCTTACAGAAATCTTTCCAAAACCCAATCCCCCTCTCGATTTCGGCTTACACACTACATCCCAACTAACCAAATGATCTCTTTTGCCTTCCCCTACGCTTGACCATAAAAAATCTCTTTGCAGTCTCTCAATTTTTGTTGCCATTGAGGTAGGAATCTTAAACAAGGAGAGAAAGTAACATGGCATATGGGTGAGACAAGATTGAATGAGGGTTATCCTGTCTCCAAAATATAAATACGCCTTTTGCCACCCATCTAATCTCCTTGATATCCTCTCAATCACAGGATCCCAAAAACCACACGCCTTAGGATTCCCTCCCAGAGGAAGACCCAGGTAAAGTATAGGCCACCCAGAAGCCTTGCAGTCAAGCATCTCGACCAACCTAGAAAGATGATTCTGTTCAAGATTAATGTCATAGATATTGCTTTTGTCAAGATTAACTTTCAACCCGGAAATATGCCCAAACACTAGCAAAACATTCTTGAGGGTCATCATATCCTCTTCTCGAGTACTAGAAAAGAAAATGGTATCATCTGCAAATTGTAAATGGGATACCCTTGTTCTGTTCCTACCTACCCTGAAACCCTCCAAGACGTTTCTCTCCTCAGCTTTCAATAACATCCTACTCAATACATCTGCCACTATAGTGAACAAAAAAATGGATAAAGGGTCGTCTTGTCTTAAACCTCTAGATGCCTTAACCCACCCTTTCGCATTACCGTTCACTAGGAGTGCAAAAGAAACCGAGGATAAGCAATCTCTCATCCATTTCCTCCATCTAGGACTAAACCCCTTCATCTCCAACACATGATCCAAAAAATCCCAACTTATGTGGTCATAAGCCTTTTCAAAGTCAATTTTGAATACAACTCCTTCCTCCCCTGATCTTCTTTTCTCATCCACTATCTCATTGGCTATGAGAACTGCATCCAAAATTTGTCTCCCTTGAACGAAGGCTCCTTATGTAGAATGGATGGTTTCGTGAAGTACCCTCTTAGACGCCCTGCTAACACTTTGGCTATTATCTTGTAAAGACTAGTGATCAAGCTAATAGGTCTATAGTCTGAGATTATCTTTGACATGTTTTTTTTGGGTAACAGAACTATAAAGGAAGCGTTGGTGCTTTGATTGATAATTCCGCTCCAATTAAATTTTGCAAACACTCTCACTAGATCCTCCTTTATCACTTCCCAACAATCTTGAAACACTACAATGGTAAAGCCATCCAGCCCCGGAACCTTATCCCTATTTAACTGAAAAATGGCCTTAGAAATCTCTTCTTCAGTAAAGGGGGATTCTAACCTAGACGCACTCTCACCAGAAATAGGGGACCAATC